>NC_050097.1:44298700-44601730 GCF_902167145.1 Zea mays | reverse complement strand
ATGGTGTTTTACAAGCTAGCTAAAATCTATGTTTTCAAACTGAAGTATTGCAAAAACTGTAATGTTTTAAAGTATTCTAAATCTAGGTCTGGACCTCAGTTTCCAAAACTTTAATATTTTAAACTATAGTATTGTCTTGATTAAAGTATGTTATAGTATTTTAAATACTGTGGTTTTCAAAAACTTTGTTCTCAAATAAAGCCATTCATGTTTGTATCTGTATGTACCTTGAATGGGAGAAATTCCTACTCAATTCACAGCGATCACGTACTTCATGATTCAGTTTGGGAGTCATTTCTCGTGAGGTTTGGTTTCGATGGCCGGAACGGTCCACGATTTATTTGAGGGAAAATCCACCTAATAAAATATAACATAATAAAATATAACATGATAGTCCCAAAAATTTATACTATTATCGAAGTTTAGTTCTTATCACGGTCCATACATAATGAATAATTGTTTTAGAAGGATACAAATAGGAAGATTTATCCATAATTATTACATCATTATATTGGCGGAATTAAACATCACACACGTTTAGAACCATAGCAGAGTAGACGTAGTTTTTCAGCGGGTGAAGAACTGAAGACTATCTTCACAGGCAACTCGAGTCTAGAACAGACCCTCTAGCCATCTGTTGGCAGTGTAGTTTTGCTCTAGCTATCTGCACTCAAACACCTCTAAATTTCTACTAAAAAAGAAATATTATATCATTGTCAGCAAAATTCTTTACCTATATCACAATCCTCCGCAGTCATATTTACTCTATATCTAAACTCTAAATCAACTATTATATATTATATCACCTTTTAAATCTCTTTCGTACACATGTTGTCCGGATGTAGTGCATAGAGTGCTGCCGTACATACGCCGGATGTGCAGTTTGTGGGCTTATACACTCAACGCTTCAAGTTCATGGCTGCAGCTGACTTTTACGCTATCTTAGATCCAGTAGTATTACAAGTACTCCACCACGGACAACTTCATACTTCTCACATGTTAAACAACTCTCAGTATGACTCGGACTGGCCACAATTTTCCACCATATGCTTTGCTTTACAATGTGGTAAGTGGTATGCATTATGCAAGATAAGAGGAAATAATCCCTTATCTCATAATGAATGTAAATATCCACAAGCTATCATCTCGTCTATTTGTCCATCTCGTCCCATATTGAACATAACACACCACACTCTCACGGTTGGTGACCGTGCTCTCTAGTCAACAAGGGATGATTCCCTCTCCTCCTTGCCTTAGCGTTTTCGGAAAGGATCCTTAGAGGGTGTTTGGTTTTAGAAACTAATTTTGTCCCTTTTTCATCTATTTTAGTTTCTAAATTGTCAAATACGGAAACTAAAACTATTTAGTAATTTAGGTACTAGAATGGAATAAAATAAAAAGACTAAAAATTAGTCCCTAGAAATCAAACACCCCGTATCCAATCCAAGCTAAAGTGAGAAGCATAAGAATGTCCATGATCGTGTATACAACTATACATATAGATCATCAACTCTTAGAGCATATACACATGTGCCCACAAGATCACCATCATCGATTCTAGACCCCATCTAGGATGGGATGTCATCTAACTGGTACGATACCACCCTATAACTCGCACTGAGGTTGAGTCATCCTAGAGTATCACCAACAAGCAGCTGTGGACGCATTTTGTATGACACCGGCATACTATTCACGCTTCCAGTAGAATGTGGATGTGGTCGTGCAAAATGTGCGTTCAGCCACTCGATCGTGCAAAATCATGTGTTTGTTCTCTCTCCTCTGCGAGAGACATTCCGTATGCCCATGTGCGAACTGCAAGAGGGGGTCACTTTTTCTACTGCACAAATTCGCATCGCAAAGGATGCGGATTGACATGCGGCAGCCACGGGAGTTGGCTCCGTTTGTTTTCATTCTAAATTATATAAACTAGATTATGATAAAAAGATAGAAGTTAACATATCAGTTTGAGATAAAAAAATCTAGATTATGATAAAAGGATAGAAGTGTAACAAATCATTTTGAGATAAAAAAAAACTGAAATAAGCTATTCAATGCTAGCTTATTTTAGCTTATTTATGGTTTCAAAGTGATATTTTACTCTTCTAGTTCTACTCTTCCACCGTAATCCAATTTATATAATTTAGGAGATAAACAAACATGCCCTTAGCCTTAGTCTTAGGGAAGAATTATATTTTGAGGCTCAAGAAAATAAACCAAAAACTTTACCAGTGTCAAATAATGAATTGTCTCTTGTATATTCCATTCCATATAATTCCTGGCTTCGCCGCACATCACACACGGATCAGCAGGGGACTAATGAACCGTGCTTGGAATTCCGATCCTGCTCAGTAACCGGCCGGGACACCGCCTTTTCTGGGGTCGCTAACGGCGGTGAGGTCGCCTTGGCGCCCGACGTTGTGCACCACAAGCTGGCTTATGGTCCCTCCAGCTATCGGCGTCAGGACGTGGCCTCTCCTGTGCAGGTCGGCCCTCGTGGCGGCGTCGAGCTCGAAGTGGTCGCCGGTCACCGTCGTCCAGTTCTCGTACCTGACCTCGTTTGGGATCAGCTGCGGACATGGCAACCAAAACCATGCTCAGGAGAAAGACCATCGATCTAGCCCGTCCGTGACATGTCTCCCAGTCTCAGGGTGACACCTAAGATGGATGGATCGGAGTTTTTATGCAGATACCAAACCTGGTGATACACCCTTGGCGCCATGACCGAAGCCAACGGGTCCATGTTCTTGACGAAATGGTTGATGAACACCTCGATCGTTCCGGCGGGGATCATGCCGCCACCACTGGCACCGACTGCAGCCACCAGCTTCCCGTCCTATGCGAACGCAGCAGATGCATGACAAAACAATCAAGCTCTCATCAGAAACATGGTCTAAAGCTCGTTTCAGCTTCCATTACGCGCTATATGTGCAGTTACCTTGACAACCACGGTCGGAGCCATGGAAGAGAGAGGCCGTTTCAAGGGGCTGACGAAGTTGGCAGGTGCCGGCGGTGGAGAATTCTCGGACGCGTTCGCTGGCATGGAGAAGTCATCCATCTCGTTGTTGAGCAGGACGCCCGTGCGCGGGGAAAGGATCAGTGACCCGAAGTACGCGTTCACGGTGCTCGTCATCGACACCGCGTTTCGCTCGCTGTCGACGATGGACAGGTGGCTGGTCCCATGGTCCTCAAGGATGTTCCACCTGAAACACAGGTTGGTTGGTCAGGATCGGCGCCCCCTGTTTGCGAGATGGGAGTGGGTGGGACGTGGAACTGAATCTGGACTGGTGAGGCAATGAACATAGATCATCCATAGCATCCAGAAAGGACTAACTGAACAACAATGCGTCATCTTTTTACGACGAGTCCGTGTCTTTACCTTCCTCCGTAATGTTTAGGCGCAAATGTCATGTTGTCATAAATGGTTTTCTTCAGCTCGGCAGCAAACTTGGGGGACATCATATCAGACACAACCTCGCTATTGTTCACAAAGTCAGGGTCGCCGAGGTTCATCTTTACGGCCATGTAATGTTTCAAGGATTCGATCAGGCGATGGATCCCAAGAGATCCAGCGAAACCAGCAGGAACACCATACTGTTCAAGGATGTTCAGGACCTATCCACAAGTGAACAACAAGTGAGCCAAACGAATCGGTCGGTGTTGACGAGAACGCAGGTTATTCGGAAGAGTCAATTAACTTACAAGCATCATCCCGGCGCCGCCGGCGGAAGGCGGCGGCATGGTGACCACCTGGAGCCCCAAGACGTTCCCCGTCAGCGGCCGCCGCACCTTCACCTGGTACCTCTTGAGGTCCTCCAGCGTCACGACCCCACCGGCCTCCCGGACATCCCTGACGAGCCGCGCCCCGACCGCGCCGCCGTAGAACACGGTGGGCCCGTGCTCCGCGACGGCCCGCAGCGTCTGGGCGAGCCTGGGGTTGCGGCACACGTCCCCGGCCCGGAGGATGTCGCCGCCCGGCGCGTACACGGCCCGCGTCCCGTTGTTGGCCAGGATGCCGTCCCTGGTCGCCTCCATCTGTATCCGCAGGTACGGCGAGACCCTGAACGCCAGCGCCAGCCGCGCGGCCGGCAGGACGAGGCGCTTCCATGGGAGCTTGCCGTGGTGCTTCCACGCCTCGTGCAGGCCGGCGATCTCCCCGGGAACGGCTATGGAGAGCGCGCCCCGCGCTTTCAGCGACTCGTTGCCGCCGTACATGTCCTGAAGAAGGCATGGTTGGCGGTTCTAGTGTTCATTCTCTCGTCCTTGGACTTGGAACATACAACATTGGGTAAAGCAAAAAGGACAATGGAGGAAGTGACACAAAGGAAACGCCGGGCAGCCGAGTGACAAAGAAGACGTCGTTACTCTGCTCATCGCTCACGACTCAGAACTGAAGCTAGTTGCAGTGTCCTCCCTTGTTTCAAAGGACGGGACCTGGTCAAGCTATACATGAGCTACAACATGTCACACTCCCTCGTTTTTTTAGTCAAGTCGTCCTCTAAGTAAAACCGTCATAGGTTCGATTTAAGTTTATAGCGGATAAAGAGTACTAAGATCAACTGCAGCAAAGAAATACTACAAGTAAACAAGGTACAACTCAAGATCCATTATATTGCCAACACGTAGGGAGTATGCCTGTGCGTTTCCTCCTGGCCCGTCAACACAATTCACACAGCCTCTATCCGTTACTTCAGCTACGTTTCCCCTATGTTGTTCGCTGCGTCTTATTCCGAAACAGCTTCTACTTTTTTTTCAGTATTATCCTATAAAGTACACCTACAGCAGTTTAAATAGCTGACTTAAAAGCCGCAGCGATGCATCGTTGGTCATGGATACCATTGTCATCACCATCCCGTCCTTAGCACACTTCTTCCTTCCCAAATCCCAACTAATTGATTTTCTTCTACACTGTCATATGCTAATATCATCGTTGCCAGGTCATCCCACCCCTCCCTACTATTTGTACTGGTCACTGCTTTCCCGGGCTCAACTTGACAACTTTGGGTCGGTTTGGGAACTCTATTTCTCAAAATTACAGTTTATAACACCACAATTTATTATATGACATGACATAAATATGGTATATTTTATATCAATCTAATACAACACCTGCTTAGAGACACAATATTTCAGTTGCAGTGAGAAGACTGCAACTGTGTGCAAACAAAAAATTTTGATCGAGACCAAAGTTTTTTTAACCTCAAAAATATTGTGGTATTGGTAAAACCATGGTTTAAAATACAGAGTTTTCAGATGTGTTCTCAAACACCTTTTATCCTAAAATACCATGCTATACTCAAACGTTACGGTATTGTCTTGGGACTAAAAAAATATTGTATTCTCAAAAAAGCGGGCTTCGTTCCGAAAAGGCCGACAGAATCCCATCTTTGGGGATTTTGGTTGTCACCTATGACTACTAGTATAGAAGGTTCTTAACAAACAAGTACTTGTTTTTAACGGTACTCCTAAAGATGTGTGAACCATTGACATTAGATTATCTCTAGCACCTTACCAATCCTATCTCTCGTCATATCTTCTATTTGAAGGGGAAATGTGGCCTTAGACTATTTTTATTTTATTTTAGTGATTAAATGCTCAACACATTGTTTTGAACTAACATCTTCTTGTATTAGCACGAACACAAGTAGTCGTAAAGCAAATTGAGAGAAAACACTTTTAGGCTAAAAAATGGGCATACTACAAGTCTAGATGGTTCCAAATGAAAATTGTATGCTTCTATCAATTGGTCAATTGTCTTAGATACTAATCATGTTTGTCTAAGTGCTAGAAAACTCATCAAGTTGAGCAAGTTTGGAAAAAAGGAGTTTGGCTAAGTTTGGCCAAATTTGGGTCAGTCTGGGCCTCACCGGACAGTCCGGTGCCCAGACTACTCGGCTGGCCACCAGCGATCGTACTGGCGGCTCTCGAGAAAAGTTGCAGGTGTGTTGCTTAAAATTTACCGGACAGTCCGGTGAGCCAGACAACCAGCAGTTCTTCTCGCGCCAACGATCGACACGCAATCCACGGCGACCACATGGCGGCCACGTCTGCTGGTCCAACGTCGGGAGGCACCACCGGACAGTCCGGTGTGCCAAGCGACCGAAGGCTCCAACGGCTGACTCAACGGTCAGCTCGGCCAAAGATGGAAATAAATCGGCAACTGTACAGTGTCCGGTGTGCACTGGTGCACTCGCGGACAGAAGCCAACCATGCCTTCCAAATGGAGCTCCAACGGCTCCTAGGTCCCTTGGGGATATAAAAGGACCCTCTAGGTGCTATGGAGCAGTACACAAGCATACTTTGAGCACACTACAACTACGAGACCCTACGACCACACTGTTGATTCATTAGAGAGATATTTGAGTGCGTTCTTGAGTTGTGACTCTGTCGTTTTGATTCTTGCGCTCTCTTCTTGACTTGTGTGCGTGTTGTTGTTGCGATTGTGTTCTTTTGTGTGTTTCTACTCCCATCCTTACTCCATTTTGATTGTAAACATTTGTGTAAGGCGTGAGAGACTCCGATTTGTGGAGATTCCTCACAACCGGGAATTGATATAAGGAAGACAACTGTGGTAATCAAGTTTGATCTTTGGATCACTTGAGAGGGGTTGAGTGCAACCCTTGACCGAAGGAGATCAACACAACGTGGAGTAGGGATTGGTCGAACCACGAGATAAAATCGTCGTGTCTCTTGTCTAGTTATTTTACGATTATCGTCTTCTTGAGTTCTCATATTCACTTGTATTATCGCTCCTAAGTTTGATACACATCTTAAAGGAGCAATCAAGCGAAGAGTTCTCCTCTCTCTATTTTCACTCATACCAATTTGGCTTTAACTTTCAATAACATTCATTATAAACCAAGTTTATGTTGTTTACAGTTATTTTTTGCAGGATCACCTATTCACGCTCTCTGGGTGCTCTCACTATTCTAAATTTCACACTGCGAACAGTGCGGTATACAATGCAAAACGGTGTTTTTTGTGACTATATAGGTAACCTGTTGGACACAGTCTTCTCTCTTTGTCTCCATTTCAAAATTTAGAAAGAGAAAAAAACAAAACCTAACAGCTAAAGAATTGATGTTCGGTACATTGGTGTGTCGATGACGACATAATTCAATAGTGTCGTCCAAACGAAAAACAAAAACTAAAGCGTAACAGCGAAAAAAAAGCTGCGCTGGAGCATATAGGATGTAGGAGAATCTAAACGCACGATAGATAATTTAAAAAAAAAGTACTTATAGCTCCGAAAAATATGAGAAAAGTATAATGGATTGAGCTTAAAGACAACTTTAGGGAAGGAAAAGCCTCTGGCCTGCTATGCACGGCGCTGTGAATCTGTGATACGATGTGACCCCCAAACATGCCTGCACGCCAGTGCACAGGAATTGAGTGATATATCAACTTTTATATATGAAACTATGTATTTTAAGTTTTATCTAGATGAAACCCTCTCTCTCTATCTTTCTCATCATAAATACTATATCATATCATTAAATATGATGAGATGTCATCTAATTTAATAAAAATGAAATTATGATGAAACTGATACTGACAATGGCCTAAAAGGAACGCTAGTTGCTATGGGCGATGTTGTACTGTAACCATCAAACCCCTATGGGTATTCGTTTCGGCTTTCCCGATTCCCGTTGCTCGCCAGCGGTCCAGAGTCCGACACTACAGCGCAGCAACACTGTAGGGGGAGTGGGGGACACCAAGATGTGGATGAAAGCGCGCCCGAAGCACTTTCCACACGGCAAGAGAGGAGAACAGGGACACGTTTTTTTGTCCCTTTGATGAGGCGTTTGGAAAGTACAGGATATCTACAATATTCTGTTTCTATTGGGGAAAAAAACTATGAAATCTGTACTGTTGCCTCGTGTTCTTCCCGCCTGCTACGGCGAATACAATAGCACTGTCATGGCTGCTACGCCGAAGACAATGCCTGTCCTTTGCAAGTAAAAAACCGATGCAATTTTCTCTTTTAATTCGCAACCGAAATGCAATTTCCTTAAGCAACAACCATGTGAACCACCTACCTGCTCTACTGGCAGGTCTTGCTCCAATCGTTTACTTTCATAATAGTTAGTTTATGAACAATATTTTCTCAAGGATTCCTATTTTCCAAAAAAATAAACTAATTTCCCTTAGAAAAATAAAAATCTTTTATAAAAATAAAGTTCTTAAACTAACTCTTATAATATTTTTTTTTGTCATCTATCGACGAACTGTTAAAGTATGTACAACCTAATTGAATAGGAGGGCTTCTGAGCTGTCTCTAGTGAAAAAAATCAAGAAACATGTTTATAAATATTGTGTATTAACTATAGAAGAGGTCGTCTTTACGTGACTCTTTATAAATATTGTGTATTAACTATATTTATTATTTATAAGTTTAGGATTATATTATACGGTCTTTTATCTGTCTCTAATATTTAGAAAACCGTCAGTTACATGCTCTAAGTGCTAACAAAGACCAGATTAAAAACATATTCCTATGGGCAAGCGCAAATAAAAATCGCTCGCAAATTCCTGCCAGTACGGCAGTGCTTTGACCACCGCTCGCACACGCAGACACGCGGTGTAGCTTACTGGCTCTAGGCTCCTCTTTAAATCCAAGAGAGATTCGCTTTTCTGTCCAGCACCGTTCTCTAGATAAAAAGGTGTCTATTTATTATATAATTGAGTTTTTTTCTTTTCTCTATTTATTTTAATACTTTAAATAACACATATATAAAATATCTGAAAGTATGATACATACATACGGATAAAAAATTCAAATAAAATATATTTTTAATATATTACTCTCTACGTCTCAAATTAAAATTTATTTTACCTTTTTAATATATTAATAAATAATTAATGTATGTGTTCTATCATCTATTTAAATATAGAATAAAAAACTAATAGCTATGATGATTAATATTTTAAGACGGAAGGAGTATTTATGTATAGAGAATGAGTTGCTGCAGAGGAATAAGTGAAGACAATTTACTAGAGCAGAGGTAAGGACGTAAGGTCCGAATAGAAAGGATAAATATAAGCACGATCTTAACTCACCCTGGAGGCGGCGAGGGGCGCGGTCTCGCGGGAGTCGTACACGACGGCCGTGCCGTCGGCGAGCCTGACGAGCATGAAGGCGCCGCCGCCGACGCCGCTGGAGGCCGGGCTGACGACGCCGAGGCAGAAGGCGGAGGCCACAGCCGCGTCCACGGCGCTGCCGCCCTCGCGGAGCGCGTCCCGGCCGATCCTCGAGCACCGCAAGTCGTCCGCCGCCACGGCGCCGTGCGGCGACGTCACCGCCTCCCTGCGCCCCGCTGGCGCTGCCGAGGCAGCAGCCGCTCCCGCGGCGGCGAGTAGGAGGAAGAGGAGGAGAGCGGCGGTGCTGACTGGCTCCCATTGGAGTTGGAGACGTCGGGCTGCAGAGCTCAAGATGGGGAAGGCTTAGAAAAAAATGAATGGATAGTGTTACGAATACACCGTCCAGAAGGAAAGACCGAAAGATTGGGCACCTACCCGCCATGGCGCGGGAGAACGAGAGTAGAGGGAGCCTATGAGCAAAGCCTACTCCTAGATGGCTATATTGATTGGAAGGACGAGTTACCGGTTTTATTCTGTGGGCTGTATCTCAGATTTTGATTATTTTGTATTGCTGAGCACGGTTTGTGGCACCGGCCGCGATCGGCTGGACCGACCGGATAGTCCGGTCTACGCTTGCGGACAATTCGTGGATAGATCATATCAGTCGAATTAACTTATATCTTTACGTGTGTTTATTTTTATAAAGTTATAAGAGTTAATGGAGGACGACTAAGAACGGCTACAGACCTTCTCTTATATATTTAAAGATGTACGGTTGATTGAACAACCAAAATCGAACTAAAATTAATATACCTTCCGTTCTTTACTTTTTACTCTATGAGTAGACACTTCTTCACCTTGATCTCCACCCCTATTTGACTCTATATTGTTTAGAGACGTCTTGGATGACCTACCGATCCCAAAACAAACTCTATGACCTCTCCTCCCTGACGGACCCCTCTTGGTCTTGGGGTCAGATCCAGGTGATGTTGGCGAACGCCGCCGTCTCTGCACACGCGGACCGTCCGGCTCGACGCAGAGAAGACTCAGTTCCCTGCTGCAGGTCGTGGACCGTCCGACCCTATGCCGCGGACCGTCCGTGCTGCCATCAGCGACGGACCGGAGGTTTTAGGGGCCCAGTGCAAATTTAAAATAGAGGCCCATCAAACTATTGTTATATAAAAATGGTACCAATATATAAACTCAAGACACATCTAAAAATGTTCATACCAAGCAACAAATAAATAAAAAGATACATATTATAGTATTATCTTAAAAGTTCTTTTAACATGTTTAAATACGACCGGGTTGTGAACGCTTCGTGACTGCTAATTATTCGACATTTCACTATTAAGCTATTGTGTCTCATAGTCTAATTACTGAATGTATAACTAGGTTCGGGGCCCTATATAATTGGGGGCCCGGGGAGGCAGCCCCTCCGCCCCACCCTCAGGGCCGCCACTGGCTGCCATAAGGGCACCGCCGCCGGTACACCTCGTAGTGATTGACGTCAGATCGGCGGCAACACACTTTTTCACGACTCCGCTGGAGGAACCACATAGAGTATCAGATCGTCCCAATGGTCAGTTCAAAGGATAATTCCGACGTCTCTCCAAATAACATCATCAAGCCGACTATGGAGACTCTATCAGTCGAAGATCAGCAAGAGTTTGAGGAACACAAAGAGTAGGTGATCAAGGAAGCACAAGCGAAATTCCTGACCAACTTTAAGGTGGACAGGAATCACAAAGTTGTCTGACAGCGGGTAACTGATCTGGCTTCGCTCCGGCCTGCTACAACTACCCCAAAATAAGTGAAACAAGAGAAATCTAATATCTTAGATCTTACATAGATGAACAATGAAAACAAATGCAACATGAGAATACCACTCAAGCAGTGCGTAACTCTCTCAAATGTATGTCAATGATCATCGCCTAGATCTACAATAATTTGTCTCGGTTTGCTAATCACAAAGGAGATATCAGGTTGGCTAGCACAAGCTAAGTACATGAATGAACCAATTATCTGAGAATACCTCAGTCGATCTCTTTCTAATCCTTTATTATTTCGAAGAATTGGACTAATAAGATCATATAGTGTCGGAGAAAACTTGTAGCTTTTTATAGCCAAAGTAGTTTAAGATGTTCTCAACATAATAAGATTGCATAAGAGTAATTCCATTTTCATTTTTACCAGCTTAATATTCAGGACAACATCAATCTTATCCATGGCTTTCACATCAAAGTTTTAGGACAAAAATGACTTCACCTCATTACAACGTCAATCAGTGGGGCTAAAATTAGTTGTAGAGGTTTCAAACACCCCTAGCTAATACACAACTAATTATTAGCTAACTCACAACTAACAATTAATTCATTAACTAGCTCAACTCAACTAATAATTTATTAGTTGGCTAACTTTTAGCTTTAGGGGTTCCAAAAAAGACCTTCGAGATTTATTCTGGATTTTATTGTTAAGTAAACAGGCCAATCCTATTAAATTCAAACATTATGACATAATGCTATTTTTATGAATTGACATATTCTCAAAAGCCACTCTTACAAAGATTTCTATATATTTGCTGCTAATGGGAGATGAATTCCCAAGTTTATGCATTTTTACCAACATGAGAATGTAGGAGCGACCAACATGGAGGTCAAATGCCAAATACCCTTACAGTTTGTTTGTTTGAGCTATGAGTTGCGATAAGTAGATAATTTTGGGAAACCTTTTTTTACCCCACAACCGAATAGGGTAGGAAGCATTTTTCTTCTATAAGTATGTATGTGTTTCCACTCTACCTTTAGGTAGTTTTTTACTTTTCATAGCCAATACCTAACCAAACACACCCGTAATAGATCATAACGCAGTAGATTGTTTGGTTTTCTACCTAAGCCGCCACAACTTGCCTAACTTTTTTATTTAAGGTTTGTTCTACAATTCAAGCGACTAAGGTTAGGAATGTTGCAACATCTAAGGTAGGAAACCAAAGAGACCTTATGTTCTTCATTGATTGTAACACACTACGTCCTCATATTGTCTTCTCCATTGTACTTCTTCAATCCTCTCTCCATCCATGCAGATTCTATCTTGAACGGTTTTCCACACACACTAAAATCGTGTCGCCAATGCCCAGCTCTGCATCAACCCTCGCGCTTGGGCAAGCAGTCACGTGCACGCCTTGACTTCTGCCAAATCTTCACCCTCGCGCTTTCGCACCGTTCTGTACCCGCTATGATGTTTCGTCTTGCCTACATGCCGCTAATGCTTCTGCATCCGAGTGCCATCATGTGCAAGTTCAACTGTCATCTGGCCTCTATGCCGCCGCCACTCGTAGCAAGCTTATATCCAAAATACAAGGGTCAGACATACGAGAAATATAGCTGAATGAGAGTAGGGGATGGGAATTTAAAAGATGGTATAACGATCACATCTAACTTTAATTTTCAATCATAGATATGAGCCAGCTATCTTTTTAAGTGATAAAAATTGTTCCTACGAGAACTAGATAGCAAGGTCATAAATAGTTCTTTCAATACTCTTATCCCCAAAATACAGAATCGTGTCGGACATGTGGATTTTAGGCCCATCTCTCTTCTTAACTCTATAGTGAAACTCCTGTCCAAGTTCATGGCCAACATGGTTCAATCAACGGTTATGAGAATCGTGCACCAAAAACAATATGGTTTCATTAAGGGGAGATCCATCTAGGACTGTCTTTCTTGTACCTTTGAGTACATCTACCAATGCAAGCAGTCTAAAAGAGAAGTGGTGATTCTAAAGCTAGACTTCAAAAAGGCTTTCAACTCTATTGAACACGACACAATTACTGCTATGCTGGCTAGTCTTGGTTTCCCTAGCAAGTGGATTAATTGGGTTTTAAAGCTTTTGAGCTATGGCAGTTCTTTTGTTTCGCTCAATGGTACTCCTAGGAAGCAATTTGCTTAGTTAATAGGGTCTGATATGGGGTCCTCTATTGCCTCTTCTATTTGTCATGACGGCTAAATCTATACTACTCCTTAAGATGGTAGTGTAGGCGTCCACATCCGTATGGTGCACGGTTCTGCCATCGTCTCCTCTCCGCGACGCACGCCTCCCTCTCCTCCGCCCCACCCTCCTCCCCACGCCATCGGCACCGCCATCATCAGATCCGGCCCAAGACGCCTCTGCCCCACGCGCCCGAGTCGTCGAGGCACACTCCTGCCCGCCTCCGGCGTCCACGCACATCTCCGCCTCACCTCGGCGCCCGAGTCGTCGCACGCGTTCGAGGTGGCGTCCATCCCGGCACCGGCCTCACGCACCATCTACAGCTCCCAACTCTGCTCCTCTCAGTTCTCCCTCTGCATTCCACCTTCTCTCCCTTCCTCTCCAAGCACCGTCCTCCTCGCCTAGATCCGTACAAGCTGCAAATAACCTCTCCGGTGGCAAGACAGATGGAGTCGATCTCCGGCGAGGATGCTCCGAAGCACAACCTGATCCTGTCCGCGCTCGTCTCCAACCTACAGTGCATGCTCGCCGCCCGCCGCCCGTTCACGGCAGAGGTCAGCACCGCCGCCACAGCTAGCGAGGCTGAGGCCTTGGCTCAGGAAGCAGAGGCGTCCGATGCCCCCACGGGAGATGGGACGCTGGCGAGGCCCATCGTGCTGCTGACCTGTGCCGGAGGGGAACCGGTCGGCGGGTCTCGCGGCGCTCGTCGACGCCCTCGTTGCCGCCGGCCGCTGCGATGTCCACGTGTGTGCCCCCGAATCGTACATGCTGTGACTTAGAAAACCAAACCACAGCGGGACCGGTGCTCGGATAGGGTCCAACGGCGATGCAAGCAAGGAGTGGCATGCGGCCGGAGGGGCGCAGATCGGCTCCTGCACGTGCAGCGCAGCCGCGTGACAGTGAAGCAGGGAGGCCGCGATAGGCGGCACAGGGAGGGTGCGACGGAGGCAAAGTGCAAGCACCTGGGGACTTCAGGTAAGTAGAAAACCAACACTGAATTTGTCGGTTCTCTGTTTTGTGATTGACCGATTGGTTTGTTGATCTCAGAAACAAAAAATTGTTTCACCGTCAAGCACCAATTTTTAGGTAGGTCAGTGTTTTGGGATGATTCTCCGATGCATCAATAGCAACCTTGTGCTTGGCAAAGTTATTTGCCCTGATAATGTTGTAGGTTTAGTGAAAAGAAATATACTGACATATCCATCGATCCATCGATGCCCAATGGAGATTGACCTCTATCAAGATTTAGTTACGTGTCTCAATAGGGCAATATTTCTGTGAGTTGTATACTGTGGATTCCTCATCTGCATCATGAATTGATCGCACTATTTATGCCCTATTTTTCAAACCATGGTTTCTGTAATTCTTTGCACCATGGTATTTTTCTCAAATGATTTTATCTTTCACAACCCGGACTGAAGTCACTGAAGCAGAAAGAAAGAGTACAAGTCTACTACTGCAGAAAGCAAGGAGGATGCCAACAGAAGCAGATTTCATGTTTGGATCGGGTATTGACCTTTTTGTGTTCTCCTCAACTCATTATTTAGCTACATATCTTATTAAATCTTAATATTTGGTCATTAGCTACCAACTTGCACTATTATTGTGAAAATCCATTAACTTTAGCCAATGAAATGGTTAGACTATCACCACGTAGGTGATATTAGTGGCATTAAGTTATTAATCTGTGGCAAATTCTATTATCAACTATTTTCTTGGCTAATCATTACAATATATAATGAAGAATACTATGGCTTGAAGGGATATTTATACAGTTGGCTATGTATACGGTCTGCCCAAGCGCCCAACAATGAATGATGTGGTGAAGGAACTTGAGATCATCAGATAGAATGAAGGGGCACAATTGCTAAACTCAACGTCTTTATCAGTTGAACAATTTGGAAAAAAAGAGAAGAGATCCTTATGCATTTGCCTATGGATGATGGAAGCAACAACAACACTTTTGACTACAACAGTGGGAGTTCAATTAAGTTGTTCACCCAAGTAGATAGTTGTCTCCACTCTTTCAACAAGTTATTGGAGTGATTATATATGTCTGCTCCATATGAATGCCTTTTCGTTTTAGTATCACATCTGAAATTACCAACCTTTTAGATCGGGTATTGACATCTTTGTGTTCTCCTCAACTCATTATTTAGCTACATATCTTATTAAATCTTAATCTTTGGTCATTAGCTACCAGCTTGCACTATTATTGTGAAAATCCATTAACTTTAGTAAGTGAAATGGTTAGACTATCACCACGTAGGTGATATTAGTGGCGTTAAGTGATTAATCAGTGGCAAATCCTATTATCAACTATTTTCTTGGCTAATCATTACAATATATAATGAAGAATACCATGGCTTGCAGTGATATTTATACAGTTGGCTATGTATACAGTCTGCCTAGGCGCCCAACAATGAATGAAGTGGTGAAGGAACTTGAGATCATCAGATAGAATGAAGGGGCACAATTGTTAAACTCAGCGTCTTTATTAGTTGAACAATTTGGAAACAAAAAGAGAAGAGATCCTTATGCATTTGCCTATGGATGATGGAAGCAACAACAACACTTTTGACTACAACAGTGGGAGTTCAATTAAGTTGTTCACCCAAGTAGATAATTGTCTCCACTCTTTCAACAAGTTATTGGAGTGATTATATATGTCTGCTCCATATGAATGCCTTTTCATTTTAGTATCACATCTGAAATTACCAACCTTTTAGATCGGGTATTGACATTTTTTGTGTTCTCCTCAACTCACTATTTAGCTACATATCTTATTAAATCTTAATCTTTTGTCATTAGCTACCATATTGCACTATTATTGTGAAAATCCATTAACTTTAGTCAGTGAAATGGTTAGACTATCACCACGTAGGTGATATTAGTGGAATTAAGTGATTAATCAGTGGCAAATCCTATTATCAACTATTTTCTTGGCTAATCATTACAATATATAATGAAGAATACTATGGCTTGAAGGGATATTTATACAGTTGGCTATGCTGCTTACATGATCCATTTAGCTGTCTTTGGATTTTTGGGGTAACTCTCCAATATCTCACATGAGGTTCTTTGTGATAGCTGTTACTTAATCTGTGGTGATCTATGTAAATGTGGCAACACTTGCAGTTCCTCGAGCCCTTGTGCATGGATATATCGTTTAGTTGTGTCTAATAATTTGTAATTAGTGGCAACATCTTTTTGTTATTTTGGTTTTATCTGCTTTTTATTGTTATAAGATCTCGATTGCAAACTGGCAGTTAGTACACCATTAGGTTTTCCTTTGTCGTATCAAGCTAATAATGTGTGAAGCAGGGTTCCCATTCTGATCTTTAGTTTTTTGTGATTTTAATAGCAATAACCTTTTTTCGCAAAAAAGTAACAAACTTTATGCAGAATGCGGTCCGTATAGTTCCCAGTATCCTTTTGTACTTAGATTTAGTTTGATATATGGTTATGTTTATTGACAGAATGCTTTTTAGCTTTGCAGATAAAATCTTAAGCAAAATGGGAGAAGGTTTGGGTTTTCTGCAATCTGTCGTCTCCTCTTCTGCTGGGTATCTCCGTTATTATTCTAATGAAGAGGGCTATGAGTTGGATTTTCGTAGGTACATTTGAGCGTGTTTTGGAATGCTGGGACCGTGAAACACATGAATATGTTGCCATAAAAGTTGTTCGCAGTATCCACAAGTACTCTGATGCTACAATGATTGAGATAGATGTGCTCAATCGCCTTGTAGAAAATGAAAAATATAGATCTCTGTGAGTATCTCAGAGACCTAATTGCTTAAAGTATAACCCTATTCTATTTTTGACTTGACAGTTCCTCTTCAATTTGTCAGCTGTGCTCAAATTTAGAGATGGCTTGACTATCGTAATCATATATGCATGGATGCGTTACTTTATGTTTGCTTGTATTTAATATAGAAGGCTCCCTTGCCTTCGTTCGATCATGTGGTATTTGAAAGTGATGTCTCTATAAATGAAGTAAGGTAGGGCAATGCTTATGTTACTGTTGTCAGTTATTAGCTTTTTAAACCATGCATCTGTCAATGTGTCCTGTTTCAATAGGGTCTTATTATAGGACGTGATGGCACTGAATTAGGATGTTTGTTCTTTTGCTACCTTTGTTAAACAACATCAGATCATTCGTATTGTATCCTTCCTCGGATTGCTTCTTTTGTTCTACTACAAATATGCCCAACATGGCAGGGAGAGGTATGCTCCTAAATTTCTTATTTTGTGCATTGTGAAATGATTGTTCTAACAACATCAAGTTTGTGTTCTTCATATAATCTATCTCAGATTGCTCTGTGTTTTGCAGGTCTCGAGGTCAAGCCTGGACCCACTGTCAAGTGTGTGCTTGGACATGACTTTATCCTGCACTTTCCACTGTAAATCTCATTGTAATGTGTACTTACTTTTCTCTGTTGGATTTTCTCTGTATACTTACTTGGATTTAATCCTGTAGGCTGCACTTGGGGAATCAAAGAAAAGTGAAAGTACCATGTCAAAGTTGATGACCAGAAGCTTGCTATTGGAACCCTCTCTATTGAAAAATACCCCTAGATAGAAATTGATTTGGTTTTCAATAAAGAGTGTGAGTTGTCACACACATAGAAAACTACCTGTGTATTTTTCTTTGGTTACAAGGTTGAGCAACCAATCGAGGAAGATGAATATCCTTTTTAACATTGATTTTTTTAGTTTTATTTCATGTAAGACTGATCTAAACAATTTCTTTGTGGAGTATTTTGTTTCCTTGATCTCATTTTTGCTTCTTGCCTCTTACATAATGGATCTTGATTCTGAAGATGAAGAGAAGGAGCTAAACATTCCAGTAATCAAGGAAAATGGTATATATATCTTCTCTTTTGTTCTTTGTGGGTTTTTTCTAGCATTGTTGGGGTTGAATTATGGATTGTTTGGATCATGAACATATCTAATTAGGCAAAGGTGATGGGAAGGCAGTTGCTGCAGCTTCAAAATCAAGTCTTGGGCTTGAAAAAAAGCAAGGATGAGTATGAGTCTGATGATTCTGATGAGGGTGAGTGATTATCTCCTGAAGAAGGAAATGTTGTGATTTGAAGGGTATGGTGCAGAAAAGTTTTGTCTGCATGTCATGACAGTTTCATACAACGCACGGGCGAACGCACTGGGAGCCTACCACCTCCCGTGCTCACCATTGCCGTGTTTGATACCTGACTGCTACTGATGTTACTTCGAATCTCTGGGGTGCTCATGGAGTCATGGTGCATATGCTCATGTTTGCAGGGTGTCAGTTTTTTTCATCGTCTACTTCTAGAGATAACAACTTTAGCATGTTGGTTAAAGATTCTTGGTGTGCTAAGCTTTTCTTTTTTGCTTCATTTGAAACTCAACTATATAGATGGTGCCCTACTTTACATTTTGCAAACACAAACTGCTCCAAAATAAATGGAAGCTTATGTCTTCATCTCTCGTGTGCTTCATCCGTGTGCTTGGAATTTTAGCCCCTTCTTTTGCTTCTAACATAGATGCTTTTGTGTTACATGTATTTGGTTACCGAATTAGGACCATGTTTTCTCTTTGGATATTTCAGAACTAATATCCCCAAAAGATTCCCTTATCTAAACACTTGAGTAGGGGAAGCAACCATGTTGTGCTGCGATAAGAGCGTAGCTGATATGTGATTTGTAATTTGCATCTTTTTAATGTCATGTAACAGTAAGACCCCATATGTATGACTCATAGTTTTTTGCTTTCCCTAAGCTAGGTTCCAAGTGAAGACATACCCCACAGACTTATCAATATCGATAAAAAGGATTAGATTAGTATAAATATATTTACCTATCACTAAAAATTGTATATTGACTTTTTAGAAATAATTTGTGCGTATTGATAATGTTTGCTCGGCATCAGTTCAAACTATTTGGTTCGACGTATTTATAATATTATTACATATTTATATCGTCAATATAATATTAGTACTACGATGATATTTTCTCACATGGATTTTACATATCATATTAATATTTGTTGTTTCATATCTATTGTTAATTCATATTATTTTTAGACATGAATTTGGTACAATATAGAAGAAATTGGTTGGTGCTTTACTGTATGGAGTATGGTTTTCTACAATATACTTATGCATGTGACTACAACATCGATTGTTGTCAACTGTGCAAATATAGAATTGTTCAGACATTCTTGTACCTATCTCTAATTGTTGTTTGAAAGGCATGACCTTAGTGGGTTTTCCCAAATAAATTTTCTTTCATTAGTGCTTTGTCATTATTAACAACTTGTAGGAGAAGGTGAAACCGGAGAATGAGGAGATGTGGTTGTTCATGGACGACAGCATCAAGAAACCTGCAACATGCAACCTGATTTTAAGAAATCTGCCACCTGCAACATGACTGGGCAGTGGTATCTCTGAGATATAATGTGGACAACGGCAAAGAATACTATGCATACACAACAAAAGAGTCCTACAACCTGATTTTAAGTCCATTTGTAGCAAACCATCTTGGAAGCCATTAACTCGTTGAATTTGAAGCTGATGTGCAGTTTTATTTTTATGTCAGTTTTACTGATGCAGTTAGTTCCTAAGAAGATCCATGGCAACTTGTTTCACGCTGATGCTTGAGAAGTTGAGAGGGATGGAAATGACACTCACAATAAAAATTTGATTTTCTTTCTTGTGATCGTCGATCACAATAAACACAGTGGCACAATATACCGTGTAATTGTCCTTTCCTGGTAGAACATGAAATGTTGAACTTCCTCTTGTGATATATAAAGCCTATGTATCCTACATAATATTTAACATCTTACGGAAATTTATTTGTGCTGTCCCATGGAATAGTACAGCTCTTGTCAACTAGATGATAGACCCAGTTGCACGTTTAAGCATTTTATAGTGTAGTGATTTGTCGTTCCGTATCTATGCTTCATACAAATTTTTTTGCTCCCGTCGCAACGCACGGGCACATACCTAGTTACTTCAATATATTGTCAACAAAGTAGCCAGGGTTGGAATTCTCTTCAATCCCCTTGGTCAAGATGTTTCTTCTAATTTTCCAGTTGTCTAGTGTTGATGACACTCTTCTGATCATGAGGGTGTCCCAAAAATAGCTTTTCTTCCTAAAGGGCATCCTTCACACTTTTTCTCATTCCACTAGTTTGAAGGTCAACTTTAACAAATCTTGCCTTATTCCCATAAATCTGGACGAGATCAAAACTGCTCAGTTGGCCTAGGTATTTGGTCGTCAAATTGGATCTTTCTCCTTCACCTACGTGGGCCTTCCTATGGACACAACAAAACCCAAGGTTTTCTCACAATCATGAACAAAATTGAAAGAAGGAACTCGACAACAGCCACTTGGCTCACTATGGCTAGAAAATTAACTTTGATCAACTCCACGTTGTTTGCTGTTGCAACATACACTATGTGTACTCTCAAGCCCCCGAAAGCGGTTGTTGAATCAATCAATAGAGCCAGGAGAGATTCTTGTGGAGAGGGGATGACATAACCTTTTAAAAAAGCCTAGGATAGCTTGGGACAAAGTTACCACTCCCAAAGATAATGGTGGTCTGGGAACGGTTAACTTTCATGTTCACAACAGAGCTTTGCTAATGAAAACCTTCACAAGTTTTATAACAAGCTGTCGGGGACCATAATTAGGGGTACCCTCAAGACGCCTAATTCTCAGCTGGTAACCCCCATCAGCATGAAGCTGCAAAGGCCTGATGGGCACGATTAAGTCAGGGATCAGTCCACACGAGTGACTCGATCACGCTTCACCCGAGCCTAGCCTCGGCCGAAGGCAGCCGACCTCGGGAGACTTCCGTCTCGCCCGAGGCCCCCTTTTTATGGCGGACACATCACCGGCTCGCCCAAGGCCTTGGCTTCGCTCAGAAGCAACCTTGACTAAATCACCACACCGACTGACCAAATTGCAGGGGCATTTAACGCAAAGGTGGCCTGACACCTCTATCCTGACACGCGCCCCCGGCAGAGCCGAGGTGACCGCTGTCACTCCACCGCTCCACTGGCCAGTCTGACAGAAGGACAGCGCCGCCTGCGCCACTCCGACTGCAGTGCCACTCGACAGAGTGAGTCTGACAGGCAATCAGGCCTTGCCAAAGGCGCCACGGCGAACTCCGCTCCGCCCGACCCCAGGGCTCGGACTCGGGCTAAGACCCGGAAGACGGCGAACTCCGCTCCGCCCGACCCCAGGGCTCGGACTCGGGCTAAGACCCGGAAGACGGCGAACTCCGCTCCGCCCGACCCCAGGGCTCGGACTCGGGCTAAGACCCGGAAGACGGCGAACTCCGCTCCGCCCGACCCCAGGGCTCGGACTCGGGCTAAGACCCGGAAGACGGCGAACTCCGCTCCGCCCGACCCCAGGGCTCGGACTCGGGCTAAGACCCGGAAGACGGCGAACTCCGCTCCGCCCGACCCCAGGGCTCGGACTCGGGCTAAGACCCGGAAGACGACGAAACTCCGCCTCGCCCGACCCTAGGGCTCGAACTCCGCCTCGCCCGACCCCAGGGCTCGGACTCCGCCCTGGCCTCGGCTGAACGACTTCCGCCTCGCCCGACCCCTTGGCTCGGGCTCGGCCACGGCAACAGAAGGCAGACTCAACCTCGGCTTCGGAGGAAACCCCACGTCGCCCTGCCTAGAGCACAGACCGCCACGTCAACAGGAGACGCCATCATCATCCCACCCCGAATCGACTCGGGTCACGGAGAACAAGACCGGCGTCTCATCCGGCCAGCTCCGCCAGAGGGGCAATGATGGCGCTCCACAAGCTCCATGACGACGGCGGCCCCGGGCTCTCTTACGGAAGCAGGACAACGTCAGCAGGGACTCGACCGCTCCAACAGCTGTCCCTCCATCAGGCTCCGCCGCACCTCCAACAGCCACGACATCACGCCAGCAGGGTGCCCAGATCTCTCCGGCTGCCACATTGGCATGTACCTAGGGCGCTAGCTCTCCCTCCGCTAGACACGTAGCACTCTGCTACATCCCCATTGTACACCTGGATCCTCTCCTTACGACTATAAAAGGAAGGACCAGGGCCTTCTCAGAGAAGGTTGGCCGCGCGGGACCGAGGACGGGACAGGCGCTCTCTTGGGGCCGCTCGCTTCCCTCACCCGCGTGGACGCTTGTAACCCCCCTACTGCAAGCGCACCCGACCTGGGCGCGGGACGAACACGAAGGCCGCGGGACTTCCACCTCTCTCACGCTCGGCTCCGGCCGCCTCGCCTCTCCCCCCTTCGCGCTCGCCCACGCGCTCGACCCATCTGGGCTGGGGCACGCAGCACACTCACTCGTCGGCTTAGGGACCCCCCTGTCCCGAAACGCCGACAGTTGGCGCGCCAGGTAGGGGCCTGCTGCGTGCTGACGAACAGCTCCCCGTCAAGCTCCAGATGGGCAGTCTCCAGCAACCTCTCCGGCCCGGGACGGTGCTTCGTTTCGGGACTCTCGAGTTCATGTCCTTCGACGGCAGCTACGACATGACACTTCTTCCACCGCCGCGCGACTACGACAATGGCGGCCGACAACCCGCCCACCGGCGGCGGAATCGACGACGTCTTCCCCGCGTGGTGGAAGAGCAATATTCGGGCTCGCTCCGTTCTCTCCCCCGCCAACGGAGGAGGAGGCGGAGCCGTCAAGGCCAGACGGGAGGCCGCGCTTCGTCGGCCGTCAAGCGAATCGACGCCCCCGACGCCCCGACGGAAGGCACGCCGGACGTCGACCTCGCGTTCGAGACGGAGGCGAGCGCCGCCCCCCCGTGGCACGCTGACCCCGAGCAAGAAGACGACGCCGGCGCGCTCGCGGAAAGCCTGCAGGACGTCGCCCTCGAACCAGAGATGACGGCGCAACCAGTCCCCGATGTGACTACGTCGCTCCTCGTCGACCAAAAGGTAACGACTAACTCCCATCTTGCGTCATTTCGACTCGGCCTCAACCCGCCAAACGACCTCGTTTTGGCGGGCGCTCTCATTGAGGCGAGTGCAACCCCACTGAGGTTCTGTATGCGGTCGCCTTGGGACCGACTGACGGACGTCTCGACCTACGGGCCCTCTGGGTCCGAGGAAGAGGACGATCCCAGCATCGGTTGGGATTTCTCCGGACTTGGCAACCCCAGTGCCGTGCGGGACTTCATGACCGCATGTGACTACTGTCTATCCGACTGTTCCGACGGAAGCCGCAGCCTTGGCGACGAGAGCTGCGGCCCAAGCCACGAATGTTTCCACATCGAGCTAGGGGATCCCACCGAAGGCAACCATCTTGGCATGCCGGAGGATGGTGATCTCCCTAGGCCGGTGCCTCGCGCCGACATCCCACGGGAGCTAGCTGTGGTCCCCGCTCCGGCGGGGGGTTACGACCCACAACTCGAGCAAGTCCGCGAGGCGCAGGCCAGGCTCAACGAGGGAACAGGAGCGCTTGAGCCGATCCGTCGGGACGTCGGACAGGCATGGGTGGGCCAACCCCTGGCCGGAGAAATACGTCATCTGCCCCAAGGTCTCCAGCACCGTGTCGCCAACGATGTCAGGATCAGGCCGCCGCCCGCATCCAGCGGGGTCGGTCAGAACCTGGCAACCGCGGCGATGCTCATCCGCGCGATGCCGGAGCCGTCAACCACCGAGGGTCGGCGAATCCAGGGAGAACTCAAGAATCTCCTGGAAGGCGCTGCGGCCCGGCGGGCCGAGAGCACTGCATCCCGGAGGCAAGGATATCCCTCGGAACCTCATGCCGCGACCTCCCGATTCATGCGGGAAGCCTCGGTCTACACCGGGCGCACGCGCAACACCGCGCCTGCGGCCCCGGGCCACCTCGGCAACGAGCACCATCGACGCGACCGTCGGGCTCACCTCGACGAAAGGGTGCGCCGAGGCTACCACCCCAGGAGTGGGGGACGCTACGACAGCGGGGAGGATCGGAGTCCCTCGCCCGAACCACCCGGTCCGCAGACCTTCAGTCGGGCCATCCGACGGGCGCCATTCCCGACCCGGTTCCGACCCCCGACTACTATCACAAAGTACTCGGGGGAAACGAGACCGGAACTGTGGCTCGCGGACTACCGCCTTGCCTGCCAACTGGGTGGAACGGACGACGACAACCTCATCATCCGCAACCTCCCCCTGTTCCTCTCCGACACTGCTCGCGCCTGGTTGGAGCACCTGCCTCCGGGGCAGATTTCCAACTGGGACGACTTGGTCCAAGCCTTCGCTGGCAATTTCCAGGGCACATACGTGCGCCCCGGGAATTCCTGGGACCTTCGAAGCTGCCGGCAACAGCCGGGGGAGTCGCTCCAGGGCTACATCCGGCGATTCTCGAAGCAGCGCACCGAGCTGCCCAACGTCACCGACTCGGATGTCAACGGCGCGTTCCTCGCCGGCACCACTTGCCGCGACCTGGTGAGCAAGCTGGGTCGCAAAACCCCCACCAGGGCGAGCGAGCTGATGGACATCGCCACCAAGTTCGCCTCCGGCCAGGAGGCGGTCGAGGCTATCTTCCGAAAGGACAAGCAGCCCCAGGGCCGCCCATCGGAAGAAGCTCCCGAGGCGTCTGCTCCGCGCGGCGCCAAGAAGAAAGGCAAGAAGAAGTCACAATCGAAACGCGACGCCGCCGACGCGGACCTTGTCGCCGCCGCCGAGTATAAGAACCCTCGAAAGCCCCCCGGAGGTGCAAACCTCTTCGACAAGATGCTCAAGGAGCCGTGCCCCTACCATCAGGGGCCCGTCAAGCGCACCCTCGAGGAGTGCGTTATGCTTCGGCGTCATTTCCACAGGGCCGGGCCACCCGCCGAGGGTGGCAGGGCCCACGACGACGACAAGAACGAAGATCACCCAGCAGGAGGGTTCCCCGAGGTCCGCGACTGCTTCATGATCTATGGAGGGCATGCGGCGAATACCTCGGCTCGGCACCGCAAGCAAGAGCGCCGGGAGGTCTACTCGGTGAAGGTGGCGGCGCCAGTCTACCTGGACTGGTCCGACGAGCCCATCACTTTCGACCGGGCCGACCACCCCGACCATGTGCCGAGCCCGGGGAAATACCCGCTCGTCGTCGACCCCGTTGTCGGCGATGTCAGGCTCACCAAGGTCCTGATGGACGGGGGCAGCTGCCTCAACATCATCTACGCCGAGACCCTCAAGCTTCTGCGCGTCGATCCGTCCTCCGTCCGAGCAGGCGCTGCGCCCTTCCACGGGATCATCCCTGGGAAGTGCGTCCAGCCCCTCGGGCGACTCGACCTCCCAGTCTGCTTCGGAACACCCTCCAACTTCCGAAGGGAGACCCTGACGTTCGAAGTGGTCGGGTTCCGAGGAACCTACCACGCCGTGCTAGGGAGGCCATGCTACGCGAAGTTCATGGCCGTCCCCAACTACACCTACCTGAAGCTCAAGATGCCGGGCCCCAACGGGGTCATCACCGTCGGCCCCACGTACAAACACGCGTTCGAATGCGACGTGGAGTGCGTGGAGTACGCCGAGGCCCTCGCCGAGTCCGAGGCCCTCATCGCCGACCTGGAGAACCTCTCCAAGGAGGTCCCAGACGTGAAGCGCCATGCCGGCAACTTCGAGCCAGCGGAGACGGTCAAGGCCGTCCCCCTCGACCCCAGCGGCGACACCACCAAGCAGATCCGGATCGGTTCCGGGCTCGACCCCAAATAGGAAGTAGTGCTCGTCGACTTTCTCCGCGCAAACGCCGACGTCTTTGCGTGGAGTCCCTCGGACATGCCCGGCATACCGAGGGATGTCGCCGAGCACTCGCTGGATATTCGGGCCGGAGCCCGACCCGTCAGGCAGCCTCTGCGCCGATTCGACGAGGAGAAGCGCAGAGCGATTGGCGAAGAGATCCACAAGCTAATGGCGGCAGGGTTCATCAAAGAGGTATTCCATCCTGAATGGCTTGCCAACCCTGTGCTTGTGAGGAAGAAAGGGGGGAAATGGCGGATGTGTGTAGACTACACTGGTCTCAACAAAGCATGTCCGAAGGTTCCCTACCCTCTGCCTCGCATCGACCAAATCGTGGATTCCACTGCTGGGTGCGAAACCCTGTCCTTCCTCGATGCCTACTCGGGGTATCACCAGATCCGGATGAAAGAGTCTGACCAGCTCGCGACTTCTTTCATCACGCCGTTCGGCATGTACTGCTACGTCACCATGCCGTTCGGCTTGAGGAATGCAGGCGCGACGTACCAGCGGTGCATGAACCATGTGTTCGGCGAACACATCGGTCGCACAGTCGAGGCCTACGTCGATGACATCATAGTCAAGACACGGAAGGCTCCCGACCTCCTCTCCGACCTTGAAGTGACATTCCGGTGTCTCAAGGCGAAAGGAGTCAAGCTCAATCCTGAGAAGTGTGTCTTCGGGGTGCCCCGAGGCATGCTCCTAGGGTTCATCGTCTCCGAGCGAGGCATCGAAGCCAACCCGGAGAAGATTGCGGCCATCACCAGCATGGGACCCATCAAGGACTTAAAAGGAGTACAGAGGGTCATGGGATGCCTCGCGGCCCTGAGCCGCTTCATCTCACGCCTCGGCGAAAGAGGTCTGCCTCTGTACCGCCTCTTAAGGAAGGCCGAACGTTTCGCTTGGACCCCTGAGGCCGAGGAAGCCCTCGGCAACCTGAAGGCGCTCCTTACAAAGGCGCCAGTCTTGGTGCCGCCGGCGGACGGAGAAACCCTCTTGGTCTACGTCGCCGCGACCACTCAGGTGGTTAGCGCCGCGATTGTGGTCGAAAGGCAGGAGGAAGGGCATGCATTGCCCGTTCAGAGGCCGGTCTACTTCATCAGCGAAGTGCTGTCCGAGACTAAGATCCGCTACCCACAAGTTCAAAAGCTGCTGTATGCCGTGATCCTGACAAGGCGGAAGCTGCGACACTACTTCGAGTCCCATCCGGTAACTGTGGTGTCATCCTTCCCCCTGGGGGAGATCATCCAGTGCCGGGAGGCCTCGGGCAGGATCGCAAAGTGGGCGGTGGAGATCATGGGCGAAACGATCTCGTTCGCCCCTCGGAAGGCCATCAAGTCCCAAGTGTTGGCGGATTTCGTGGCCGAATGGGTCGACACCCAACTGCCGACGACTCCGATCCAACCGGAGCTCTGGACCATGTTTTTCGACGGGTCGCTGATGAAGACGGGGGCCGGCGCGGGCCTGCTCTTCATCTCGCCCCTCGGAAAGCACTTGCGCTACGTGCTGCGCCTCCACTTCCCGGCGTCCAACAATGTGGCCGAGTACGAAGCTCTGGTCAACGGATTGCGGATCGCCATCGAGCTAGGGGTCAGACGCCTCGACGTCCGCGGTGATTCGCAGCTCGTCATCGACCAAGTCATGAAGAACTCCCACTGCCGTGACCCGAAGATGGAGGCCTACTGCGACGAGGTTCGGCGCCTGGAAGACAAGTTCTTCGGGCTCGAGCTCAACCACATCGCTCGACGCTACAACGAAACCGCAGACGAGCTGGCCAAGATAGCCTCGGGGCGAACGACAGTCCCCCCGGACGTCTTCTCCCGGGATCTGCATCAACCCTCCGTCAAGCTCGACGACGCGCCCGAGCCTGAGGTACCCTCGGCTCAGCCCGAGGTATCCTCGGCTCAGCCCGAGGTACCCTCGGTTCAGCCCGAGGTACCCTCGGTTCAGCCCGAGCCACCCTCGGCCCGGCCCGAGGTACCCTCGGCCCCCGAGGGCGGGGCATTGAACGTCGAGGAAGGGCAGAGCGGGACCACGCCAGACCAAGATTGACAGGCCCCGTACCTGCAATATCTCCGTCGAGGAGAGCTACCCCTCGACCAAGTCGAGGCTCGGCGGGTAGCGCGACGCGCCAAGTCATTCGTCTTGCTGGGCGACGAAGAGGAGCTCTACCATCGCAGCCCCTCGGGCATCCTCCAGCGATGCATCTCCATCGCCGAAGGTCGGGAACTGCTGCAAGAAGTACACTCGGGGGCTTGCGGCCACCACGCAGCACCCCGAGCCCTTGTTGGAAATGCCTTCCGGCAAGGCTTCTACTGGCCAACGGCGGTGGCTGACGCCACTAGAATTGTCCGCACCTGCGAAGGGTGCCAATTCTATGCGAAGCGGACACACCTGCCCGCTCAGGCTCTGCAGACAATACCCATCACCTGGCCCTTCGCTGTATGGGGTCTGGACCTCGTCGGTCCCTTGCAGAAGGCGCCCGGGGGCTACACGCACCTGCTGGTCGCCATCGACAAATTCTCCAAGTGGATCGAGGTCCGACCTCTGAACAGCATCAGGTCCGAGCAGGCGGTGGCATTCTTCACCAACATCATCCATCGCTTCGGGGTCCCGAACTCCATCATCACCGACAATGGCACCCAGTTCACCGGCAAAAAATTCTTGGATTTTTGCGAGGATCACCATATCCGGGTGGACTGGGCCGCTGTGGCTCATCCCATGTCGAATGGGCAAGTAGAACGTGCCAACGGCATGATTCTACAAGGGCTCAAGCCTCGGATCTACAACGACCTCAACAAGTTCGGCAGGCGATGGATGAAGGAACTCCCCTCGGTGGTCTGGAGCCTAAGGACGACGCCGAGTCGTGCCACGGGCTTCACGCCGTTTTTCCTGGTCTACGGGGCTGAAGCTATCTTGCCCACTGACCTGGAATACGGCTCCCCGAGGGCGAGGGCCTACACCGAACAAAGCAACCAAGCTAGCCGAGAGGAATCGCTGGACCAGCTGGAGGAAGCTCGGGACAGGGCCTTACTACACTCGGCGCGGTACCAACAGTCCCTGCGACGCTACCACGCCCGAGGGGTCCGGTCCCGAGAACTCCAGGTGGGCGACCTGGTGCTTCGGCTGCGACAAGACGCCCGAGGGAGGCACAAGCTCACGCCCCCCTGGGAAGGGCCATTCGTCATCGCCAAAGTTCTGAAGCCCGGAACATACAAGCTGGCCAACAATCAAGGCGAGATCTACGGCAACGCTTGGAACATCAAACAGCTACATCGCTTCTACCCTTAAGATGTTTTCAAGTTGTTCATATACCTCGCACCTACGCAAAGTTTAGTTGTCAAGGAAGGGTCGGCCTAGCCTCGGCAAAGCCCGACCCTCCCTCGGGGGCTAAAAGGGGGGAGACCCCCTCTGCGTCGAATTTTTCCTCGAAAAAGGATCTCTTTTTAGCAGGATTTCTTTCGCGCTTCTTGACTACTTCGGAAAGCGGATCCTGGAAACGACGAGGTACACGTAAGCAGCCAAGGCTGACCGAGCCGAGGGACTCCTACGCCTCCGGGATACGGATACCTCACTCGTCCCCTTCTGCGATAAGTAACTTGCGCTCGGATAAAGCGACTCCGTGGACCGAACGAGTCATCACGTTCGGAAGCTCTCCTGCCGAAGCAGTCCTTCAAGCTTTCTCGACTAAGTCGGGGACAGGGCCTCATGGACGGGTGAAAGTACGCGTAAGCGGCAAGGCCGACCGAGCCGAGGGATTCCCACGCCTCTGGGATACGGATACCTCACTCGTCCCTTCCGCGAAAAGCAACTCTCGCTCACACAAACATACCTGTTACCGACAGAGTCCAGATGCTCGAAACAGGAGGAAAAAAGGCGCAGCTTCGCAAGTGCAGCGAGGGTGTTTTCTTCTGGCCTCGGCGGCCGCAGGAAGCACACGCTACAAGATGATCGGATCCTGCAGGTTCGGGTCTTCACGCCGAAGGGAGCTGTAGCACCCTCGGCATCGACGACGTCTTCAGCAAAGCCCGACCCAGCCTCGGGCGGCGCCGCGGTCCAGGGGCTCCTCCGGGAATCCGGCCCGAGCAGGCGGCTCAACCGGTTACCCCTGGGGCCTCGGTCAACCGGCTTCCAAGGGCGCCAGCCCGATCCGAGGCCTCGACTGACCGACTTTGGCGTCGGCCCCGCTGACGGACGACACGGCTAGGCTCCGGCCAACCAGGTTCCCCATTCTCGAGCCAACTCCGCCTCTGTTCATACTGATATCGCTACCCCCGGCCTCGATCCACCGAAGGGCGGCCGGGGGGTCTCTTCAACTAAGCTAGAGGAGCCTCACATAACAAGGCCGAACGGGCCGAGGGATTCCTACGCCTCCGGGATACGGATACCTCACCCGTCACCTTGGCACGGGGCAACTCATGCTTGGTAAAGCGGTTCAGATAATCAAACAGGCGAGACTTAGTGCTCGAAAATGAGGAAAAAACACGGCTCCGTGCCAAAATTACATACACGTTCAGGCCTCGACAGCCACAATGAACGAACCCACTGGCATACGAGATGCCACTACCAACGGAACTCCAGTTCCCCCCCTCCGCAGGTACGAACGACCCCACTCCATGGGGAAGGCCTGCGGAGCCACAGAAGACCGATGGCCGGCTCGCCGCCGCCCGTCCTGACTACGGCAACAGTGGGTCGGCGCTGCTGCGATCTTGCCCCCGCCCCCGCCGACGCTCGAGGGGCGAGGACAAGCACGCCGGCGCGGTGGCCCGGGGCGCGGGCAGTGGCAGGGATCCCGTCGGTGACGAGGACTTCTCGAGCCGCCTCCGCACCGGCGCCGATGGCAGGGGACACCAGCCCCCCGGCAGATCCCCACTCAAATCCTCCGAGACGAGTGGGGCGCCGGCCTCTGCGCAAGGGCGCCGTCCCAGTGCAAAAGCAGGACCACCCCAGAACACGAACGCCGCCCTAACGGCGCGCGGAATCCTGGGTGGTCCTCCTATGTGCACGATGCGGCGGCCACCCTCCGGCAGGAGAGGCCGCCGGAAGCCCGGCCGACGACTCCGACACGCTGGAGGTGACGACGTCCGCCGTCGTTCAGCCCCTCGTTATCGAAGTCCGCGCCGTCCGCAGGGCCAGCGAGCGCCTCCACCCCCGAACGCCGCGGGAAAGGGCGACCCGCGGACCCGCGCGGAAGGTAGAGCGCCGGCTCAGCGTGGCTCCCGCCCCAGCGGGGATGATGAACATCCTTGAAGCTGAGGGTGGGACCAAGATCGCAGCCTGGCTTGCTCTTCCCCACCTAGAAACCGGCGGTCACCATCCTGGGTGATCGTCGGCATGGGGGTACGGCCGGGCCGGCTGATGAAAATCCTTGAAGCCGAACGATGGCTGAGAGGTACCAACTCCCATGGAGTTGCGTTCCTCCAACGAGGAGGCGGAAAGGCGGCGGATACCCCCCATCCGGGGGCTTGGAAGACGGGAAGACCCGACGCTTAAGGGAGGAAGAAGACATGGTTGCCTTACGAAAGGAGCCTCCCTCCTTTTAAAGGCAACTCCCCCTACGTGCGCCCCCAGGCGCCGCGGGCCGAGTCTTCTCCAACACGCTCCAAGGCCCTCCCCTGCGACTCGGGGGCTGGGTCCCGCATGTCATGCAAGCCGGCTCAGGGCAGAAGAAGCCAAACCGCCGCGCATGGTGCGCACGACCGTCCGGCGGTTACAGGCGACCCCCCATTTTCGCCCAGACCAACGGGCAGAAGGGGCGGGCAGCCATGCAGGCGGCATGCAACCGCGCCAGATGGACGCGCTTCTCCGACTTCTGACACGCCAGCTTGGAACCCAGGCCCACGCGTCGAGCAACCGGCACGCCAGTTGCTGCATGCAAGCAACCGCACCGCCACTTGTGCCACCATCGCGCCTCTTCGGTTGCGAAGCCTATGCCACGACTCGAGGCGACCCAACAGCGCCAGACTGGCGCGTCGGTCAAAGCGACCGAAAGTGGGCCGACAGTAATAGCGGTGGCAGGCGGGCGGGCGCAGCGGTCACGTCGTCAGCCAGGCTCACGTCCCATCCTGAGACAGCAAGAGAGCCTCCTCTCACGGCGTGAAGACGGTGCACCCGTGACCCGTTCCTCGAACGGATCGCACGCGCGCAACGGCCGCCCCGCCAACCACTCGCCCCGTCGCATTAACTCCGCGGCGGGACATGCGGCGCTTCTGGCAGGAGGAGCGCGCGACGCTTCACCTTCGCCGTAATAACCGCGTCAGAAAAGGTACGTCACGTCGTCCGAATTCGTATCCTTTTCCGTTTTCCTCTTTCTCTATCTCTTGCAACAGGGACCGGGAAAAGGGGAAACCCCGAAAGGGATCCTTCTCCGCGAAGGAACCGGGCTCCGAGCCCCCCATTACTGATCAGGGGTTCGAAGGCTGGCCCCCCGAGGGTTCAACAGTCGCCTCAGATCGCGTGGGCCCGACACCCACTACTGGTCAGGGGTTCGAAGGCCGGCCCCCCGAAGGGCTCCATGGCCGCCTCAGGCTACTCGGGCTCCGCGCCCATTACTGATCAGGGGTTCGAAGGCTGGCCCCCGAAGGGTTCACAGTCGCCTCAGACACCGAGCGAGGGATGACCAGGGGTACGTTCGATACATAACCGAGGCTCGGGCTGCGCTCCCGAGGTACCCTAGGACATTTCCGAGACCAGCGGGAACGATCTTGTAACGGAATCCCATCGGAGGGAGGCATCGAGCCCTCGGACCCCGTCGCCAGGGGACCGGGTCCGGCAAATCACCCGCAGGTACTTTTGGGCGTGCCTCTGGGCCCCTAGCCGACCCCCAACGAACGGGGCACGGACGTCCACTCGGATTACCCGCTTGCAGCTCACCGGAGACACCATGTTCGGTGCCCATCAAGGGTAACATGGCGCACTCCCCCCCTCCTCCTTGCGGAAAGGCGACGTAGGGGCGTATGTAAAAAGCCGAGTCTGTCCCTGGTCGTCCTCTCGCCCTGTGCAGAGGCTCGGGGGCTGCTCTCGCAAAAACCGGCTCCGGCCAAATCGTTGACAGCGTCAACATACCAGCCCGAGAGCTTGGGCCCCGACCGTGCACCTGGGCTACGGCCAGTTCGCATGAGGGAACGACCAGACCAGCCGAAGTATTAAGACCTCGAAGGAGTGTAACCACTCCTCCGAGGCCTCGGGGGCTACACCCGGCGGGTGCGCTCGCGCGCACCCACCGGAACGAAATGCAACCGAGAAAGGCTGGTTCCCTTGCAAAAAAGTGCGACAAAAAGCCTCCAAGCGAGTGCTAACACTCCCTTTGAGGCTCGGGGGCTACTGTCGGGGACCATAATTAGGGGTACCCTCAAGACGCCTAATTCTCAGCTGGTAACCCCCATCAGCATGAAGCTGCAAAGGCCTGATGGGCACGATTAAGTCAGGGATCAGTCCACACGAGTGACTCGATCACGCTTCACCCGAGCCTAGCCTCGGCCGAAGGCAGCCGACCTCGGGAGACTTCCGTCTCGCCCGAGGCCCCCTTTTTATGGCGGACACATCACCGGCTCGCCCAAGGCCTTGGCTTCGCTCAGAAGCAACCTTGACTAAATCACCACACCGACTGACCAAATTGCAGGGGCATTTAACGCAAAGGTGGCCTGACACCTCTATCCTGACACGCGCCCCCGGCAGAGCCGAGGTGACCGCTGTCACTCCACCGCTCCACTGGCCAGTCTGACAGAAGGACAGCGCCGCCTGCGCCACTCCGACTGCAGTGCCACTCGACAGAGTGAGTCTGACAGGCAATCAGGCCTTGCCAAAGGCGCCACGGCGAACTCCGCTCCGCCCGACCCCAGGGCTCGGACTCGGGCTAAGACCCGGAAGACGGCGAACTCCGCTCCGCCCGACCCCAGGGCTCGGACTCGGGCTAAGACCCGGAAGACGGCGAACTCCGCTCCGCCCGACCCCAGGGCTCGGACTCGGGCTAAGACCCGGAAGACGGCGAACTCCGCTCCGCCCGACCCCAGGGCTCGGACTCGGGCTAAGACCCGGAAGACGGCGAACTCCGCTCCGCCCGACCCCAGGGCTCGGACTCGGGCTAAGACCCGGAAGACGACGAAACTCCGCCTCGCCCGACCCTAGGGCTCGAACTCCGCCTCGCCCGACCCCAGGGCTCGGACTCCGCCCTGGCCTCGGCTGAACGACTTCCGCCTCGCCCGACCCCTTGGCTCGGGCTCGGCCACGGCAACAGAAGGCAGACTCAACCTCGGCTTCGGAGGAAACCCCACGTCGCCCTGCCTAGAGCACAGACCGCCACGTCAACAGGAGACGCCATCATCATCCCACCCCGAATCGACTCGGGTCACGGAGAACAAGACCGACGTCTCATCCGGCCAGCTCCGCCAGAGGGGCAATGATGGCGCTCCACAAGCTCCATGACGACGGCGGCCCCGGGCTCTCTTACGGAAGCAGGACAACGTCAGCAGGGACTCGACCGCTCCAACAGTTGTCCCTCCATCAGGCTCCGCCGCACCTCCAACAGCCACGATATCACGCCAGCAGGGTGCCCAGATCTCTCCGGCTGCCACATTGGCATGTACCTAGGGCGCTAGCTCTCCCTCCGCTAGACACGTAGCACTCTGCTACATCCCCATTGTACACCTGGATCCTCTCCTTACGACTATAAAAGGAAGGACCAGGGCCTTCTCAGAGAAGGTTGGCCGCGCGGGACCGAGGACGGGACAGGCGCTCTCTTGGGGCCGCTCGCTTCCCTCACCCGCGTGGACGCTTGTAACCCCCCTACTGCAAGCGCACCCGACCTGGGCGCGGGACGAACACGAAGGCCGCGGGACTTCCACCTCTCTCACGCTCGGCTCCGGCCGCCTCGCCTCTCCCCCCTTCGCGCTCGCCCACGCGCTCGACCCATCTGGGCTGGGGCACGCAGCACACTCACTCGTCGGCTTAGGGACCCCCCTGACCCGAAACGCCGACACAAGCAGAGCACTCCTTGGGTTCATCTAATTTGGAATTCTCACTACAAAGAGGGACGGATTCCCCATAATTCTAGTGCAAAAGGTTTATTCTGGTGGAAGGACATCAGCAGACTTGCATATGATTATAGATGTATTGCTATGCCAATTGCTGGGGCCTCGGGATGGGAGAACCTTCCTTTTTTGGTTAGATGTTTGGAATAACACCCATCTGGCAACTGAGTTTCCAAGGCTATTCTCCTATGCTAAAATGCCTAAGGCTATCCACAACCATTACCACTAAATTTTTCCCCCTATATCATTTTTCTCCCCTATGTTTCCCTCTATTTTTTCATCTCCCGCAGCGGTTCCCCCTAAATACTTCCCTATACCCCACTACAACTATAAAATATCATTTTCTATATCAACTATCAATTTTTTATCTACTAACAATTACTCGTGGACCCACAGCACAGTGTTTAGGGTGATAAACAGTGACACGCTAGATCTGGGGAGAGAGAGAAGGGGACCGACGCGTAGGGGCGCTGTAGGGGGCACCGCTGCGGCCGTGAGGTGACCCCTACAGCGGGCATGCAAGGGGAGGGAGAAGGCTAGCGCGCACCGCTGCGCACAGCCTAACTGCACTCTGTAGCAGTAGCTGGTAAACACTGATGTTTAGGAAAGGTTCGACACACCACTCTCGGTAGAAGCAGTCGAGGAGTGTAGCCTGTTGCAGAGCAAAATTTAGGATCTTGTAAATGGAATACAAGGAAATGAATCTTGGCTGATGGGGAGGAAACAACTCTTTTCAAACTAAAAAAATTTAGACAAAATTTCCAATGCATTTGCCGCCCTCCCACTTCAAGTGGATATGGAAATCCAAGGTGTGCAAGAAGATCAAAATCATCATATGGCCCTTGGTCATCTTTCTTTGAAATAAAACTTTCCTGTAGGGGTTTCCTCTACAGTTTTTAGGTAAAAAATGTTCCTAGGACTATGTCATCTCTCCATCTCAAATTCCAAACTATTTTAGCTCTACTAGATAGATATATAGCAAAAAAATCTATGCGACTAAAAAAATCTAAAATGACTTTATATTTTACAATCTAGGTAGTAAAGGAGATAGCTAGTATTTCCTCCGTCTCAAAATATAATTTAGTTTAGGCTAAACATACATTCAATTAACCTATGAATGTAGTTTGCATGTATATTTACATTTATTTGAATATGGATAGAAAAAAGAGCTTGAAAGAATTGCATATTTTAATACGGAGAGAGCACATCTAACAAAGATATCACACTATTATAATAGCCGACAAGTTTTCAAGAAACTAGCGAAGGTCTTTGGAGTACTCGCCGAGCCTTTCCAGGCGTGCACGTCACTGCTTGCCCAAGCGTATGCCTAGGAGACCACGTTTATATGCATAATAATTGAGGATACATAAAGTACCGAAATGAGAAGGAAAACCGAAGAAAAAAGGGAGCGTAATAGTAGATTGACTTGTTTGATTGGTTAAATTTAAGTCTTTTTTTGTTTATCATGGAATCTATTCCGAAATTATTTTAACTTATCAAAACTTATATAAATTAGGTAAGCAATTCGAATAACAATCGTTCCAGACAATCGAACGAGCCCTTAAAAGAGCGTGGACATCCGCGACGCCTAGTAATTACTTCCTTTGTGCTAAATTATAGTTTGTTTGAATTTTTATATTAAATTTAACTGACTCGTCTTATTCAAGTTCTATTAGAAAATAAAAAATTCAAAGGCATACTTAAAATATATTATAGCTAAACTGAAAGTTGGCTAGAGGGGGTGAATAGGCAAGTGGAAATTTATTTCAACAAAAACTAGAAACGAACTGGGTAAAACCGGTTTAACCAGTATCAAAACCGGTTCAACCGGTCTGCATGAGTCTAACTAAAGAATGAGATATAAAACTGAATTGATTTAAAAATTCACCTAATTAACTTTACAAATGGGTTGTCCTAGATGATCCACAGGGTTCAAAGTAGTAGATTTGAGAAAGACACTTCTTAAAATCCACACACCAAAAAGGTATAAACAAATCTTCCACGGAACGGTGAGAGAACGAAGAACACAAACAAACACAATGAGCAAGAACACAAGAGACACAATATTTATCCCGAAGTTCGGTCATACGAGCAAGATGTCCTACTTCCTCGTTGAGGCGCCCACAAAGAGTCGGGTCTCTTTCAACCCTAACCCTCCATTTGTCGACCACAAAGGTCAAGCCCACACACTAATCTTTGCTCACACGAGCGGATAATACAAGCTTTCTTGTGGTCTTCCACAAAATTTGGAGACACATGCGACACCTAGTCATCTAGGAGCTAGAAGCTCCAATAGTAATAAATCTAGAAAGACTCGATGTAGTACCAAAGCTCGAATCAAGAAGAGCAAGAAATATTTGGAGATGAAGCACAAAAACCGCAACTCTTAATCTCACTAAAGATTTCTCTATAAAGATTTAAAATGAGAGAGGCAAGAGGTGCGTAAGTGTAACATCCTGAATTTGGGGGTATAAAATTTCTTTTCTAATATTGTCGGCGTTTCGAGACCGGGGGGTCCCTAAGCCGACGAGTGAGTGTGCTGCGTGCCCCAGCCCAGATGGGTCGAGCGCGTGGGCGAGCGCGAAGGGGGGAGAGGCGAGGTGGCCGGAGACGGGCGTGAGAGAGGTGGAAGTCCCGCGGCCTTCGTGTTCGTCCCGCGCCCAGGTCGGGTGCGCTTGCAGTAGGGGGGTTACAAGCGTCCACGCGGGTGAGGGAAGCGAGCGGCCCCAAGAGAGCGTCTGTCCCGTCCTCGGTCCCGCGCGGCCAACCTTCTCTGAGAAGGCCCTGGTCCTTCCTTTTATAGGCGTAAGGAGAGGATCCAGGTGTACAATGGGGGTGTAGAAGAGTGCTACGTGTCTAGCGGGGAGAGAGCTAGCGCCCTAAGTACATGCCAATGTGGCAGCCGGAGAGATCTTGGCACCCTGCTGGCGTGATGTCGTGGCTGTCGGAGGAGCAACGGAGCCTGGCGGAGGGACAGCTGTCGGGGCGGTCGAGTCCTTGCTGACGTCCCCCTTCTTCCGTAAGAGAGCTGAGAGCCGCCGTCGTCACAGAGCTTGTGGGGCGCCATCATTGCCTATCTGGCGGAGCTAGCCAGATGGGACACCGGTCTTGTTCTCTGTGACCCGAGTCGGTTCGGGGTAGGATGATGATGGCGCTCCCTGTTGACGTGGCGGACCTGCGTCCGAGGTCGGGCGACGTGGGGGCTCCTCCGAAGCTGAGGTCGAGTCTGTCTTCTGTTGCCAAGGCCGAGCCCGAGCCCCTGGGTCGGGCGAGGCGGAGATCATTCGGCAGAGGCCAGGGCGGAGTCCGAGCCCTGGGGTCGGGCGAGGCGGAGTTCGTCGTCTTCCGGGGCCAAGCCTGAGTCCGAGCCCTGGGGTCGGGCGGAGCGGAGTTCGTCGTCTTCCGGGTCTTAGCCCGAGTCCGAGCCCTGGGGTCGGGCGGAGCGGAGTTCACCGTCTTCCGGGTCTTTGCCCGAGTCCGAGCCCTGGGGTCGGGCGGAGCGGAGTTCGCCGTCTTCCGGGTCTTTGCCCGAGTCCGAGCCCTGGGGTCGGGCGGAGCGGAGTTCGCCGTCTTCCGGGTCTTAGCCCGAGTCCGAGCCCTGGGGTCGGGCGGAGCGGAGTTTCCTATGGCGCCTCTGGCGAGGCCTGACTGCCTGTCAGACTCACTCTGTCGAGTGGCATTGCAGTCGGAGTGGCGCAGGCGGCGCTGTCCTTCTGTCAGACCGGTCAGTGGAGCGGCGGAGTGACGGCGGTCACTTCGGCTCTGCCGGGGGGCGCGCATCAGGATAGAGGTGTCAGGCCACCTTTGCGTTAAATGCTCCTGCAACTTGGTCAGTCGGTGCGGCGATTTAGTCAGGGTTGCTTCTTAGCGAAGCCAAGGCCTCGGGCGAGCCGGAGATGTGTCCGCCGTTAAAGGGGGGCCTCGGGCGGGACGAAAGTCCCTCGAGGTCGGCTGCCCGAGTCCGAGGCTAGGCTCGGGTGAAGCGTGATCGAGTCACTCGTATGGACTGATCCCTGACTTAATCGCACCCATCAGGCCTCTGCAGCTTTATGCTGATGGGGGTTACCAGCTGAGAATTAGGCGTCTTGAGGGTACCCCTAATTATGGTCCCCGACAGTAGCCCCCGAGCCTCGAAGGGAGTGTTGGCACTCGCTTGGAGGCTTTCGTCGCACTTTTTGCAAGGGGGACCAGCCTTTCTCGGTTGCATTTTGTTCCGGTGGGTGCGCGCGAGCGCACCCGCCGGGTGTAGCCCCCGAGGCCTCGGAGGAGTGGTTTCACTCCTTCGAGGTCTTAATGCCTTGCGTAACGCTTCGGCTGGTCTGGTCGTTCCCTCATGCGAACTGGCCGTAGCCCGGGTGCACGGTCGGGGCCCAAGCTCTCGGGCTGGTATGTTGACGCTGTCAACGGTTCGGCCGGAGCCGGGTTTGCGAGAGCAGCCCTCGAGCCTCCGCACAGGGCGAGAGGACGATCAGGGACAGACTCGACTTTTTACATACGCCCCTACGTCGCCTTTCCGCAAGGAGGAGGGGGGGGGAGTGCGCCATGTTACCCTCGATGGGCACCGAACATGGTGTCTCCGGTGAGCTGCAAGCGGGTAATCCGAGTGGACGTCCGTGCCCCGTTCGTTGGGGGTCGGCTAGGGGCCCAGAGGCACGCCCAAAAGTACCTGCGGGTGATCTGCCGGACCCGGTCCCCTGGCGACGGGGTCCGAGGGCTCGATGCCTCCCTCCGATGGGATTCCGTTACAAGATCGCTCCCGCTGGTCTCGGAAATGTCCTAGGGTACCTCGGGAGCGCAGCCCAAGCCTTGGTTATGTATCGAACGTACCCCTGGTCATCCCTCGCTCGGTGTCTGAGGCGACTGTGAACCCTTCGGGGGCCAGCCTTCGAACCTCTGATCAGTAATGGGCGCGGAGCCCGAGTAGCCTGAGGCGGCCATGGAGCCCTTCGGGGGGCTGGCCTTCGAACCCCTGACCAGTAGTGGGTGTCGGGCCCACGCGATCTGAGGCGACTGTTGAACCCTTCGGAGGGCCAGCCTTCGAACCTCTGATCAGTACGGGGGGGCTCGGAGCCCGGTTCCTTCACAGGGAAGGATCCTTTTCGGGGTATCCCCCTTTCCCGGTCCCTGTTGCAAAAGATAGAGAAAGAGGAAAAAAGGAAAAGGATACGAAATCGAACGACGTGGCGTACCTTTTTTGGCGCGGTTATTATGGCGAAGGCGAAGCGTCGTCCGCTTCTCCTGCCGGAAGCGCCGCCCGTCCCGCCGCGGAGTTAATGCGACGGGGCGAGTGGTTGGTGGGGCGGCCGTTGCGCGTGCGCGAGCCGTTCGAGGAACGGATCACGGGCGCACTGTCTTCAGGCCGTGGGAGGAGGCTCTCTTGCTGTCCCTGGACGGGACGTGAGCCTGGCTGACGATGTGACTGCTGCTCCCGCCCGCCTGCCACCGTCATTACTGCCGGCCCACTTTCGCCCGCATTGACCGTCGCGCCAGGCTGGCGCCGTTGGGTCGTGCGCTGGGTCGCCTCGAGTCGCGGCATAGGCTCTGCAACCGAAGAGGCGCGACAGTGGCACAAGTGGAGGCGCGGTTGCTTGCATGCAGCGACTGACGCGTTGGTTGCGTGACGCGTGGGCCTGGGCCTCCAAGCTGGCGTGTCAGAAGTCGGAGAAGCGCGTCCCCCTGGCGCGGTTGCATGCCGCCTGCATGGCTGCCCGCCCCTTCCGCCCGTTGGTCTGGGCAAAAGTGGGGGGTCGCTTGTAACCGCTGGGCGGTTGTGCGCACCACGCGCGGCGGTTTGGCTTCTTCCGCTCTGAGCCGGTTTGCATGACATGCGGGACCCAGCCTCCGAGTCGCAGGGGAGGGCCTTGGTGCGTGTTGGAGAAGACTCAGCCCGTGGCGTTTGGGGGCGCATGTAGGGAGAGTTGCCTTTAAAAGGAGGGAGACCCCTTTCAGAAGGCAACCATGTCTTCTTCCTCCCTTATGCGCCGTGTCTTTCCATCTTCCAAGCCCCCGGATGGGGGGTATCCGCCGTCTTCCCGCCTCCTCGTTGGAGGAACGCAACTCCGTGGGAGTTGGTACCTTTCAGCCATCGTTCGGCTTCAAGGATTTTCATCACACAGCCTGGTTGCTCCCCTCCGCCGATGGTCACCCAAGACGGTGACCTCCAGCTCCTGGATGGGGAGAGGCAAACCAGGCTGTGATCCCGCCCTCAGCATCGGGTGTGTTCGTCATCCTTGCTGGGGCGGGGAGCGAGGCGAGCCGGGGCTCTACCTCGTGTGCGGGTCGGCGAACCACCTCCTCTTCCAGCTTCTGGTGGTGGCAATCGTCCTCCCGCGCTGCGACGGAGTCGTCCTCCAGTCATGCCGGGGAAGGCGAACTGTTGCTGTCCAGCTAGGATGCAACATTCCGTCTTCTCCCTCGCATTCACGGCGAGGACGGCAGCGAGGATCTGCCAGAGCGCTTGGGAGCGGCCCGCTCTTTGGCTTTGATGGCTTGTTCGCGTCCCTTGAGCGGGACCGCGAACAAGAGCCCTCCGGTGGCCGCGTCCACCCGGGACCATGGCTGCTGCTGCAGAGGTCGCTGGCGAACCTCCCGATGTTCTTCACCCCGCAGGCCCGAGGTCGCTCGTACCTGCGGGGACGGAACCGGAGTTCCGTTTGTGATGGCACCTTGAATGCCAGTGTTTTTTGTTCATTGTGGCTGTCGAGGCCTGAACATGTATGTAATTTTGGCACGGAGCCGTGTTTTTTCCTCATTTTCGAGCATTAAGTCTCGCCTGTTGATTATCTGAACCGCTTCACCAAGCATGAGTCGCCCCGTGTCAAGGTGACGAGTGAGGTATCCGTATCCCGGAGGCGTAGGAATCCCTCGGCTCGATCGGCCTTGTTGTCTGAGGCTCCTCTAGCTTAGTTAAAGAGACCCCTCGGCCGCTCTTCGATGAGCCGAGGCCAGGGGTAGCGATATCAGTACGAACAGAGGCGGAGTTGGCTCGAAAATGGGAACCTGGTTGGCCGGAGCCTAGCCGGGTTGTCCGTCAGCGGAGCCGACGCCGGAGTCGATCAGCCGAGGCCTCGGGTCGGGCTGGCGCCCTTGGAAGATGGTTGGCCGAGGCCCCAGGGGTAACCGGCCGAGCCGCCTGCTCGGGCCGGATTCCCGGAGAAGTCCCTGACCGCGCCGCCGTCCGAGGCTGGGTCGGACCTCGCTGAAGGCGTCGTCGATGTCGAGGGTGCTACGGCCCCCTTCGGCGTGAAGACCCGAGCCTGCAGGATCAGATTGTCTTGTAGCGTGTGCCTTCTGCGGCCGCCGAGGCCAGAAAACACACCCTCGTTGTGTCGTAAAGCCGCGTCTTCTTTCCTCTTATTTCGAGCATCTGGACTTTCCGTCGGTAACAGGGATGTTTGCGTGGGCGAGAGTTGCTTCTCGCGGAAGGTGATGAGTGAGGTATCCGTATCCCAGAGGCGTGGGAGTCCCTCGGCTCGGTCGGCCTTGCCGCTTACACGTACTTTCGCCCGTTCATGAGGCCCTATCACCGATTCAGTCGAGAAGGCTTGAAGGACTGCTTCGGCAGAAGAGCTTCCGAACGTGAAGACTTGTTCGGTCCGCGGAATCACTTTATCCGAACGCGAGTTACTTATCGCAGAAGGTGATGAGTGAGGTATCCGTATCCCGGAGGCGTAGGAGTCCCTCGGCTCGGTCAGCCTTGGCTGCTTACGTGTACTCCATCGTTTCCAGGATCCGCTTTTCGAAGTAGTCAAAAAGCACGAAAGAAATTCTGCTAAAAAGAGGTCCTTTTTCGAGGGAAATTTCGACGCAGAGGGGGTCTCCCCCCTTTTAGCCCCCGAGGGAGGGTCGGGCTTTGCCGAGGCGAGGCCGACCCTTCCTTGATGAATAAACTTTGCGTGGGTGCGAGGTATATGAACAACTTGAAAACATCTTAAGGGTAGAAGCGACGTAGCTGTTTGATGTTCCAGGCGTTGCCGTAGATCTCGCCTTGACTGTTGGCCAGCTTGTATGTTCCGGGCTTCAGAACTTTGGCGATGACGAATGGCCCCTCCCAGGGGGGCGTGAGCTTGTGCCTCCCTCGGGCGTCTTGCCGCAGCCGAAGCACCAGATCGCCCACCTGGAGGTCTCGGGACCGGACCCCTCGGGCGTGGTAGCGTCGCAGGGACTGCTGGTACCGCGCCGAGTGTAGTAAGGCCTTGTCCCGAGCCTCTTCCAGCTGGTCCAGCGATTCTTCTCGGCTAGCTTGGTTGCTTTGATCGTTGTAGGCCCTCGACCTCGGGGAGCCGTATTCCAGGTCGGTGGGCAAGATGGCCTCGGCCCCGTAGACCAGGAAGAACGGCGTGAAACCCGTGGCCCGGCTTGGCGTTGTCCTCAGGCTCCACACCACCGAGGGGAGTTCCTTCATCCATCGCTTGCCGAACTTGTTGAGGTCGTTGTAAATCCGAGGCTTGAGCCCTTGTAGAATCATGCCGTTGGCACGCTCCACTTGCCCATTCGACATGGGATGAGCTACGGCGGCCCAGTCCACCCTGATGTGGTGATCCTCACAAAAATCCAAGAATTTTTTGTCGGTGAACTGGGTGCCGTTGTCAGTGATGATGGAGTTTGGGACCCCGAAGCGATGGATGATGTTGGTGAAGAACGCCACCGCCTGCTCGGACCTGATGCTGTTCAGGGGTCGGACCTCGATCCACTTGGAGAATTTGTCGATGGCGACCATCAGGTGCGTGTAGCCCCCGGGCGCCTTCTGCAAGGGACCGACGAGGTCCAGACCCCATACAGCAAAGGGCCAGGTGATGGGTATCGTCTGCAGAGCCTGAGCGGGCAGGTGGGTCTGCTTCGCATAGAATTGGCACCCTTCGCAGGTGCGGACAATTCTAGTGGCGTCAGCCACCGCCGTTGGCCAGTAGAAGCCTTGCCGGAAAGCATTCCCGACAAGGGCTCGGGGTGCTGCGTGATGGCCGCAAGCCCCCGAGTGTATTTCTTGCAGGAGTTCCTGACCTTCGGCGATGGAGATGCACCGCTGGAGGATGCCCGAGCGGCTACGGTGGTAGAGCTCCTCCTCATCGCCCAGCAAGACGAACGACTTGGCGCGTCGCGCTACCCGCCGAGCCTCGGCTTGGTCGAAGGGTAGCTCTCCTCGGTGGAGATATTGCAGGTACGGGGCCTGCCAATCTCGATCAGGCGTGGCCCCGCTCTGCCCCTCCTCGACGTCTAGTGCCTCGCCCTCGGGGGCCGAGGGTACCTCGGGCTGAGCCGAGGGTACCTCGGGCTGAGCCGAGGGTGCCTCGGGCTCGGGAGCGTCGTCGATCTTGACGGAGGGTTGATGCAGATCCCGGGAAAAGACGTCCGGGGGAACCGTTGTTCGCCCCGAGGCTATTTTAGCCAGCTCGTCTGCAGTCTCGTTGTAGCGCCGAGTGATGTGGTTGAGCTCGAGCCCGTAGAACTTGTCTTCCAGGCGTCGAACCTCATCGCAGTAGGCCTCCATCTTCGGGTCGCGGCAGTGGGAGTTCTTCATGACTTGGTCGATGACGAGCTGCGAGTCACCGCGGGCGTCGAGGCGTCTGACCCCTAGCTCGATGGCGATCCGCAACCCGTTGACCAGAGCCTCGTACTCAGCCACATTATTGGACGCCGGGAAATGGAGGCGTAGCACGTAGCGTAGGTGCTTCCCGAGGGGCGAGATGAAGAGCAGGCCCGCGCCGGCTCCCGTCTTCATCAGCGACCCGTCGAAAAACATGGTCCAGAGCTCCGGTTGGATCGGAGCCGTCGGCAGCTGGGTGCCGACCCATTCGGCCACGAAGTCCGCCAACACCTGGGACTTGATGGCCTTCCGAGGGGCGAACGAGATTGTTTCGCCCATGATTTCCACCGCCCACTTTGCGATCCTGCCCGAGGCCTCTCGGCACTGGATGATCTCCCCCAGGGGGAAGGATGACACCACAGTTACCGGATGAGACTCGAAGTAGTGTTGTAACTTCCGCCTTGTCAGGATCACAGCATACAGCAGCTTCTGAACTTGTGGGTAGCGGATCTTGGTCTCGGACAGTACTTCGCTGACGAAGTAGACTGGCCTCTGAACGGGCATTGCATGCCCTTCCTCTTGCCTCTCGACCATAATCGCGGCGCTAACCACCTGAGTGGTCGCGGCGACGTAGACCAAGAGGGCTTCTCCATCAGCTGGGGGCACCAAGACAGGCGCCTTTGTAAGGAGCGCCTTTAGGTTCCCGAGGGCTTCCTCGGCCTCAGGGGTCCAAGCGAAACACTCGGCCTTCCTTAAGAGGCGGTACAGAGGCAGACCTCTTTCGCCGAGGCGTGAGATGAAGCGGCTCAGGGCCGCGAGGCATCCCATGACCCTCTGTACGCCTTTTAAGTCCTTGATGGGTCCCATGCTGGTGATGGCTGCGATCTTCTCCGGGTTGGCTTCGATGCCTCGCTCGGAGACGATGAACCCCAGGAGCATGCCTCGGGGCACCCCGAAGACACACTTCTCGGGATTGAGCTTGACTCCTTTCGCCTTGAGACATCGGAATGTCACTTCAAGGTCGGAGAGGAGGTCGGAAGCCTTCCTTGTCTTGACTACGATGTCATCGACGTAGGCCTCGACTGTGCGTCCGATGTGTTCGCCGAACACATGGTTCATGCACCGCTGGTACGTCGCGCCCGCATTCCTCAAACTGAACGACATGGTGACATAGCAGTACATGCCGAACGGCGTGATGAAAGAAGTCGCGAGCTGGTTGGACTCTTTCATCCGGATTTGGTGATACCCTTAGTAGGCATCGAGGAAGGACAGGGTTTCGCACCCAGCAGTGGAATCCATGATTTGATCGATGCGAGGCAGAGGGTAGGGAACCTTCGGACATGCTTTGTTGAGACCAGTGTAGTCTACACACATCCGCCATTTCCCCCCTTTCTTCCTCACAAGCACAGGGTTGGCAAGCCATTCAGGATGGAATACCTCTTTGATGAACCCTGCTGCCATTAGCTTGTGGATCTCTTCGCAAATCACTCTGCGCTTCTCCTCGTCGAATCGGCGCAGAGGCTGCCTGACGGGTCGGGCTCCGGCCCGAATATCCAGCGAGTGCTCGGCGACATCCCTCGGTATGCCGGGCATGTCCGAGGGACTCCACGCAAAGACGTCGGCGTTTGCGCGGAGAAAGTCGACGAGCACTGCTTCCTATTTGGGGTCGAGCCCGGAACCGATCCGGATCTGCTTGGAGGTGTCGCCACTGGGGTCGAGTGGGACGGCCTTAACCGTCTCCGCTGGCTCGAAGTTGCCGGCATGACGCTTCACATCTGGCACCTCTTTGGAGAGGTTCTCCAGGTCGGCGATGAGGGCCTCGGACTCGGCGAGGGCCTCGGCGTACTCCACACACTCCACGTCGCATTCGAACGCGTGTTTGTATGTGGGGCCGACGGTGATGACCCCGTTGGGGCCCGACATCTTGAGCTTCAGGTAGGTGTAGTTGGGGACGGCCATGAACTTCGCGTAGCATGGCCTTCCCAGTACCGCGTGGTAGGTTCCTCGGAACCCGACCACCTCGAACGTCAAGGTCTCCCTTCGGAAGTTGGAGGGCGTTCCGAAGCAGACGGGGAGGTCGAGTCGTCCGAGGGGCTGGACGCGCTTCCCAGGGATGATCCCGTGGAAGGGCGCAGCGCCTGCTCGGACGGAGGACAGATCGACGCGCAGGAGCTTGAGGGTCTCGGCATAGATGATGTTGAGGCAGCTGCCCCCATCCATCAGGACCTTGGTGAGCCTGACGTTGCCGACGACGGGGTCGACGACGAGCGGGTATTTCCCCGGGCTCGGCACGTGGTCGGGGTGGTCGGCCTGGTCGAAGGTGATGGGCTTGTCAGACCAGTCTAGGTAGACTGGCGCCGCCACCTTCACCGAGCAGACCTCCCGGCGCTCTTGCTTGCGATGCCGAGCCGAGGCATTCGCCGCATGCCCACCGTAGATCATGAAGCAGTCGCGGACCTCGGGGTACTCTCCTGCTTGGTGATCTTCTTTCTTGTCGTCGTCGTGGGCCCTGCCACCCTCCGCGGGTGGCCCGGCCCTGTGGAAGTGGCACCGAAGCATGACGCACTCCTCGAGAGTGTGCTTGACGGGACCCTGGTGATAGGGGCACGGCTCCTTGAGCATCTTGCCGAAGAGGTTAGCACCTCCGGGGGGCTTCCGAGGGTTCTTGTACTCGGCGGCGGCGACAAGGTCCGCGTCAGCGGCGTCGCGTTTCGATTGCGACTTCTTCTTGCCCTTCTTCTTGGCGCCGCGCGGAGTAGACGCCTCGGGAGCCTCTTCCGATGGGCGGCCCTGGGGCTGCTTGTCCTTTCGGAAGATAGCCTCAACCGCCTCCTGGCCAGAGGCGAACTTGGTGGCGATGTCCATCAGCTCGCTCGCCCTGGTGGGGGTTTTGCGACCCAACTTGCTCACCAGGTCACGGCAGGTAGTGCCGGCAAGGAACGCGCCGATGACATCCGAGTCGGTGATGTTGGGCAGCTCGGTGCGCTGCTTCGAGAATCGCCGGATGTAGTCCCGAAGCGACTCTCCCGGCTGCTGCCGGCAGCTTCGAAGGTCCCAGGAATTCCCGGGGCGCACGTATGTGCCCTGGAAATTGCCGGCGAAGGCTTGGACCAAGTCGTCCCAGCTGGAGATCTGCCCCGGAGGCAGGTGCTCCAACCAGGCGCGAGCAGTGTCGGAGAGGAACAGGGGGAGGTTTCGGATGATGAGGTTGTCGTCGTCCGTTCCACCCAGTTGGCAGGCCAGGCGGTAGTCCGCGAGCCACAGTTCCGGTCTCGTTTCCCCCGAGTACTTTGTGATAGTAGTCGGGGGTCGGAACCGGGTCGGGAACGGCGCCCGTCGGATGGCCCGACTGAAGGCCTGCGGACCGGGTGGTTCGGGCGAGGGACTCCGATCCTCCCCGCTGTCGTAGCGCCCCCCACACCTGGGGTGGTAGCCTCGGCGCACCCTTTCATCGAGGTGGGCCCGACGGTCGCGTCGATGGTGCTCGTTGCCGAGGTGGCCCGGGGCCGCAGGCGCGGTGCTGCGCGTGCGCCCGGTGTAGACCGAGGCTTCCCGCATGAATCGGGAAGTCGCGGCACGAGGTTCCGAGGGGTATCCCTGCCTTCGGGAGGCAGTGCTCTCGGCCCGTCGGGCCGCAGCGCCTTCCAGGAGATTCTTGAACTCTCCCTGGATTCGCCGACCCTCGGTGGTTGATGGCTCCGGCATCGCGCGGAGGAGCATCGCTGCGGCTGCCAGGTTCTGGCCAACCCCGCTGGATGCGGGCGGCGGCCTGACCCTGACATCGTTGGCGACGCGGTGCTGGAGACCTTGGGGCAGGTGACGTATTTCTCCGGCCGGGGGTTGGCCCGCCCATACCTGCCCGACGTCCCGACGGATCGGCTCAAGCGCTCTTGTTCCCTCGTTGAGCCTGGCCTGCGCCTCACGGACTTGCTCGAGTTGTGGGTCGTGACCCCCCGCCGGAACGGGGACCACAGCTAGCTCCCGCGGGATGTCGGCGCGAGGCACCGGCCTAGGAAGATCACCGTCCTCCGGCATGCCGAGATGGTTGCCTTCGGAGGGATCCCCTAGCTCGATGTGGAAACATTCGCGGCTTGGGCCGCAGTCCTCGTCGTCAAGGCTGCGGCTTCCGTCGGAACAGTCGGAGAGGCAGTAGTCACATGCGGTCATGAAGTCCCGCATGGCACTGGGGTTGCCAAGTCCAGAGAAATCCCAACAGATGCTGGGATTGTCATCTTCCTCGGACCCAGAGGGCCCGTAGGTTGAGACGTCCGTCAACCGGTCCCAAGGCGACCGCATACGAAACCCCAGTGGGGTTGCACTCGCCTCAAGGAGAGCGCCCGCCAAAGCGAGGTCGCTTGGCGGGTTGAGGCCGAGTCGAAATGACGTAAGATGGGAGTTAGTCAGTACCTTTTGGTCGACGAGGAGCGACGTAGTCACATCGGGGACTGGTTGCACCGTCGTCCCAGGTACGAGGGCGACGTCCTGCAGGCTTTCCGCGAGCGCGCTGGCGTCGTCTTCTTGCTCGGGATCAGCGTGTCGCGGGGGGACGACGCTTGCCTTCGTCTCGAACGCGAGGTCGACGCCCGGCGTGCCTCCCGTCGGGGCGTCGGGGGCATCGATTCGCTCGACGGCTGACGAAGCGCGGCCTCCCGCTTGGCCTTGGTTGCCCCGCCTCCTCCTCCGTTGGCGGAGGAGAGGACGGAGCGAGCTCGAATGTTGTTCTTCCGCCACGCGGGGAAGATGTCATCGATTCCGCCGCCGGCGGGCGGGTTGTCGGCCGCCATGGTCGTTGTCGCGCGGCGGTGGAAGGAGTATCATGTCGCAGCTGCCGTCGAAGGACATGAACTCAAGACTCCCGAAACGGAGCACCGTCCCGGGCCGGAGAGGTTGCTGGAGACTGCCCATCTGGAGCTTGACGGGAAGCTGTTCGTCAGCACGCAGCAGGCCCCTACCTGGCGCGCCAACTGTCGGCGTTTCGAGACCGGGGGGTCCCTAAGCCGACGAGTGAGTGTGCTGCGTGCCCCAGCCCAGATGGGTCGAGCGCGTGGGCGAGCGCGAAGGGGGGAGAGGCGAGGTGGCCGGAGACGGGCGTGAGAGAGGTGGAAGTCCCGCGGCCTTCGTGTTCGTCCCGCGCCCAGGTCGGGTGCGCTTGCAGTAGGGGGGTTACAAGCGTCCACGCGGGTGAGGGAGGCGAGCGGCCCCAAGAGAGCGCCTGTCCCGTCCTCGGTCCCGCGCGGCCAACCTTCTCTGAGAAGGCCCTGGTCCTTCCTTTTATAGGCGTAAGGAGAAGATCCAGGTGTACAATGGGGGTGTAGCAGAGTGCTACGTGTCTAGCGGGGAGAGAGCTAGCGCCCTAAGTACATGCCAATGTGGCAGCCGGAGAGATCTTGGCACCCTGCTGGCATGATGTCGTGGCTGTCGGAGGAGCAATGGAGCCTGGCGGAGGGACAGCTGTCGGGGCGGTCGAGTCCTTGCTGACGTCCCCCTCCTTCCGTAAGAGAGCTGAGAGCCGCCGCCGTTACAGAGCTTGTGGGGCGCCATCATTGCCTATCTGGCGGAGCTAGCCAGATGGGACACCGGTCTTGTTCTCTGTGACCCGAGTCGGTTCGGGGTAGGATGATGATGGCGCTCCCTGTTGACGTGGCGGACCTGCGTCCGAGGTCGGGCAACGTGGGGGCTCCTCCGAAGCTGAGGTCGAGTCTGTCTTCTGTTGCCGAGGCCGAGCCCGAGCCCCTGGGTCGGGCGAGGCGGAGATCGTTCGGCAGAGGCCAGGGCGGAGTCCGAGCCCTGGGGTCGGGTGAGGCGGAGTTCGTCGTCTTCCGGGGCCAAGCCTGAGTCCGAGCCCTGGGGTCGGGCGGAGCGGAGTTCGTCGTCTTCCGGGTCTTAGCCCGAGTCCGAGCCTTGGGGTCGGGCGGAGCGGAGTTCGTCGTCTTCCGGGTCTTTGCCCGAGTCCGAGCCCTGGGGTCGGGCGGAGCGGAGTTCGCCGTCTTCCGGGTCTTAGCCCGAGTCCGAGCCCTGGGGTCGGGCGGAGCGGAGTTCGCCGTCTTCTGGGTCTTAGCTCGAGTCCGAGCCCTAGGGTCGGGCGGAGCGGAGTTTCCTATGGCGCCTCTGGCGAGGCCTGACTGCCTGTCAGACTCACTCTGTCGAGTGGCACTGCAGTCGGAGTGGCGCAGGCGGCGCTGTCCTTCTGTCAGACCGGTCAGTGGAGCGGCGGAGTGACGGCGGTCACTTCGGCTCTGCCGGGGGGCGCGCATCAGGATAGAGGTGTCAGGCCACCTTTGCGTTAAATGCTCCTGCAACTTGGTCAGTCGGTGCGGCGATTTAGTCAGGGTTGCTTCTTAGCGAAGCCAAGGCCTCGGGCGAGCCGGAGATGTGTCCGCCGTTAAAGGGGGGTGTAATACCCACTTTGTGAGAAATGTATAAAAAGAGAAATTATAGTACTTTATATGTGTTATCAATGTTCATCATCGCATGTGTACACCATCTTTAAAAACAAATAATTAATAAAAGAATATATACCATTAATTTATGCATCATGCTGGATTTTATTTTGTGTGCATTTTTGTGACATAACATAAAAAAAAATCATGTGAAAAGAAATATATAAAAGTCCAAAGTGGAATTTAACATCTAAAAGAAATTCTAGAAAAAAGAGAAAAATAAGAAAGATACCGTACATATAAAATAAATATAATAATTAATTCAATGAGGTTCATATAGGTATTGTACAGATGATCTAGGTATGAAAGTCACACATATAAATTCAAATTGGGATTTAAATTTGAAATTTAAAGAGAAAAGAATAGGGAAAGTAAAAGAAAAAGGAAGGAAAAAATGGGAAAACGACTGCTGGGCCGATTCCTCCACTGCGGCCCACTTCCCCTTTCCCTCTCCTCGGCCCAGGAATGCCTCCACCGCGCGCACCTATTCTTCCTCCCACTGGCGCACGGGCCCGTTTGCCAGACCAATCCTCCACCTTCCGCGTTGGTCAGCTCTGCTCAACAGAAACCAAAATCCACGCCGACCGACTGATGCGTGGGCCCAGCCGGTCGGAATCCTCTGCTTCACCAAACTCGCGCAGCGAACGCCGAGCTTCACGGCATGGATGACCGCTTGCGTCTGGCTACCGCGCGTCGACCCTTTCCGCGGCGCACTGGATGTCTTAGCCGACAGGTGGGACCCACGACTGGGCGCTTCTTCCCCGCAGATCTCGCCAACGGAAGCAAGTCCGTCCAACCTTGGCCGCCACGATTTCCGGGTCGCCGGGGACGCCAGCTGGAGATGGTTTTCTCTGTTGCGTTCAGGTCTCGGGGTATATAACCCACCCTAGACACGCCCAGTTCTCCGTCGAATCAGGGCATCACCGCCTCATCCAAATCACCATTAGCGCACTGGGCGGGATGAAGGCTACCACCGCGGGCATATTGGTAGGGGCGCGGCCCTCGGGGAATCCTTGATGGCGTCCTCTATCGATGCGTGGGGGTTGGCTTGGGCCCATTGGCGACCTCGCACTGAACTTCTTGTGGCGGTGGATGGCGCGATAGTGCACTGGGGTGGCAGAATTTCATCGCCGGCGACTCGAAATCACACCTCCCCGTGTGCTGGAGTCTCTGTGCAGCGGCCCCTAGTATGGTTACCCTCTATCGCATCGCGTTCGTTTCCACACCGTTTTGCGCCTACCGATGTCGGGATTGGGGTCCAGGATCGCTAGAACCCACGGCTCCGACAAAACTCCGTCGTGAGCAGCGGCAGCAGCGGCGGCGCCACCGTCGTGTTCGTGGTCGGGATGAGAGAGAGAATGTTGACCGTTGGATCATAATCAACGGTTGCGATGAATACTCTAGATAACGCTTTACACCATTGAATCTGGGGCGCTCGGTAATGATCGGACGGTTTTGGGGTCACGTGATGCTCTGACCGTGGATCCCAGATCCGAGGGCTAATTGTGCATACCAGTTCAATGATGGTGGCATCTAATCTGGACGGCTGTTTTATTATCGGACGGCTCAGATGCCCTCATACCCCTTCGCGCTGAGCGTTTTGCATAAAAGCCCCTACAGTTTTTCTTATTCAACCCGCCGTCCACGCCAGTAGTTTTCTGTGTCTTAGGCAAACTTACATCGAGACCCCTGGGTTTCTCTGGATTTGAGGCCCAGTCCAGAAACTCGAAAAACTAGAGAAAACAAATAGAAAATAGATTTTTAATATAAAAATAATTCCAGAACAGTGTTTAATCTCTAGAAAATTCATATTAGCTCCTTTTTAGTCCATTCTAGTGCCTATAATTTGGTAGTAACATTGTCTATTACTGAGTAACACTGTTATAGCATGAAAATCATATTAAAATTTATCACACAATTATTTTTGTACCAAACACAAAAGAACTTCAGAAAATCATAACTTAATAACCGTAACTCCGAATTTAGTGATTCTCATTCCTACCACCTGGTAGCTTCGCGTAGATTATTATTACTCAGTTATTCTTATGCTTGGTGTGATGTTAATTTTGCCTATACATGTTTGTTTGTATTGCTACGACTAGCGCGAGGACACGTGTCATCTGAAAAGCAAGTTGGTACCTGGAATCTCAAGTGCCAGGCAAGTTGTGCCCTTGATCACTTCTTTTACCCACTCATGTTCTAATTAATCATAATGATCTGCATAGGTTAATTTTGATGGGACCCAACAGGTTACCCTAGTTTGATTATCTTTATACCTTGACTCCACTAAACTTTTTGGGTAGTACTTGCTAGTGCTTTTATGTGGTTTTGGGTATGAAGATACATTACTCATGATTATACTTTTGTTATCCGTTGTTATTTATCGTTCATGATAAGATCATTATGTTAATTGGAACATGGAGAACCACCCGGGAAAACAGTGCTACCACAAGGGTTTATGGACGCCCTTGGCTGACTAATTAGGAAAGCTAGTGGAGGACTACCTTACCCGAAAGGGGCAAGGGCAGTAGGGGAGTGGTCAGTGTAGGGAGGCCCTCGGGAGGATTTTGCTGCGATGGCGGTCCTGCAAGGGAATTCCTGCATTGGAGCTTCCTATAAACTGTAGCGGGTTTTCTGAAGCTAGTGGAACTTTGTAAAGGCCTCGTAGTGTTACCCTGCCTCGCCTCCTCGGTAGAGGTGTATGGGAAGTCGCGATCCCTTGGCAGATGGGTAACATGACTTGTGGGTAAAGATGCGCAACCTCTGCAGAGTGTAAAACTGGTATACTAGTCGTGCTCACGGTCATGAGCAGCTCGGACACTCACATGATTAAATTATGGAACTTAAACTCAATTTGTCATATGCATTGCATCGCAGGTGAGGTTGTTACTTTTGTTCTACTACTTAATTGGGTTGGTATTTACTTATACTTAGTAATTGCTAATAAAATTTTGACCAACTTTAAAAGCAATGCTTAGCTCTAACCATCCTCTTTGGTAAGCCTTACACTTCACATGAGCTCCCATCTTTGGCGAGTTCAGGCACATTATTCCCCACAACTTGCTGAGCGATGAACATATGTGAGCTCACTCTTGCTGTCTCACACTCCCCCCACAGGTCAAGAACAGGTACCGCAGGATGAGGCGCATGGAGGATGCTGCGATGAGTTCGTGAGAGATCTAGGTCGTCGTCTCCCAGTCAACTTTGGGTTGCTGGACCGTTGTCTCCTTATAATGTAAATATCTATTTATTTTGTATAGAACTCCTGTTATATAGTAAAGATGTGACATTCGATCCTGTGCCATGATTCATCATATGTGTGAGACTTGGTCCCAGCACACCTGGTGATTATGTTTACGCCCGGGCTTTGGACCCCTAAAACCCGGGTGTTACAGAAGTGGTATCAGAGGAATGTTGACTGTAGGACGAAACCTAGATAGAACTGGACAACCAATACTTACTTACCTTTGCTACTCTGATTCTTTTCTAAACTTATCTTAATCTTTTCTCATCTATTTCCGCGTACTCTGATTATTCTTACCTTTTCCTTCTAAAGACAAATGTGGATTTCGGACTTTGAAATCCTATGCCTAAAGTGACTTTTAGGACTAGGAGACCTACTCTTAGGAACAAAAAAAAACAAAACTATATTTTCTTTATAGGTATCTAGGCACTTGACTGTTTGTTCTTATGATACTTGTTTGATTTGGATCTTTGATTGAGTGCGATGGGTTGTGGAGTAATGTCCACAATTACATCTGCATACACATAATGCTTATAAAGCTAACTAGACAAACTAGAGTATCTAGCCTAACAATATCCATCTCATCTTAAAAGATTCTACCTTACACTAATAGATCCATCTTATCTTAACAATACTCTCTTATCTTAATAAATCTGTCTTATCTCGAAAAGATTCTATCCTATCCTAACAGATCTAACTGACCTCAAAAGATTCAACCTTATCTTTATGGATTTATCTTGCCCTAATTAACATATTTATCCCACTCTAGAATAACAACCATGATCTAATCCAAATTGAGTTACTTAAATAAGTTAGATAATGTTGGCGAAAAAAATTAGGCCCTAATTCTATAAACATATCTTACCCTAAATTAAGCCCTTGGACTAACTCGTCCGTAAACAACAACCTAACCTACATCATAGGTTGCCTAACCCATTTGTTCAAAAAGCAAAGTAAAACTCTGTTCAAACCTACCTACCTCGTGTACCCCGGCTATCCTAACTACATGTCCCTAATTCGGATAAAGACTTCAAGAACGAAGATCGAAGATGATCGACCTCATCAAATCGAAGAAGGATAAGATTCAAGCTAGATCTTCAAAAGTAATCAAGATCCACAATCTTGGATAGAGTCTTTCCTCACCCTACCCTATCTTAACCAAACCTATCTATGCTCTAAAGACATCTTCTATCCTACATAATAAAGTAGATATAGATATATATACCCATGATTTCATAATCACATGCTAATTTGTGTTATAAACTTGAACAAAATGAAATCTTTTGGTATTCAAACCACTTAGCAACTGAAACATAAATCACAAACCATTATTTCTATATCTCCTTTCTTACTAATCTCGAGGACGAGATTATTTTTAAGGGGGGTAGGATTTGTAATACCCACTTTGTGAGAAATGTATAAAAAGAGAAATTATAGTACTTTATATGTGTTATCAATGTTCATCATCGCATGTGTACACCATCTTTAAAAACAAATAATTAATAAAAGAATATATACCATTAATTTATGCATCATGCTGGATTTTATTTTGTGTGCATTTTTGTGACATAACATAAAAAAAATCATGTGAAAAGAAATATATAAAAGTCCAAAGTGGAATTTAACATCTAAAAGAAATTCTAGAAAATAGAGAAAAATAAGAAAGATACCGTACATATAAAATAAATATAATAATTAATTCAATGAGGTTCATATAGGTATTGTACAGATGATCTAGGTATGAAAGTCACACATATAAATTCAAATTGGGATTTAAATTTGAAATTTAAAGAGAAAAGAATAGGGAAAGTAAAAGAAAAAGGAAGGAAAAAAATGGGAAAACGACTGCTGGGCCGATTCCTCCACTGCGGCCCACTTCCCCTTTCCCTCTCCTCGGCCCAGGAATGCCTCCACCGCGCGCACCTATTCTTCCTCCCACTGGCGCACGGGCCCGTTTGCCAGACCAATCCTCCACCTTCCGCGTTGGTCAGCTCTGCTCAACAGAAACCAAAATCCACGCCGACCGACTGATGCGTGGGCCCAGCCGGTCGGAATCCTCTGCTTCACCGAACTCGCGCAGCGAACGCCGAGCTTCACGGCATGGATGACCGCTTGCGTCTGGCTACCGCGTGTCGACCCTTTCCGCGGCGCACTGGATGTCTTAGCCGACAGGTGGGACCCACGACTGGGCGCTTCTTCCCCGCAGATCTCGCCAACGGAAGCAAGTCCGTCCAACCTTGGCCGCCACGATTTCCGGGTCGCCGGGGACGCCAGCTGGAGATGGTTTTCTCTGTTGCGTTCAGGTCTCGGGGTATATAACCCACCCTAGACACGCCCAGTTCTCCGTCGAATCAGGGCATCACCGCCTCATCCAAATCACCATTAGCGCACTGGGCGGGATGAAGGCTACCACCGCGGGCATATTGGTAGGGGCGCGGCCCTCGGGGAATCCTTGATGGCGTCCTCTATCGATGCGTGGGGGTTGGCTTGGGCCCATTGGCGACCTCGCACTGAACTTCTTGTGGCGGTGGATGGCGCGATAGTGCACTGGGGTGGCAGAATTTCATCGCCGGCGACTCGAAATCACACCTCCCCGTGTGCTGGAGTCTCTGTGCAGCGGCCCCTGGTATGGTTACCCTCTATCGCATCGCGTTCGTTTCCACACCGTTTTGCGCCTACCGATGTCGGGATTGGGGTCCAGGATCGCTAGAACCCACGGCTCCGACAAAACTCCGTCGTGAGCAGCGGCAGCAGCGGCGGCGCCACCGTCGTGTTCGTGGTCGGGATGAGAGAGAGAATGTTGACCGTTGGATCATAATCAACGGTTGCGATGAATACTCTAGATAACGCTTTACACCATTGAATCTGGGGCGCTCGGTAATGATCGGACGGTTTTGGGGTCACGTGATGCTCTGACCGTGGATCCCAGATCCGAGGGCTAATTGTGCATACCGGTTCAATGATGGTGGCATCTAATCTGGACGGCTGTTTTATTATCGGACGGCTCAGATGCCCTCATACCCCTTCGCGCTGAGCGTTTTGCATAAAAGCCCCTACAGTTTTTCTTATTCAACCCGCCGTCCACGCCAGTAGTTTTCTGTGTCTTAGGCAAACTTACCTCGAGACCCCTGGGTTTCTCTGGATTTGAGGCCCAGTCCAGAAACTCGAAAAACTAGAGAAAACAAATAGAAAATAGATTTTTAATATAAAAATAATTCCAGAACAGTGTTTAATCTCTAGAAAATTCATATTAGCTCCTTTTTAGTCCATTCTAGTGCCTATAATTTGGTAGTAACATTGTCTATTACTGAGTAACACTGTTATAGCATGAAAATCATATTAAAATTTATCACACAATTATTTTTGTACCAAACACAAAAGAACTTCAGAAAATCATAACTTAATAACCGTAACTCCGAATTTAGTGATTCTCATTCCTACCACCTGGTAGCTTCGCGTAGATTATTATTACTCAGTTATTCTTATGATTGGTGTGATGTTAATTTTGCCTATACATGTTTGTTTGTATTGCTACGACTAGCGCGAGGACACGTGTCATCTGAAAAGCAAGTTGGTACCTGGAATCTCAAGTGCCAGGCAAGTTGTTCCCTTGATCACTTCTTTTACCCACTCATGTTCTAATTAATCATAATGATCTGCATAGGTTAATTTTGATGGGACCCAACAGGTTACCCTAGTTTGATTATCTTTATACCTTGACTCCACTAAACTTTTTGGGTAGTACTTGCTAGTGCTTTTATGTGGTTTTGGGTATGAAGATACATTACTCATGATTATACTTTTGTTATCCGTTGTTATTTATCGTTCATGATAAGATCATTATGTTAATTGGAACATGGAGAACCACCCGGGAAAACAGTGCTACCACAAGGGTTTATGGACGCCCTTGGCTGACTAATTAGGAAAGCTAGTGGAGGACTACCTTACCCGAAAGGGGCAAGGGCAGTAGGGGAGTGGTCAGTGTAGGGAGGCCCTCGGGAGGATTTTGCTGCGATGGCGGTCCTGCAAGGGAATTCCTGCATTGGAGCTTCCTATAAACTGTAGCGGGTTTTCTGAAGCTAGTGGAACTTTGTAAAGGCCTCGTAGTGTTACCCTGCCTCGCCTCCTCGGTAGAGGTGTATGGGAAGTCGCGATCCCTTGGCAGATGGGTAACATGACTTGTGGGTAAAGATGCGCAACCTCTGCAGAGTGTAAAACTGGTATACTAGTCGTGCTCACGGTCATGAGCAGCTCGGACACTCACATGATTAAATTATGGAACTTAAACTCAATTTGTCATATGCATTGCATCGCAGGTGAGGTTGTTACTTTTGTTCTACTACTTAATTGGGTTGGTATTTACTTATACTTAGTAATTGCTAATAAAATTTTGACCAACTTTAAAAGCAATGCTTAGCTCTAACCATCCTCTTTGGTAAGCCTTACACTTCACATGAGCTCCCATCTTTGGCGAGTTCAGGCACATTATTCCCCACAACTTGCTGAGCGATGAACGTATGTGAGCTCACTCTTGCTGTCTCACACTCCCCCCACAGGTCAAGAACAGGTACCGCAGGATGAGGCGCATGGAGGATGCTGCGATGAGTTCGTGAGAGATCTAGGTCGTCGTCTCCCAGTCAACTTTGGGTTGCTGGACCGTTGTCTCCTTATAATGTAAATATCTATTTATTTTGTATAGAACTCCTGTTATATAGTAAAGATGTGACATTCGATCCTGTGCCATGATTCATCATATGTGTGAGACTTGGTCCCAGCACACCTGGTGATTATGTTTACGCCCGGGCTTTGGACCCCTAAAACCCGGGTGTTACAGGGGGCCTCGGGCGGGACGGAAGTCCCTCGAGGTCGGCTGCCCGAGTCCGAGGCTAGGCTCGGGTGAAGCGTGATCGAGTCACTCGTATGGACTGATCCCTGACTTAATCGCACCCATCAGGCCTCTGCAGCTTTATGCTGATGGGGGTTACCAGCTGAGAATTAGGCGTCTTGAGGGTACCCCTAATTATGGTCCCCGACAGATTTGATCGATTGTGGGGGGTTTAATCAGTCGTAACCCTTCATCTATATAAAGGGGAGGTCTGGACCCGTTACAAGCTAATCTCCCAAGTTAATTCCGCGAATTTAGCTAACAACCATAGCAAGAAACTCGGAACCCTAACTGATTATGTGCGCGCGTGGACCATCCGCGCTACTGTCGCGGACCGCGGGCCAGACCGTCTGCCCTGCCTATTTTGATGCTCAACATATATCCCCTGCCTTTTCGTGTAGGTTGACGAACCAGAAGCATATGTACTAAGCCTGATGCGAGTCACTGGCTTTTCAAGCCAATAGGGTGATTATTCAATAGAGCTATAATGCATACAAGACGTTTCAGGTTGCATCTTTCTCGGCCATGACCATGGACAAACGGTATAGAATGGAGGTGCCCCCAGCCTGAATAGACAAAGGGACTATGCATGTACCATGGGTTCATCGTCGTACCATTCCACATTTGGATAGGGCAATATATCGACGATGAGTAGGCGGGTGGAGAGCATCCTGACATCATAGGATGAATAGGCGAAGCTTGTTGCGTCGCCTTTTGAGCTGTTTTATTCAGTCGTTTTGTTCGGGGTTTCTTTCCTGGCCGATTGCGTAGAACGACCTTCTTGTTAGCATACCTGGAGAGCAATTGATCAAAAGTAGGACCAGCTTTGACTAGACGACCATGTGTGTTACATGTGTTTTGCCCTTGCATCCCTTTTTTGCTTTGCGTGGAGACTGGTGCCTCTGTCCATGGACGGACTGTCCGGCTTGGTTAGCCAGACCATCTGCATGAGCATCGGACCATCCGCGCGTAGGTGCCGGACAGTCCGCGATGCTCAAGGCAGGGACCTTTGCTCGACTGTTCGATTGAGCCTGCCCCCGACGCCTGTGGACTTGTTAGTCTTTTGTCCGAAGCTTTCCGAGCAATTCCTCCTTGTGATATATTCGACGTGCGAGGATCACCAATGATGATGTTTTTTTGTCACACCCGGGTTTCAAGGCACCAAGACCCGGGCGCGAACATAATCACCAGGTGTGCTGGGACCAAGTCTCACACATATGATGAATCATGGCACATGATCGAATGCCACATCTTTACTATATAAACGGAGTTCTGTACAAAATAAATAAATAATTACATTATAAGGAGACAACAGTCCAGCAACCCAAAGTTGACTGGGAGACGACGGTCTAGACCTCTCACGAACTCGTCACAGCATCCTCCAAGCGCCTCATCCTGTGGTACCTGTTCTTGACCTGTGGGGGTGTGAGACAGCAAGAGTGAGCTCACATACGTTCATAGCTCAACAAGTTGTGGGGAATAATGTGCATGAACTCGCCAAAGGTGGGAGCTCATGTGAAGTGTAAGGCTTACCAAAGAGGATGGTTAGAGCTGAGCATTGCTTTTAAAGTTGGTCAAAATTTTATTAGCAGTTACTAAGTATAAGTAAATACCAACCCAATTAAATAGTAGAACAGAAGTAACAACATCACCTGCGATGCAATGCATATGACAAATTGAATTTAGTTCCATAAGTTAATCATGTGAGGGTCCGAGCTGCTCATGACCGTGAGCACGGCTAGTATACCAGTTTTACACTCTATAGAGGTTGCACATCTTTACCCACAAGTCATGTTACCCATTTGTCACGGGGTTGTACGGGCCCCATACACCTCTACCAAGGAAGCGAGGCAGGGTAACACTACGAGGCCTTTACAAAGTTCCACTAGCTTCAGAAAACCCGCTACAGTTTATAGGAAGCTCCAATGCAGGGATTCCTCGCCTGACCGCCATCGCAGCAAAATCAACCAAGGACCTCCCCACACTGACCACTCCCCTACTGCCCTTGCCCCTTTCAGGTGAGGTAGTCTTCCACTAGCTTTCCTAATTAATCGGCCAAGGGTGTCCCATTAAACCCTTGTGGTAGCACTGTTTTCCCTGGTGGTCGCTCCATGTTCCAATTAACATAATGATCTTATCATGAACAGTAAATAACAACTGATAACAAAAGTGTAATCATTAATAATGTATCTCCATACCCAAAACCACATATAGCACTAGCGAGTACTACCCAAAAAGTTCAGTGGTAAACAAGGCATAAAGATAGTCAAACTAGGGTGACCTATTGGGTCCCATCAAAATTAACCTATGCAGATCATTATGATTAATCAGAACATGAGTAGGTAAAAAGAAGTGATCAAGGGCACAACTTGCCTGGGACTTGAGATTCCAGGTACCAACTTGCTCTTCAGGTGGCTCGTAACCTCGCGCTAGTCGTAGCAATACAAACAAGCATGATATAGGCAAAATTAACATCACACCAAACATAAAAACAAACTATATAAGAATATTCTACGCGTCCTAACGAGATCGTAAAAACAAGAACCACTAAATTTGGAGCTACGATTATTAAGTTATGAATCTCTGAAGTTATTTAACGCTTAGAATATGTTAATCCAAATGAAAATTTTTAATTCAAGTTTCATGGCTAAACAATGTTACTAGTTGATAGACAATGTTAATAAAAAATTATTGCAACTGGAATGACTCAATTTGAAGCTAAAATGAATTAACTATGAATTATACAAGTTTATGGAATTATTTTCATACTAAAAACCTATTTCTTTATTAATTTCTGAATATCCTAAGTGTTCTGGACTGGGCACAATATTTCTTAAAAGATCAGGGGCCTAAATCACAATTTTCCCAAGACTCAGTATTCACTGCGCAGGATGGCGGGCTATTTCTCCTATTTGCAAGGGGGTCTTTAGCAAAACTTATGGCCGAAGGGGTATGGGCGGATGAGAGCTGTTGGATCACGATTGAGCGGTGCGGATTAGATTGAGACTTCATTAACGTGGTGTGATCTAGCGGCCCGAGGCATTACACGCCACGGTTGAACGCGCGCCATCGATCACCAGATCTGCGGCCTAGATTTAAAACCCGAAGGGGTATGCAGGTTCCAATCACAAGCGTCCAATCTAGCATCAACGGTTGTGGCGTAGTGACTCAGGGATTTAATTGTGACCGCACATCCATGGAACAGACGACCATCACGTTATCTTCTTCCTGAAACCCACACCACGGTGGCGCCTAGACCCACCATGGTGGCGACTTCGCCGGTGAGAGTACCCCACGGTGCCATAGTGACTTAGGAAATGCAGATAGGTGCTACATGCTGCTACGTGTTAGGCGAATCAATTCATGGTGTCATACCTGACGCAGAGGCGGTAGACCAGATTGCCCACGAATTCATGCGGTCTGGTGGCTGTGACAAAGCGAGAAGAAACGTCCTCGCCATGGACATGCGCGGTTCCGAGCGCGCACCGACGACCACGCCAAGTCCACTGGTCAGCCACTGGCCTGCTCCTGCGAAGTCCTCCCAAACCCTCGAGCCACCGCACAAGCGTAGATTGCTAGAGGCGGCGCAAAATTCTCTCTCCTACCCTCGATTCCACTTCTCCATCTCTCTACTTCGTTTGCCCCCTGCACGAGCTGGTGTTTGCGGCGCCCGACACTTATATAGCCCAGAGCTCCACAATCGCACTGGGCCGAGGTGGGTCGAGATAATCACGCGGATTTCGGCAGTCGGTTGCGCAGGTGGTGCGGCGGCGGACTCTGCGCGATTGGTTACCGTGGAGCTCAGATTTGTTGCGAAGTTCACGGCATAGGAGTAACAGCTGACGAGGCAGGCCTGCCATGCTTCCACTTCGCGCCGCACGGGGTTCTATTGCGCTACACCCGCGTCTGGTTCCAGGAAGAGGACGACCCTGGCGAGTAGGGTTCACCAGCAAGCGAAACATCAGGAGAGACAAGAGAGAGAGAGGGAGACTGGCACACGGGCCCATCTGTCGACGCGCTAGTGAGAGGCCGTGGTGGCAACATGACTGGGTCGGCCAGCTGAGAAAATAGAAGAGGCGCGCGGTTAGGAATGAGCCGGTTCTAGGGGGATTTGGCCCATGACGCAGGGAAGTCACCCTATCTTTTTTTTATATTCTTGTTTTAAGATTCTTAATTCAAACCGAAATTCCAAATCAAAATTCAAATTTCAGATTCGAAAATGCACAATCAAAATAAAAAATTCTAGCATGCAAATGCAAAATATATTTGTTTACTTATTTACTTATTATTACTTTTCTTTAAGTAATTGCTCCAAATCATATAATAAAGATAAGTTTACTTATTGTTTGTTTTTAGGAAAAAATATGATTAGTGGTCATCAATTCAAAAATGAATATTTGTTTCTTACTTACTTTGAGTGAAATATATATATATATTATATTTATTTATTATTTATTCTCCTTCCCACTATTTAATTCTAGCAATGGTAAATGGCTTTAATACAATTTCCTTCCCTTTTCTTATTTTAGTTTCTTGTTTCCAATTCCTGTTTCAAATTCTCAAATCTGAGTTTTGAGTTCTCTATTCACATTAGTATGCACAACACAAACTCCAGCGTTATATGCATATTTATATTTTTATTTATTTGTTATTTGACCAATATAATTCCATTAATTCAATATGCACAACTTAAAAGAAAATCAAAATGATCTTCAAAGGTTCCATAATCCCAAGTCACTACATAATCATATTTCTATTATTTTGCTATCATTATTTTTTTCCTATACAAAGTTTGGGCTTTACATTTTTCCTTTGCCTTTATCGGCCACTTCTGGCCGAACCAAGACCCTTTTGTTTGCTAGCTCTATTGTATTGATAGAAAATGGTTGTGTCCACTTGCATCTCTTGAAAACTCAACCGACCCTCATTTATGGTCGATTGTATCTGTCTTCGGAAAACGTTACAATCATTGGTGGCATGGGAAAAAGAATTATGCCATTTGCAGTAAGCTCGTCTTTTTTATTTATCAGGAGGAGGAATAATATGCGTTAATTTAATGTTGCCATTTATTAAGAGTTCGTAAAATATTTTATCGCACTTGGCAACATTAAAAGTAAATTTTAACTTCTTATTACTGATTCTTGTGAATCGACTGTAAAGAAGAACATGAAGACGATTTAGCCTGTGTTGGCCAAACAAGTTCGTGGTATATACATCTATGGATTCATTGTCCGAATTATCGCACCCTACTATATGCATCTTTTGGCTAGCCAATTTTGGTGCTTCTTTACCTCAGCTTTCACAGGTCAAAGCCCGCTGGTGCAAGTGTACTAACGAAAAGAATTGGGTACGATCTAATTTATCTTTTAAGTAAGGTCGCAACCCACTGAAAGCCAGCCCTGTTAGTTGTTTTTCCGTGACATGGATCCGAAAACATCGGTTTCTAGTGTCCCGAAACCTCCGGATATAGTCATTAACCGATTCTTTAGGCCCTTGTCGGACTGTAGCTAAATCAGATAATTCTAACTCATGTTCTGCTAAGAAGAAGTGTTCATGAAATTTCTGTTCTAATTCCTCCCAAGAATTGATATAGTTAGGTGACAGGGTTGCGTACCACGTGAATGTGGTACCTGTCAAAGATAGCGGGAATAAACGAACACGGTAGGCTTCCCTATCAGCCAATTCTCATAGGTGTGCTAAGTACTGGCTTATGTGCTCATGCATGCTCTTCCCTCCTTCACCGGAAAATTTGGAGAAGTTTGGTATCCAAACCCATTGCGGATATGCATGGCACAACATCAAATCGATGACTATAAGGTTTCTGATACGACTGCCCTATGCCTGACACACTAACACGGAGTTTGTCTCTAAACAACCCAACTACCTCATCCCTGATTCTTTCCACCATGTCTGGTGGCCCTCCATTAAGTTTGTGGGTGGAAATCTCAGGTTGCCTAACATCATTTTGTCGGCTTTCCTCCCAGGGATGTCCAAGATGTGCGCTAGGTGTCATATTAATGCCACCACCTCCTGCTTTACATCTCTCAGGCTCTCTGGTGGCCGAAGAATATTCAGCTCTATGTTCATGAGGTGGTCTGGCATGGTTATAACATGTCACCAGTGGGGCACCATAGTGTTGCTGCGATGGGTGTGGGAACTGTGTATATTGTGCAACTCTCGGTTCTGCGTACGCATACCCGGACGGTTCGGCGTAAGGGGTCGGACGGTCCGCGACCGGGCCGAACAGTCTGAGAGTATATCTGGACTGTCCGGTCGTATATGGTGTTGTCTAGGTAGTTTCGTACCTAGACCGTCCGTCGTAAGGGACAGGACGGTCCACGATCGGGCCGAATGGTCCAAGGTTGTACCCGGACGATCCGGTCATGTATGGCGTGACTGGGGTCGTCTGCGCTTGGACACGTGTAGAGTCGGACGGTCCGGCAAAATACGTCAGTCGGTCCATGACATATCCGAACGGTCTGGCGTAAGGTACCGGACGGTCCGCGACATATCCGGACGGTCCGCAACAGGGCCGAATTGTCTGGGGTTGTACCCGAATGATCCGGTCATATATGGTGCTACCTGAGTAATCTGTGTGTGAGCCTATGTGGGGTCAGACGGTCCGTAAAAATACACTGGATGGTCCGCAACATAGCCGGACTGATCTTTGCGCCATTCAGAGAGTTTATGTAGCAGTTTCACCTCCTCCTTGTCGCGTTGTTCGTTCCATTGACACATCACCTCCTTCTCATCACGCATTACGAGGTCCTCAAAGGGTTGCTGGTTATCAGCCGGGAGTGCCTCTATGGCTGGCTTGATGATGTTGGTGGTGGAGACCTTGGTGTGATCCTTGGAAATGGCCATATGTGGGCCGATGTTTAGCAGATCTAGACACCCTTGTCCCCAGCGGAGTCGCCAAAAGGTGTGTTGGCACCGATCTGGGTGCCAAACACGAGAACAGATCGCGTGGCGGGGCTCTCTATGGAGGCGCGGACAGCCCGCAGCACAGGGCTGGACGGTCTGCCACCTGGCGCAGGAGCGGCTCCTCCTTTGCACACTTTCCGGACGGTCCGCGCCTGGGGTCGAACGGTCCGCGATAGCGCAGAGGGTCTTCTTCTCCGCGAAGAACCCTAGAACTCACCTCGGGAGAGATCCCGTCGAGGGGGAGAGTTCTAAGGGGTTGCTCCGGGTCGGGAGGCCGCCCGATGCTCCTCTAATTGGCGTAGAGCCGAGTAGAGATTGTTGTAGAAGACTAAAATAGATCTAATCCTAAGGCTAAATTACTCCTACTCCTAGGAATTGGAAGAACAAAAAGGTAAAACTGATAAATAGGTTTGATTTGATCGATTGTGGGGGGGTTTAATCGGCTGTAGCCCTTCATCTATATAAGGGGGGGGGGGGTCTGGACCTGTTATAAGCTATTCTCCCGAGTTAATTCCACAGATTTAGCTAACAACCGTAGCAAGAAACTCAGAACTGTAACTAGCTCTGTGCGTGCGTGGACCGTCTGTGCTACTGTCGCAGACCGTCCGGCATCAGGGCCAGACTGTCTGCCCTGCCTATTTTGGTGCTCAACACCCTATAGTTTGTTTCTCCCTCTATAATGCGTCTAAGTAGTTTGTTTCTCCCTCTATAATGTGTCTAAGTTTCTTTAAGAATGGAACGCCAAATTATTAGAGCTTGTTTGGTTAGGCCAATCCAGAAATAGAATTGAGGGAATTAAATCATTTTCTATTCAATTTTGATTAGAATGGATTTTTTCTCCTCCAATTCTATGCTAGATCAGCCTAATCGAACAAACTGGCCTTGTTCGGTTGCATGCGTATCAAAGAGGATTAAGGTAGATTAAATCACCTTCTAATCAAAATTGAATAGAAGAAGATTTAATTCCCTTCAATACACCTCTAATCGAACAAGCCTAATCAGGCACACAGTCCTCTACACCATGGAACAGGTCTCTATATGACGACGAAGCGAGAGGGAGGAGAAGGGACTCGGACCGCTGACCGCCGTGGGCCCGAGTGCTCAGCAGTTCGCACAATAGGGGCAAACGACTCGAGTACAACAATACTAGGCCAATACAGCCCACTGCTAATATGGCCATCATAGGGCCCAATCACACAAATGAATTACAATGAATCACAACCTCCTGCTTCCATCGAGCTCAGTCAATCATTCACGTCCCTGACACGCACCAACGCGCAGAGAGGAGACGACATGCGGCCGGGATCGCGAGAGGCCGAGGGCAAGGTCGCGAGCGCGCGCAGGGTAGGCTGGCGGGTGGCACCGGCGATCACCGACGGCGCATGCGGCCAGGCGCTCAATGCACGGGAGAGAGGAAGGAGGAGAAGGGCTCACCGGCAGGATGGAGCTCCAGGGACGGACGACGATTCCAGACAGGTGACGCAGCTCCAGGCAGCTGCGCTGCTGCACGAGCGGGCTGCGCGGACAGCGGGCTCCGGCGAACGGCGCAGCTCTAGTGTGGCATGACGCGTCGTCCTGGGGTGGTATCTCCATACGCAAGCTCCTACACACCTGCTGCTAGATGGCTCGAGGCGAGAGGTGGCGTGAGGGAGAGGATCTGGGCGAGTATGGCATGGAGGGGCGCTGGGAGTTTTCTCAACTGGGGTCGGCATGGGCGGTTCCACGAACAAGTGCAACGTGGGCACCGGATGGAGTGGACGAACGGTTGGAGAAGAAGCCGGGGCTGGTAGGTGGGGCTCGGGTTACAGCGGCAGCGGGCACCGCGCGGGACTGGCGCTGGGTGTTTACGACTTGGGCCACAGGGGAAAACCAGGCCGGGACTGGGAGCTGGATCGTGTGGCTGAGCTCGCGATGGTTGCGCGCGGGGTGGATATCTAAAAAGAGTGGGTGCAGGATTTGGTTACCGAATTTACTGTGGATTGTGTGAGACCGTGAAAGATGACGACATGAGATAGATGAGTGGTAGACATGGTTAGATAAAATTAGACGAAGATAGTAGGAGTTGGCCCGGGGCCAAGGATGACGAGGTAGACGGGGATAGACGAGGATAGCCAACGAAAGCAGCATGCTGCTCGCGAGGAGAAGCGGTTCGGTGATCTCGCGAAAAAGGGCACGAGATCTAGAACGTGTTCGACGAGAGAAATATATATATATATTATCGAGTTTCCAAAATTTTATAGTTTTCGCAAATATTAAATTTTAGGTATTTAATTAATATTATAAAAACTAAAGTTCATATTTAATACTCAAAGAAACGTTCCGAAGATTCAAAAAACTCTTGGGAACATCTTTGAGATACTTTAACATGTTACGATAACATTTTGCACTCATAAACACTATGCGTCGGCATGAATGTAACAATCAAAGTTCCTCTAAGATTTTATCTTACTATGCTTACGCATAGATATAAAACAAAATAACTCTTCACTATTTAGGAGAAAGAAAAGAAAAGAAAAGAGAGGGTAACACCTGAATTTGGTGAATATTTGTCGGGGACCATAATTAGGGGTACCCTCAAGACGCCTAATTCTCAGCTGGTAACCCCCATCAGCATAAAGCTGCAGAGGCCTGATGGGTGCGATTAAGTCAGGGATCAGTCCATACGAGTGACTCGATCACGCTTCACCCGAGCCTAGCCTCGGACTCGGGCAGCCGACCTCGAGGGACTTCCGTCCCGCCCGAGGCCCCCCTTTAACGGCGGACACATCTCCGGCTCGCCCGAGGCCTTGGCTTCGCTAAGAAGCAACCCTGACTAAATCGCCGCACCGACTGACCAAGTTGCAGGAGCATTTAACGCAAAGGTGGCCTGACACCTCTATCCTGATGCGCGCCCCCCGGCAGAGCCGAAGTGACCGCCGTCACTCCGCCGCTCCACTGACCGGTCTGACAGAAGGACAGCGCCGCCTGCGCCACTCCGACTACAGTGCCACTCGACAGAGTGAGTCTGACAGGCAGTCAGGCCTCGCCAGAGGCACCATAGGAAACTCCGCTCCGACCGACCCCAGGGCTCGGACTCGGGCTAAGACCCGGAAGACGGCGAACTCCGCTCCGCCCGACCCCAGGGCTCGGACTCGGGCAAAGACCCGGAAGACGGCGAACTCCGCTCTGCCCGACCCCAGGGCTCGGACTCGGGCAAAGACCCGGAAGACGGCGAACTCCGCTCCGCCCGACCCGAGGGCTCGGACTCGGGCTAAGACCCGGAAGACGACGAACTCCGCTCCGCCCGACCCCAGGGCTCGGACTCAGGCTTGGCCCCGGAAGACGACGAACTCCGCCTCGCCCGACCCCAGGGCTCGGACTCCGCCCTGGCCTCTGCGGCTCTGCCGAACGATCTCCGCTTCGCCCGACCCAGGGGCTCGGGCTCGGCCTCGGCAACAGAAGACAGACTCGACCTCAGCTTCGGAGGAGCCCCCACGTCGCCCGACCTCGGACGCAGGTCCGCCACGTCAACAGGGAGCGCCATCATCATCCTACCCCGAACCGACTCGGGTCACAGAGAACAAGACCGGTGTCCCATGTGGCTAGCTCCGCCAGATAGGCAATGATGGCGCCCCACAAGCTCTGTGACGACGGCGGCTCTCAGCTCTCTTACGGAAGCAGGGGGACGTCAGCAAGGACTCGACCGCCCCGACAGCTGTCCCTCCGCCAGGCTCCGTTGCTCCTCCGACAGCCACGACATCACGCCAGCAGGGTGCCAAGATCTCTCCGGCTGCCACATTGGCATGTACTTAGGGCGCTAGCTCTCTCCCCGCTAGACACGTAGCACTCTGCTACACCCCCATTGTACACCTGGATCCTCTCCTTACGCCTATAAAAGGAAGGACCAGGGCCTTCTCAAAGAAGGTTGGCCGCGCGGGACCGAGGACGGGACAGGCGCTCTCTTGGGGCCGCTCGCCTCCCTCACCCGCGTGGACGCTTGTAACCCCCCTACTGCAAGCGCACCCGACCTGGGCGCGGGACGAACACGAAGGCCGCGGGACTTCCACCTCTCTCACGCCCGTCTCCGGCCACCTCGCCTCTCCCCCCCTTCGCGCTCGCCCACGCGCTCGACCCATCTGGGCTGGGGCACGCAGCACACTCACTCGTCGGCTTAGGGACCCCCCGGTCTCGAAACGCCGACAGTTGGCGCGCCAGGTAGGGGCCTGCTGCGTGCTGACGAACAGCTTCCCGTCAAGCTCCAGATGGGCAGTCTCCAGCAACCTCTCCGGCCCGGGACGGTGCTCCGTTTCGGGAGTCTTGAGTTCATGTCCTTCGACGGCAGCTGCGACATGATACTCCTTCCACCGCCGCGCGACAACGACCATGGCGGCCGACAACCCGCCCGCCGGCGGCGGAATCGACGACATCTTCCCCACGTGGCGGAAGAACAACATTCGAGCTCGCTCCGTCCTCTCCTCCGCCAACGGAGGAGGAGGCGGGGCAACCAAGGCCAAGCGGGAGGCCGCGCTTCGTCAGCCGTCGAGCGAATCGACGCCCCCGACGCCCCGACGGGAGGCACGCCGGGCGTCGACCTCGCGTTCGAGACGAAGGCAAGTGTCGTCCCCCCGCGACACGCTGATCCCGAGCAAGAAGACGACGCCAGCGCGCTCGCGGAAAGCCTGCAGGACGTCGCCCTCGTACCTGGGACGACGGTGCAACCAGTCCCCGATGTGACTACGTCGCTCCTCGTCAACCAAAAGGTACTGACTAACTCCCATCTTACGTCATTTCGACTCGGCCTCAACCCGCCAAGCGACCTCGCTTTGGCGGGCGCTCTCCTTGAGGCGAGTGCAACCCCACTGGGGTTTCGTATGCGGTCGCCTTGGGACCAGCTGACGGACGTCTCAACCTACGGGCCCTCTGGGTCCGAGGAAGATGACGATCCCAGCATCTGTTGGGATTTCTCTGGACTTGGCAACCCCAGTGCCATGTGGGACTTCATGACCGCATGTGACTACTGCCTCTCCGACTGTTCCGACGGAAGCCGCAGCCTTGACGACGAGGACTGCGGCCCAAGCCGCGAATGTTTCCACATCGAGCTAGGGGATCCCTCCGAAGGCAACCATCTCGGCATGCCGGAGGACGGTGATCTTCCTAGGCCGATGCCTCGCGCCGACATCCCGCGGGAGCTAGCTGTGGTCCCCGTTCCGGCGGGGGGTCACGACCCACAACTCGAGCAAGTCCGTAAGGCGCAGGCCAGGCTCAACGAGGGAACAAGAGCGCTTGAGCCGATCCGTCGGGACGTCGGGCAGGTATGGGCGAGCCAACCCCCGGCCGGAGAAATACGTCACCTGCCCCAAGGTCTCCAGCACCGCGTCGCCAACGATGTCAGGGTCAGGCCGCCGCCCGCATCCAGCGGGGTTGGCCAGAACCTGGCAGCCGCAGCGATGCTCCTCCGCGCGATGCCGGAGCCATCAACCACCGAGGGTCGGCGAATCCAGGGAGAACTCAAGAATCTCCTGGAAGGCGCTGCGGCCCGACGGGCCGAGAGCACTGCCTCCCGAAGGCAGGGATACCCCTCGGAACCTCGTGCCGCGACTTCCCGATTCATGCGGGAAGCCTCGGTCTACACCGGGCGCACGCGCAGCACCGCGCCTGCGGCCCCGGGCCACCTCGGCAACGAGCACCATCGACGCGACCGTCGGGCCCACCTCGACGAAAGGGTGCGCCGAGGCTACCACCCCAGGCGTGGGGGGCGCTACGACAGCGGGGAGGATCGGAGTCCCTCGCCCGAACCACCCGGTCCGCAGGCCTTCAGTCGGGCCATCCGACAGGCGCCGTTCCCGACCCGGTTCCGACCCCCGACTACTATCACAAAGTACTCAGGGGGAAACGAGACCAGAACTGTGGCTCGTGGACTACCGCCTGGCCTGCCAACTGGGTGGAACGGACGACGACAACCTCATCATCCGAAACCTCCCCTTGTTCCTCTCCGACACTGCTCGCGCCTGGTTGGAGCACCTGCCTCCGGGGCAGATCTCCAGCTGGGACGACTTGGTCCAAGCCTTCGCCGGCAATTTCCAGGGCACATACGTGCGCCCCGGGAATTCCTGGGACCTTCGAAGCTGCCGGCAGCAGCCGGGAGAGTCGCTCCGGGACTACATCCGGCGATTCTCGAAGCAGCGCACCGAGCTGCCCAACATCACCGACTCGGATGTCATCGGCGCGTTCCTTGCCGGCACTACCTGCCGTGACCTGGTGAGCAAGTTGGGTCGCAAAACCCCCACCAGGGCGAGCGAGCTGATGGACATCGCCACCAAGTTTGCCTCTGGCCAGGAGGCGGTTGAGGCTATCTTCCGAAAGGACAAGCAGCCCCAGGGCCGCCCATCGGAAGAGGCTCCCGAGGCGTCTACTCCGCGCGGCGCCAAGAAGAAGGGCAAGAAGAAGTCGCAATCGAAACGCGACGCCGCTGACGCGGACCTTGTCGCCGCCGCCGAGTACAAGAACCCTCGGAATCCCCCCGGAGGTGCTAACCTCTTCGACAAGATGCTCAAGGAGTCGTGCCCCTATCACCAGGGGCCCGTCAAGCACACTCTCGAGGAGTGCGTCATGCTTTGGCGCCACTTCCACAGGGCCGGGCCACCCGCGGAGGGTGGCAGGGCCCACGACGACGACAAGAAAGAAGATCACCAAGCAGGAGAGTACCCCGAGGTCCGCGACTGCTTCATGATCTACGGTGGGCATGCGGCGAATGCCTCGGCTCGGCATCGCAAGCAAGAACGCCGGGAGGTCTGCTCGGTGAAGGTGGCGGCGCCAGTCTACCTAGACTGGTCCGACAAGCCCATCACCTTCGACCAGGCCGACCACCCCGACCACGTGCCGAGCCCGGGGAAATACCCGCTCGTCGTCGACCCCGTCGTCGGCAACGTCAGGCTCACCAAGGTCCTGATGGATGGGGGCAGCTGCCTCAACATCATCTATGCCGAGACCCTCAAGCTCCTGCGCGTCGATCTGTCCTCCGTCCGAGCAGGCGCTGCGCCCTTCCACGGGATCATCCCTGGGAAGCGCGTCCAGCCCCTCGGACGACTCGACCTCCCCGTCTGCTTCGGAACGCCCTCCAACTTCCGAAGGGAGACCTTGACGTTCGAGGTGGTCGGGTTCCGAGGAACCTACCACGCGGTACTGGGAAGGCCATGCTACGCGAAGTTCATGGCCGTCCCCAACTACACCTACCTGAAGCTCAAGATGCCGGGCCCCAACGGGGTCATCACCGTCGGCCCCACGTACAAACACGCGTTCGAATGCGACGTGGAGTGCGTGGAGTACGCCGAGGCCCTCGCCGAGTCCGAGGCCCTCATCGCCGACCTGGAGAACCTCTCCAAAGAGGTGCCAGATGTGAAGCGTCATGCCGACAACTTCGAGCCAGCGGAGACGGTTAAGGCCGTCCCACTCGACCCCAGTGGCGACACCTCCAAGCAGATCCGGATCGGTTCCGGGCTCGACCCCAAATAGGAAGCAGTGCTCGTCGACTTTCTCCGCGCAAATGCCGACGTCTTTGCGTGGAGTCCCTCGGACTTGCCCGGCATACCGAGGGATGTCGCCGAGCACTCGCTGGATATTCGGGCCGGAGCCCGACCCGTCAGGCAGCCTCTGCGCCGATTCGACGAGGAGAAGCGCAGAGTGATTGGCGAAGAGATCCACAAGCTAATGGCAGCAGGGTTCATCAAAGAGGTATTCCATCCCGAATGGCTTGCCAACCCTGTGCTTGTGAGGAAGAAAGGGGGGAAATGGCGGATGTGTGTAGACTACACTGGTCTCAACAAAGCATGTCCGAAGGTTCCCTACCCTCTGCCTCGCATCGATCAAATCGTGGATTCCACTGCTGGGTGCGAAACCCTGTCCTTCCTCGATGCCTACTCAGGGTATCACCAAATCCGGATGAAAGAGTCCGACCAGCTCGCGACTTCTTTCATCACGCCGTTCGGCATGTACTGCTATGTCACCATGTCGTTCGGTTTGAGGAATGCGGGCGCGACGTACCAGCGGTGCATGAACCATGTGTTCGGCGAACACATCGGGCGCACAGTCGAGGCCTACGTCGATGACATCGTAGTCAAGACAAGGAAGGCTTCCGACCTCCTCTCCGACCTTGAAGTGACATTCCGATGTCTCAAGGCGAAAGGAGTCAAGCTCAATCCCGAGAAGTGTGTCTTCGGGGTGCCCCGAGGCATGCTCCTGGGGTTCATCGTCTCCGAGCGAGGCATCGAAGCCAACCCGGAGAAGATCGCAGCCATCACCAGCATGGGACCCATCAAGGACTTAAAAGGCGTACAGAGGGTCATGGGATGCCTCGCGGCCCTGAGCCGCTTCATCTCACGCCTCGGCGAAAGAGGTCTGCCTCTGTACCGCCTCTTAAGGAAGGCCGAGTGTTTCGCTTGGACCCCTGAGGCCGAGGAAGCCCTCGGGAACCTGAAGGCGCTCCTTACAAAGGCGCCTGTCTTGGTGCCCCCAGCTGATGGAGAAGCCCTCTTGGTCTACGTCGCCGCGACCACTCAGGTGGTTAGCGCCGCGATTGTGGTCGAGAGGCAAGAGGAAGGGCATGCATTGCCCGTTCAGAGGCCAGTCTACTTCGTCAGCGAAGTACTGTCCGAGACCAAGATCCGCTACCCACAAGTTCAGAAGCTGCTGTATGCTGTGATCCTGACAAGGCGGAAGTTACGACACTACTTCGAGTCTCATCCGGTAACTGTGGTGTCATCCTTCCCCCTGAAGGAGATCATCCAGTGCCGAGAGGCCTCGGGCAGGATCGCAAAGTGGGCGGTGGAAATCATGGGCGAAACAATCTCGTTCGCCCCTCGGAAGGCCATCAAGTCCCAGGTGTTGGCGGACTTTGTGGCCGAATGGGTCGACACCTAGCTGCCGACGGCTCCGATCCAACCGGAGCTCTGGACCATGTTTTTCGACGGGTCGCTGATGAAGACGGGAGCCGGCGCGGGCCTGCTCTTCATCTCGCCCCTCGGGAAGCACCTACGCTACGTGCTACGCCTCCATTTCCCGGCGTCCAATAATGTGGCTGAGTACGAGGCTCTGGTCAACGGGTTGCGGATCGCCATCGAGCTAGGGGTCAGACGCCTTGACGCCCGCGGTGACTCGCAGCTCATCATCGACCAAGTCATGAAGAACTCCCACTGTCGTGACCCGAAGATGGAGGCCTACTGCGATGAGGTTCGACGCCTGGAAGACAAGTTCTACGGGCTCGAGCTCGACCACATCGCTCGGCGCTACAACGAGACTGCGGACGAGCTGGCTAAAATAGCCTCGGGGCGAACAACGGTTCCCCCGGACGTCTTTTCCCGGGATCTGCATCAACCCTCCATCAAGATCGACGACGCTCCCGAGCCCGAGGCACCCTCGGCACAGCCCGAGGCACCCTCGGCACAGCCCGAGGCACCCTCGGCTCAGCCCGAGGTACCCTCGGCCCCCGAGGGCGAGGCACTGGACGTCGAGGAGGGGCAGAGCGGGGCCACGCCTGATCGAGATTGGCAGGCCCCGTACCTGCAATATCTCCGCCGAGGAGAGCTACCCCTCGACCAAGCCGAGGCTCGGCGGGTAGCGCGACGCGCCAAGTCGTTCGTCTTGCTGGGCGATGAGGAGGAGCTCTACCACCGTAGCCCCTCGGGCATCCTCCAGCGGTGCATCTCCATCGCCGAAGGTCAGGAACTCCTGCAAGAAATACACTCGGGGGCTTGCGGCCATCACGCAGCACCCCGAGCCCTTGTCGGGAATGCTTTCCGGCAAGGCTTCTACTGGCCAACGGCGGTGGCTGACGCCACTAGAATTGTCTGCACCTGCGAAGGGTGCCAATTCTATGCGAAGCAGACCCGCCTGCCCGCTCAGGCTCTGCAGACGATACCCATCACCTGGCCCTTTGCTGTATGGGGTCTGGACCTCGTCGGTCCCTTGCAGAAGGCGCCCGGGGGCTACACGCACCTGATGGTCGCCATCGACAAATTCTCCAAGTGGATCGAGGTCCGACCCCTGAACAGCATCAGGTCCGAGCAGGCGGTGGCGTTCTTCACCAACATCATCCATCGCTTCGGGGTCCCAAACTCCATCATCACTGACAACGGCACCCAGTTCACCGGCAAAAAATTCTTGGATTTTTGCGAGGATCACCACATCAGGGTGGACTGGGCCGCCGTAGCTCATCCCATGTCGAATGGGCAAGTGGAGCGTGCCAACGGCATGATTCTACAAGGGCTCAAGACTCGGATTTACAACGACCTCAACAAGTTCGGCAAGCGATGGATGAAGGAACTCCCCTCGGTGGTGTGGAGCCTGAGGACAACGCCAAGCCGGGCCACAGGTTTCACGCCGTTCTTCCTGGTCTACGAGGCCGAGGCCATCTGTCCCACCGACCTGGAATACGGCTCCCCGAGGTCGAGGGCCTACAACGATCAAAGCAACCAAGCTAGCCGAGAAGAATCGCTGGACCAGCTGGAAGAGGCTCGGGACAAGGCCTTACTACACTCGGCGCGGTACCAGCAGTCCCTGCGACGCTACCACGCCCGAGGGCTCCGGTCCCGAGACCTCCAGGTGGGCGATCTGGCCAACAGTCAAGGCGAGATCTACGGCAACGCCTGGAACATCAAACAGCTACGTCGCTTCTACCCTTAAGATGTTTTCACGTTGTTCATATACCTCGCACCCACGCAAAGTTTAGTCATCAAGGAAGGGTCGGCCTCGCCTCGGCAAAGCCCGACCCTCCCTCGGGGGCTAAAAGGGGGGAGACCCCCTCTGCGTCGAAATTTCCCTCGAAAAAGGACCTCTTTTTAGCAGAATTTCTTTCGTGCTTTTTGACTACTTCGAAAAGCGGATCCTGGAAACGACGGAGTACACGTAAGCAGCCAAGGCTGACCGAGCCGAGGGACTCCTACGCCTCCGGGATACGGATACCTCACTCATCACCTTCTGCGATAAGTAACTCGCGTTCGGATAAAGTGATTCCGCGGACCGAACAAGTCTTCACGTTCGGAAGCTCTTCTGCCGAAGCAGTCCTTCAAGCCTTCTCGACTGAATCGGTGACAGGGCCTCATGGACGGGCGAAAGTACGTGTAAGCGGCAAGGCCGACCGAGCCGAGGGACTCCCACGCCTCTGGGATACGGATACCTCACTCATCACCTTCCGCGAGAAGCAACTCTTGCCCACGCAAACATCCCTGTTACCGACGGAAAGTCCAGATGCTCGAAATAAGAGGAAAGAAGACGCGGCTTTACGACACAGCGAGGGTGTGTTTTCTGGCCTCGGCGGCCGCAGAAGGCACACGCTACAAGACAATCTGATCCTGCAGGCTCGGGTCTTCACGCCGAAGGGGGCCGTAGCACCCTCGGCATCGACGACGCCTTCAGCGAGGTCCGACCCAGCCTCGGACGGCGGCGCGGTCAGGGACTTCTCCGGGAATCCGGCCCGAGCAGGCGGCTCGGCCGGTTACCCCTAGGGCCTCGGCCAACCATCTTCCAAGGGCGCCAGCCCGACCCGAGGCCTCGGCTGATCGACTCCGGCGTCGGCTCCGCTGACGGACAACCCGGCTAGGCTCCGGCCAACCAGGTTCCCATTTTCGAGCCAACTCCGCCTCTGTTCGTACTGATATCGCTACCCCTGGCCTCGGCTCATCGAAGAGCGGACGAGGGGTCTCTTTAACTAAGCTAGAGGAGCCTCAGACAACAAGGCCGATCGAGCCGAGGGATTCCTACGCCTCTGGGATACGGATACCTCACTCGTCACCTTGACACGGGGCGACTCATGCTTGGTGAAGCGGTTCAGATAATCAATAGGCGAGACTTAGTGCTCGAAAATGAGGAAAAAACATGGCTCTGTGCCAAAATTACATACATGTTCAGGCCTCGACAGCCACAATGAACAAAAAACACTGGCATTCAAGGTGCCATCACAAACGGAACTCCGGTTCTGTCCCCACAGGTACGAGCGACCTCGGGCCTGCGGGGTGACGAACATCGGGAGGCTCGCCAGCGACCTCTGCAGCAGCAGCCATGGTCCCGGGTGGACGCGGCCACCGGAGGGCTCTTGTTCGCGGTCCCGCTCAAGGGACGCGAACAAGCCGTCAAAGCCAAAGAGCGGGCTGCTCCCAAGCGCTCCGGCAGATCCTCGCTGCCGTCCTCGCCGCGAATGCGAGGGAGAAGACGGAATGTTGCATCCTAGCTGGACAGCAACAGTTCGCCTTCCCCGGCATGACTGGAGGACGACTCCGTCGCAGCGCGGGAGGACGATTGCCACCACCAGAAGCTGGAAGAGGAGGTGGTTCGCCGACCCGCACACGAGGTAGAGCCCCGGCTCGCCTCGCTCCCCGCCCCAGCAAGGATGACGGACACACCCGATGCTGAGGGCGGGATCACAGCCTGGTTTGCCTCTCCCCATCCAGGAGCTGGAGGTCACCGTCTTGGGTGACCACCGGCGGAGGGGAGCAACCAGGCTGTGTGATGAAAATCCTTGAAGCCGAACGATGGTTGAAAGGTACCAACTCCCACGGAGTTGCGTTCCTCCAACGAGGAGGCGGGAAGACGGCGGATACCCCCCATCCGGGGGCTTGGAAGATGGAAAGACACGGCGCATAAGGGAGGAAGAAGACATGGTTGCCTTTTGAAAGGGGTCTCCCTCCTTTTAAAGGCAACTCTCCCTACGTGCGCCCCCAAACGCCACGGGTTGAGTCTTCTCCAACACGCTCCAAGGCCCTCCCCTGCGACTCGGGGGCTGGGTCCCGCATGTCATGCAAACCGGCTCAGAGCAGAAGAAGCCAAACCGCCGCGCGTGGTGCGCACAACCGCCCAGCGGTTACAAGCGACCCCCCACTTTTGCCCAGACCAACGGGCGGAAGGGGCGGGCAGCCATGCAGGCGACATGCAACCGCGCCAGGGGGACGCGCTTCCCCGACTTCTGACACGCCAGCTTGGAGGCCCAGGCCCACGCGTCACGCAACCAGCGCGCCAGTCGCTGCATGCAAGCAACCGCGCCACCACTTGTGCCACTGTCGCGCCTCTTCGGTTGCGGAGCCTATGCCGCGACTCGAGGCGACCCAGCGCACGACCCAGCGGCGCCAGCCTGGCGCGACGGTCAATGCGGCCGAAAGTGGGCCGGCAGTAATGACGGTGGCAGGCGGGCGGGAGCAGCAGTCACATCGTCAGCCAGGCTCACGTCCCGTCCAGGGACAGCAAGAGAGCCTCCTCCCACGGCGTGAAGACAGTGCGCCCGTGATCCGTTCCTCGAACGGCTCGCGCACGCGCAACGGCCGCCCCGCCAACCACTCGCCCCGTCGCATTAACTCCGCGGTGGGACGGGCGGCGCTTCCGGCAGGAGAAGCGGACGACGCTTCGCCTTCGCCATAATAACCGCGCCAAAAAAGGTACGCCACGTCGTTCGATTTCGTATCCTTTTCCTTTTTCCTCTTTCTCTATCTCTTGCAACAGGGACCGGGAAAGGGGGATACCCCGAAAAGGATCCTTCCCTGTGAAGGAACCGGGCTCCGAGCCCCCCCCCTACTGATCAGAGGTTCGAAGGCTGGCCCTCCGAAGGGTTCAACAGTCGCCTCAGATCGCGTGGGCCCGACACCCACTACTGGTCAGGGGTTCGAAGGCCAGCCCCCCGAAGGGCTCCATGGCCGCCTCAGGCTACTCGGGCTCTGCGCCCATTACTGATCAGAGGTTCGAAGGCTGGCCCCCGAAGGGTTCACAGTCGCCTCAGACACCGAGCAAGGGATGACCAGGGGTACGTTCGATACATAACCAAGGCTCGGGCTGCGCTCCCGAGGTACCCTAGGACATTTCCGAGACCAGCGGGAGCGATCTTGTAACGGAATCCCATCGGAGGGAGGCATCGAGCCCTCGGACCCCGTCGCCAGGGGACCGGGTCCGGCAGATCACCCGCAGGTACTTTTTGGCGTGCCTCTGGGCCCCTAGCCGACCCCCAACGAACGGGGCACGGACGTCCACTCGGATTACCCGCTTGCAGCTCACCGGAGACACCATGTTCGGTGCCCATCGAGGGTAACATGGCGCACTCCCCCCCTCCTCCTTGCGGAAAGGCGACGTAGGGGCGTATGTAAAAAGTCGAGTCTGTCCCTGATCGTCATCTCGCCCTGTGCGGAGGCTCGGGGGCTGCTCTCGCAAACCCGGCTCCGGCCGAACCGTTGACAGCGTCAACATACCAGCCCGAGAGCTTGGGCCCCGACCGTGCACCCGGGCTACGGCCAGTTCGCATGAGGGAACGACCAGACCAGCCGAAGCGTTACGCAAGGCATTAAGACCTCGAAGGAGTGAAACCACTCCTCCGAGGCCTCGGGGGCTACACCCGGCGGGTGCGCTCGCGCGCACCCACCGGAACAAAATGCAACCGAGAAAGGCCGGTCCCCCTTGCAAAAAAGTGCGACGAAAGCCTCCAAGCGAGTGCCAACACTCCCTTCGAGGCTCGGGGGCTACTGTCGGGGACCATAATTAGGGGTACCCTCAAGACGCCTAATTCTCAGCTGGTAACCCCCATCAGCATAAAGCTGCAGAGGCCTGATGGGTGCGATTAAGTCAGGGATCAGTCCATACGAGTGACTCGATCACGCTTCACCCGAGCCTAGCCTCGGACTCGGGCAGCCGACCTCGAGGGACTTCCGTCCCGCCCGAGGCCCCCCTTTAACGGCGGACACATCTCCGGCTCGCCCAAGGCCTTGGCTTCGCTAAGAAGCAACCCTGACTAAATCGCCGCACCGACTGACCAAGTTGCAGGAGCATTTAACGCAAAGGTGGCCTGACACCTCTATCCTGATGCGCGCCCCCCGGCAGAGCCGAAGTGACCGCCGTCACTCCGCCGCTCCACTGACCGGTCTGACAGAAGGACAGCGCCGCCTGCGCCACTCCGACTGCAGTGCCACTCGACAGAGTGAGTCTGACAGGCAGTCAGCCCTCGCCAGAGGCGCCATAGGAAACTCCGCTCCGCCCGACCCCAGTAGAGATGGCAATGGGGACCCGATCCCCGATTCCCCGCGGGGAATTCCCCTATTAGGGGACGGGTATGGGACTAATTTAGTCCCCGCGGGGATCTAAATGGGGGGAATTTAATCCCCGTCGGGTTCGCGGGGACGGGGACGGGGAGCCATCCCCCGTCCCCGTTCCCCGTGTACCCGCCCTACGAAACTTTTTTATTTAAGTTAGTCAATTTATTTGTTAGAATTATAGTAAAAACTCAATGTATGACATGTTATAAAATAGCAAACTAAACTCTAAAGTAGATGTCTCTTGTAATTTTCAATCTTGTTTGTTAAATTTGTATTAATTTGATATAATTAATTTAAATTTATCTTTAAATATTGTACTTCTAGTGGGGATAGATTCCCCGCGGGGTTCCCCACGGGGATAAATTCCCCGACGGGGATGGGAATGGGAGAAAAATCTTCCCCGTGAGCGTTCGCGGGGACGGGGATGGGGAATTTTCCTCCCCGCGGGGACGGGGATGGGGAGCCATTCCCCGACGGGGAAATCCCCGTTGCCATCCCTAGACCCCAGGGCTCGGACTCGGGCTAAGACCCGGAAGACGGCGAACTCCGCTCCGCCCGACCCCAGGGCTCAGACTCGGGCTAAGACCCGGAAGACGGCGAACTCCGCTCCGCCCGACCCCAGGGCTCGGACTCGGGCAAAGACCCGGAAGACGGCGAACTCCGCTCCGCCCGACCCCAGGGCTCGGACTCGGGCTAAGACCCGGAAGACGACGAACTCCGCTCCGCCCGACCCCAGGGCTCGGACTCAGGCTTGGCCCCGGAAGACGACGAACTCCGCCTCACCCGACTCCAGGGCTCGGACTCCGCCCTGGCCTCTGCCGAACGATCTCCGCCTCGCCCGACCCAGGGGCTCGGGCTCGGCCTCGGCAACAGAAGACAGACTCGACCTCAGCTTCGGAGGAGCCCCCACGTCGCCCGACCTCGGACGCAGGTCCGCCACGTCAACAGGGAGCGCCATCATCATCGTACCCCGAACCGACTCGGGTCACAGAGAACAAGACCGGTGTCCCATCTGGCTAGCTCCGCCAGATAGGCAATGATGGCGCCCCACAAGCTCTGTGACGACGGCGGCTCTCAACTCTCTTACGGAAGCAGGGGGACGTCAGCAAGGACTCGACCGCCCCGACAGCTGTCCCTCCGCTAGGCTCCGTTGCTCCTCCGACAGCCACGACATCACGCCAGCAGGGTGCCAAGATCTCTCCGGCTGCCACATTGGCATGTACTTAGGGCGCTAGCTCTCTCCCCGCTAGACACGTAGCACTCTGCTACACCCCCATTGTACACCTGGATCCTCTCCTTACGCCTATAAAAGGAAGGACCAGGGCCTTCTCGGAGAAGGTTGGCCGCGCGGGACCGAGGACGGGACAGGCGCTCTCTTGGGGCCGCTCGCCTCCCTCTCCCGCGTGGACGCTTGTAACCCCCCTACTGCAAGCGCACCCGACCTGGGCGCGGGACGAACACGAAGGCCGCGGGACTTCCACCTCTCTCACGCCCGTCTCCGGCCACCTCGCCTCTCCCCCCTTCGTGCTCGCCCACGCGCTCGACCCATCTGGGCTGGGGCACGCAGCACACTCACTCGTCGGCTTAGGGACCCCCCGGTCTCGAAACGCCGACAAAATCAAATCTATTTATCAGTTCTACCTTTTTTGTTCTTCCAATTCCTAGGAGTAGGAGTAATTTAGCCTTATTAGATCTAGTTTAGTCTTCCACAACAATCTCTACTCGGCTCTACGCCAATTAGAGGAGCATCGGGTGGCCTGCCAACCCGGAGCAACACCTTGGAACTCTCCCCCTCGACGGGGTCTCTTCCGGAGCGAGTTCTAGGATTCTTCGCGAAGAAGACCCTCTGCGCTATCGCAAACCGTCCGGTCCTAGGCATGGACCGACCGAAAGTGTGCATAGGAGGAACCGCTTCTGCGTCAGGTCGCGGACCGTCCGGCCCTGTGCCGCGGACCGTCCGCGTCTCCACAGAGAGTCCCAGTAGGCGGTCTGTTCCGGTGCTTGGCACCCAGATCGGTGCCAACACAAGGAAACTTATATTTCTTAGTTGTAATCGAAAGTGTTATTTCCTTCTTTAGATTCGGCAGCATCCTTGCACAACTAGAAGCCTGTAAAACACATTACTTCTTGTTAAAAGACGCTAGAAATTGGAGGCCTGTCCGCGCTTCACGGAGGCTTTGCCCATCAACAGATCGACGCGTGGACGGCTGCGTGTACAAGCGTGGCCACAAACACTGCTCGTGACGTGAGCAACCCAGCTATATGTGTTCGCTGCGGACCCGAAATCTCAATTCAATCTAGCTGAGTCGTGACCCGTGACGTCCTCTAGCCCCGACTCGCGGTTCTGCATCTGCTCGCGCTGCATCCGCCTCAACGCCGCCCAACGACCTAGATCCCGGCCTCTCGCCTCTGCGTTCGCACCGGCCGGTCCCCCGTGCCACGCGTCGGCTGCTGGTCACCAACTCCGTCGCCGCCTCAACGACTTTATCCGGCCATCCAGGGGCGCAACATCGTTCCATTCGACTTCCGCTAGCGCCAAGACTTGCGCCTCGACGGTTGCCACGCCGGTGAAGAAGCCATACCCACCCGCCACGGTCACAGGCAAGCCCATCCCTCCCATCCGCCGTCTGCGCTTGATCTAGGACTAGGAGACCGCCGCTAGAGCCCGCGTCGTCGCGCCAGCTGCTCCCACCGCTCGTCCCGCATTGGGGATCTTGTGGTTGTTCATCTGCAGCAATAAGCATGCGTAGGTCTTCTTTTGTTTCTCTTCGATCCGCTTACTCATTTCTATTCTATTTGTTTCTCTTCGATCTATTGATATTATACATGCTTGCTTGAAACCATAAATGATAATAAATTCAATGGATCAAGCCACCAAGATAGCGTCCTCCTGCTAGCCTCATCCTTGGTACTGATATGCATAGCAAGCACATTTGCTCATAGTTCACCAAAACTGACTTCATAAAGATGTGATGTCACCATATGTTTTAAAAAGTGTGTCGTCGAACCTGTCCTCATATTTCTTAGGACAACAAATGAACCAACTTCTAAAGTGGAATATTCCTAAACCTTGTATTCATCATCATGAGCATAATAAATTTAATTTCAACTGACGAAGAGGGAAAAACTGGAGCTGTTATCCCTCGTTTTTCTGGTACCTAAAATAGTGTTGTTCCCAATGGAATAGTGCTGGTCCTAATGGGGCTTATTGCATTTCAGATTTTATAATGGCAGAATCTAAATATTTGCAACCTAAAACATCGATCCAGCCAAAATGTTAGCGGAAATAGGTACCTGTTTAGAACGAATAATTTTGATAGCAAGCTAAAAAAGTTCCCATGAAACTAGTATCTGTTTAGAATGAATAATTTTGATACTTTATTTTGATGATAGTTTCCAAATTTATCATAATTTTTTTAATCACTACTAATGCTACCCAGTGTATAAAAAACACAAGAATTTTGATTATATAATCCCACGGTTGAGCCTCGCCGATGCGCAGGTAGCCGATATGGTTCATGGGGAACTAGGTATTTATATTTCCATTCATTAATGTTAACATTGCATGTATCTAAATAGCCTTGATTTTCTTTCACCGGGTCTTAATTTTGTGCTGGAACGGAATGCCCTTAAGTCCATAGAGATATAGCTAATAGAAGAGATGGCACCTAACTTGCTGCAGAACGATATGGTTATGCAGTTTGGTCTGCTAGGTCTCCACTTCATTGAGCTTGTTCGTTGCAGACAAAAGTGAGTTTCTGAACTTTAGTTTGGAGCAAAAACTTTACATTTTTTTGGTTAACCTGGCTGTTTTGACTGACAGCACGGAAGCCCTTGAGTTTGTTCAGGAAAAATGAAACGATAGTTTCCAAATTTGTCATAATTTTTTTCATCACTACTAATGCTATCCAGTGTATAAAAAACACAAGAATTTTGATTATATAATCCCACGGTTGAGCCTCTGAAAGGGAAATGTGCCCTTGGGCCATTTCTAAGTATTTTGGTGATTTAGTGTCTAAACAAGTGCTTAAATGTAAAATGGTGGACAAAGTACAAACCAAGGATAAAGGTATGTTTCTCAGACTTAGTACATTGTTTTATGGACTAATGTATTGTGTCTAAGTGCTGGGAACAGGAAAAATCGAAATGGAAATGAGATGGCTTTGCTCAGCCAAAGTATGCTCAGTCTGGGAGCACCAGACTGTCCGGTGGTGCACCGGACAGTGTCCGGTGCGCCAGGCTGGCTCGAGCAAAGTGGCCGCTCTCGGGAATTCACCGGCGACGTACGGCTATAATTCACCGGACTGTCCGGTGAGCCAACGGTCGGCCGGGCCAACGGTCGGCCGCGCGATCTGCGCGGGACACGTGGCCGAGCCAACGGCTAGAAGGGGGCACCGGACTGTCCGGTGCGCCAACGGCTCTCTGGCTGCCAACGGTCGGCTGCGCCGTTTAAGGAAAGAAATCGGGCACCGGACAGTGTCCAGTGTGCACCGGACTGTCCGGTGCGCCAGACGGCAGAAGGCAAGAATTGCCTTCCTAGATTGCTCTCAACGGCTCCTAGCTGCCTTGGGGCTATATAAGGGACCCCTAGGCGCATGGAGGAGGACATCAAGCATTCCTACAACATTCCTAAGCACCAAGACATCAATTTCACGCCTTTGATTCTTTGTGATAGGAATTAGAGCTCTAGTTGAGTAGTGAACTCCTTGAGTCGTGTTGTGAGCTCTCGTTGCGACTTGTGTGCGTGGTGTTGCTGTGATTTCTTGTCTTGAGTGCGTTGCTAATCCCTCCCTTGCTCCGTGCTTCTTTGTGAATTTCAAGTGTAAGGGCGAGAGGCTCCAAGTTGTGGAGATTCCTCGCAAACGAGATTGAGAAAAAGCAAGCAAAACATCGTGGTATTCAAGTGGGTCTTTGGACCGCTTGAAAGGGGTCGATTGCAACCCTCGTCCGTTGGGACGCCACAACATGGAGTAGGCAAGCATTGGTCTTGGCCGAACCACGGGATAACCACCGTGCCATCTCTGTGATTGATTTCTTGTGGTTATTGTGTTTTGACTTCTCTCTAGCCACTTGGCAATTATTGTGCTAACGATTAACCAAGTTTTTGTGGCTTAAGTTTTCAAGTTTCGCAGGATCACCTATTCACCCCCCCTCTAGGTGCTCTCAATTGGTATCAGAGACGTTCTCTTCAAGAAGGGACTAATCGCCCGAAGAAATGGATCCTAAGGGAAAGGGGATGGTGGTCAACAACAACGAGAAGGAGTCTATCTTCAATGAGCCGAAGGATGACAAGCCTAGGGACTCGGGCTCGAGCCACAAGCGCAAAGACGGGAAGAAGAAGAAGACAAGGCGCATCAAGGAGATCGTCTACTACGAAAGCGACGAATCTTCCTCTTCCCAAAAGGACGACGATGACTACGAGAAAAAGAAAACGGTCAATTCGAACTTTTCTTTTGATTACTCTCATATTCCTCAAAGTACAAATGCTCATTTATTATCTATTCCACTTGGTAAACCTCCTCATTTTGATGGAGAGGACTACGGATTTTGGAGTCACAAAATGCGTAGTCACTTGTTCTCTCTCCATCCTAGTATATGGGAGATTGTAGAGAGTGGAATGCACTTTGATAGTTCGGATAGTCCCATGTTTATTAATGAGCAAATTCATAAGAATGCACAAGCTACTACTGTTCTTCTAGCTTCAATGTGCAGGGATGAATATCACAAAGTGAGTGGCTTGGATAACGCCAAGCAGATCTGGGACACCCTCAAGATTTCACATGAGGGGAACGACGTCACCTTGCTCACCAAGATGGAGTTGGTGGAAGGCGAGCTTGGACGATTCGCGATGATAAGGGGCGAGGAGCCAACACAAACATACAACCGGCTCAAGACCCTTATCAACAAAATAAGGAGCTACGGAAGCATGCGATGGACGGACCACGACGTCGTCCGATTGATGCTAAGGTCCTTTACCGTTCTTGATCCTCATTTGGTGAATAACATTCGTGAGAATCCCAGGTACACCAAAATGTCGCCCGAAGAAGTTCTTGGAAAATTTGTAAGCGGGCGAATGATGATCAAGGAAGCGAGGTACGTGGATGACGCTCTAAACGGTCCAATCAATGAGCCTCAACCTCTTGCTCTCAAGGCAACAAGAAGCAATGAGACGCTACCTAGCAAGGTGGCACAAATTGAGGCGGCCGGACTTAATGATGAAGAGATGGCTCTCATCATCAAGAGATTCAAGACGGCGCTAAAAGGTCGTAAAGGGCAGCCGAGCAAGACCAAGACAAAGGGGAAGCGCTCATGCTTCAAATATGGTAAGCTTGGTCATTTTATTGCTAACTGTCCCGACAATGATAGTGATCAGGATCAAGGGAACAAAAGGGAGAAGAAGAAGAACTATAAGAAGGCAAAGGGCGAGGCACATCTAGGCAAGGAGTGGGATTCGGATTGCTCCTCATCCGACTCCGACAATGAAGGACTCGCCGCCACCGCCTTCAACAAGTCATCCCTCTTCCCCAACGAGCATCACACATGCCTTATGGCAAGGGAGAAGAAGGTATGTACTCAAAACTCTACTTATGCTTCTTCAAGTGAGGACGAATCTAGTGATGAGGATGAAATAGATTATTCATGTTTATTTAAGGGCCTAGATAGAACCAAGGTAGATAAAATTAATGAATTAATTGATGCCTTGAATGATAAGAATAGGCTTTTAGAAAAACAAGAGGACTTGTTGTATGAAGAACATGACAAATTTGTAGAAGCACAAAAATCTCATGCCTTAGAAGTTAAGAGAAATGAAATGCTTTCTTGTGAATTATCTTCTTGCCATGATACGATTTCTAGCTTAAGGAGCATTAATGATGATTTGAATGCTAAGATAGAAATAGCTAGTAAATCAACAACTTGTGTAGAAAATGTTGTTATTTGCAATAGATGTAAAGACTTTGATATTGATGCTTGTAGTGAACACATAGCTTCTATTGCAAAGTTAAATGATGAAATGGCTAGTCTTAATGCCCAACTTAAGGCTAGCAAAAGTAATTTTGATAAACTAAAATTTGCTAGGGATGCCTACACGATTGGTAGACACCCCTCAATTAAGGATGGGCTTGGCTTCAAAAGGGAAGCCAAGAACTTAACAAGCCATAAGGCTTCCATCTCCGCCAAGGAGAAAGGGAAGGCCCCTATGGCAAGTAATACTAAAAAGAACCATGCTTTTATGTACAATGATAGAAGACAGTCTCATAGGAGTTGTAATACTTTTGATTCACATGCCTATGACTCTTATGCTATGTATGCTTCCAGTTCTTCCTATATGCATGGTAGAGATATGCCTAGGAAAAATATTCATCATGTGCCTAGGAAGAATATTGTTCATGTTCCTAGAAAAGTTATGAATGGTCCCTCTACAATTTATCATGCTTTAAATGCTTCCTTTGCTATTTGTAGAAAGGATAGGAAGATAGTTGCTAGGAAATTAGGGGCAAAATGCAAGGGTGATAAAGCTTGCATTTGGGTCCCTAAGGAAATTGTGACTAACCTTGTAGGACCCAACAGGAGTTGGGTACCTAAGACCCAAGCCTAAATTTGCCTTGCAGGTTTATGCATCCGGGGGCTCAAGCTGGATTATCGACAGCGGATGCACAAACCATATGACGGGGGAGAAGAAGATGTTCACCTCCTACGTCAAGAATAAGGATTCCCAAGATTCAATCATATTCGGTGATGGGAACCAAGGCAAGTTGAAAGGTTTAGGCAAGATTGCAATATCCAATGAGCACTCTATCTCTAATGTGTTTTTAGTTGAGTCTCTGGGATATAATTTACTATCTGTTAGTCAATTGTGCAATATGGGTTATAACTGTCTATTTACAAATATAGATGTGTTTGTCTTTAGAAGAAGTGATGGTTCACTAGCTTTTAAGGGTGTATTAGACGGCAAACTTTATTTAGTTGATTTTGCAAAAGAGGAGGCCGGTCTAGATGCATGCTTAATTGCTAAGACTAGCATGGGCTGGTTGTGGCATCGCCGCTTAGCACATGTGGGGATGAAGAACTTACACAAGCTTCTAAAGGGAGAACACGTGATAGGTCTAACCAATGTTACTTTCGAAAAAGATAGACCTTGTGCAGCTTGTCAAGCAGGTAAACAAGTGGGAGGAGCGCATCACAGCAAGAATGTGATGACCACATCAAGACCCCTAGAGCTGCTACATATGGACCTCTTCGGACCCGTCGCCTATCTAAGCATAGGGGGAAGTAAGTATGGTTTAGTTATTGTGGATGACTTTTCCCGCTTCACTTGGGTATTCTTTTTGCAGGATAAGTCTGAAACCCAAGGGACCCTCAAACGCTTTCTAAGGAGAGCTCAAAACGAGTTTGAGCTCAAGGTGAAGAAAATAAGGAGCGACAATGGATCTGAGTTCAAGAACCTTCAAGTGGAGGAGTTTCTTGAGGAGGAAGGGATCAAGCACAAGTTCTCCGCTCCCTACACACCACAGCACAATGGTGTGGTAGAGAGGAAGAACATGACGCTCATCGATATGGCGAGGACGATGCTTGGAGAGTTCAAGACCCCCGAGTGCTTCTGGTCGGAAGTCGTAAACACAGCTTGCCACGCCATCAACCGGGTCTACCTTCATCGCCTCCTCAAGAAGACGTCGTATGAGCTGCTAACCGGTAACAAACCCAATGTATCGTACTTTCGTGTATTTGGGAGTAAATGCTACATTCTAGTGAAAAAGGGTAGGAATTCCAAATTTGCTCCCAAAGCTGTAGAAGGGTTTTTGTTAGGATATGACTCAAATACAAAGGCGTATAGAGTCTTCAACAAATCATCGGGTTTGGTTGAAGTCTCTAGCGACGTTGTATTTGATGAGACTAATGGCTCTCCAAGAGAGCAAGTTGTTGATCTTGATGATGTAGATGAAGAAGATGTTCCGACGGCCGCTATACGAACCATGGCGATTGGTGATGTACGACCACAGGAACAAAAGGTGCAAGATCAACCTTCTTCCTCAACTATGGTGCATCCCCCAACTCAAGACGATGAATAGGTTCATCAACAGTAGGCGTGTGATCAAGGGGGAGCACAAGATGATCATGTGATAGAGGAAGAAGCGCAACCGGCACCTCCAACCCAAGTTCGAGCGATGATCCAAAGGGATCATCCCGTCGACCAAATTCTGGGTGATATTAGCAAGGGAGTAACTACTCGATCTCAATTAGTTAATTTTTGTGAGCATTACTCCTTTGTCTCTTCTATTGAGCCTTTCAGGGTAGAAGAGGCCTTGCTAGATCCGGACTGGGTGTTAGCCATGCAAGAGGAGCTCAATAACTTCAAGAGGAATGAAGTTTGGACGCTGGTGCCTCGTCCTAAGCAAAATGTTGTAGGAACCAAGTGGGTGTTCCGCAACAAACAGGACGAGCACGGGGTGGTGACGAGGAACAAGGCTCGACTTGTGGCAAAAGGTTATGCCCAAGTCGCAGGTTTGGACTTTGAGGAGACGTTTGCTCCTGTGGCTAGGCTAGAATCAATTCGTATCTTGCTAGCATATGCCGCTCACCATTCTTTCAGGTTGTACCAAATGGCTGTGAAGAGCGCTTTCCTCAATGGGCCGATCAAGGAGGAGGTGTACGTGGAGCAACCCCCTGGCTTCGAGGATGAACGGTACCCCGACCACGTGTGTAAGCTCTCTAAGGCGCTCTATGGACTTAAGCAAGCCCCAAGAGCATGGTATGAATGCCTTAGAGACTTTTTAATTGTTAATGCTTTCAAGGTTGGGAAAGCCGATCCAACTCTTTTCACTAAGACTTGTGACGGTGATCTTTTTGTGTGCCAAATTTATGTCGATGACATAATATTTGGCTCTACTAATAAAAAGTCTTGTGAAGAGTTTAGCAGGGTGATGACGCAAAAATTCGAGATGTCGATGATGGGCGAGTTGAACTACTTCCTTGGGTTCCAAGTAAAGCAACTCAAGGACGGCACCTTCATCTCTCAAACGAAGTATACGCAAGACTTGCTGAAGCGGTTTGGGATGAAGGATGCCAAGCCCGCAAAGACTCCAATGGGGACCGATGGACACACCGACCTCAACAAAGGAGGTAAGTCCGTTGATCAAAAGGCATACCGGTCAATGATAGGGTCATTACTTTACTTATGTGCTAGTAGACCGGATATTATGCTTAGCGTATGCATGTGTGCTAGATTTCAATCCGATCCTAAGGAGTGTCACTTAGTGGCAGTGAAGTGAATCCTTAGATATTTAGTTGCTACGCCTTGCTTCGGGCTCTGGTATCCAAAGGGGTCTACCTTTGACTTGATTGGATATTCAGATTCCGACTATGCTGGATGTAAGGTCGATAGGAAGAGTACATCGGGGATGTGCCAATTCTTAGGAAGGTCCCTGGTGTCATGGAATTCTAAGAAACAAACCTCCGTTGCCCTATCCACCGCTGAGGCCGAGTATGTTGCCGCAGGAAAGTGTTGCACACAACTACTGTGGATGAGGCAAACCCTCAGGGACTTTGGCTACAATCTGAGCAAAGTCCCACTCCTATGTGATAATGAGAGTGCTATCCGCATGGCGGAAAATCCTGTTGAACACAGCCGCACAAAGCACATTGACATCCGGCATCACTTTTTGAGAGACCACCAGCAAAAGGGAGATATCGAAGTGTTTCATGTTAGCACCGAGAACCAGCTAGCCGATATCTTTACCAAGCCTCTAGATGAGAAGACCTTTTGCAGGTTGCGTAGTGAGCTAAATGTCTTAGATTCGCGGAACTTGGATTGATTTATAGCATACATGTGTTTATGCTTTTGATCATGTTCCTTATGCATTTTGCTGCTTAATAATGGTGCTCAAGTTGTACAAACACTCCCTGGACCTCACAAGTCCGTTGCAAAGTGATGCACATACTTAGGGGGAGCTGTGCTACAACTTGACCCTTTGAGACTAACCATGTGCTTGAGTTTGCTTGTTTTAGTCTCAAAGGAGGTTTGAAAGGGAAAAGGTGGACTTGGACCATGAAAGACTTCCACTGCACTCCGATGAGAGGGTAACTTATTCCAAGTTCATCTCATGTACTCCTATTGCCTTTGTATTCTTATTGAAGATTTTGGTGAGGCAATGGGGTTCTGGGGCCAAGATTGATCCCGTTTTGGTGCTTGATGCCAAAGGGGGAGAAAATAAAGGCCAAAGCGATAAATGGATCAGCTACCACTTGAGAGATTGTGAAAATAGTAGAATAGAGCTTTTGGTTTGTCAAAACTCTTTTAATGAGATTGTGAAAATAGTAGAATAGAGCTTTTGGTTTGTCAAAACTCTTTTAATGTCTCTCTTGTCAAAAGTTGGCTTCTTGTGGGGAGAAGTGAGTGCTGATTATGGGAAAAAGGGGGAGTTTTTGAAATCTTGAATCAATTTCTCTTGTAATGACTCTCTTTATGTCTTAACATGTGTGTTTGACTTAGAGATAGAAATTTGAGTTTGATTTGCAAAAACAAACCAAGTGGTGGCAAAGAGTGATCCATATATGTCAATTTTGAATCAAAACAATTTGAGTTCTTATTTGAAGTAAGTTTGTATTTGTTCCACTTGCTTTATATTGTGTTGGCATAAATCACCAAAAAGGGGGAGATTGAAAGGGAAATGTGCCCTTGGGCCATTTCTAAGTATTTTGGTGATTTAGTGTCTAAACAAGTGCTTAAATGTAAAATGGTGGACAAAGTACAAACCAAGGATAAAGGTATGTTTCTCAGACTTAGTACATTGTTTTATGGACTAATGTATTGTGTCTAAGTGCTGGAAACAGGAAAAATCGAATTGGAAATGAGATAGCTTTGCTCAGCCAAAGTATGCTCAGTCTGGGAGCACCGGACTGTCCGGTGGTGCACCGGACAGTGTCCGGTGCGCCAGGCTGGCTCGAGCAAAGTGGCCGCTCTCGGGAATTCACCGGCGACATACGACTATAATTCACCGGACTGTCCGGTGTGCACCGGACTGTCCGGTGAGCCAACGGTCGGCCGGGCCAAAGGTCGGCCGCGCGATCTGCGCGGGACACGTGGCCGAGCCAACGGCTAGAAGGGGGCACCGGACTGTCCGGTGTGCACCGGACATGTCCGGTGCGCCAACAGCTCTCTGGTTGCCAACGGTCGGCTGTGCCGTTTAAGGAAAGAAATCGGGCACCGGACAGTGTCCGGTGTGCACCGGACTGTCCGGTGCGCCAGACGGCAGAAGGCAAGAATTGCCTTCCCAGATTGCTCTCAACGGCTCCTAGCTGCCTTGGGGCTATATAAGGGACCCCTAGGCGCATGGAGGAGGACATCAAGCATTCCTACAACATTCCTAAGCACCAAGACATCAATTCCGCGCCTTTGATTCTTTGTGATAGCAATTAGAGCTCTAGTTGAGTAGTGAACTCCTTGAGTCGTGTTGTGAGCTCTCGTTGCGACTTGTGTGCGTGGTGTTGCTGTGATTTCTTGTCTTGAGTGCGTTGCTAATCCCTCCCTTGCTTCGTGCTTCTTTGTGAATTTCAAGTGTAAGGGCGAGAGGCTCCAAGTTGTGGAGATTCCTCGCAAACGGGATTGAGAAAAAGCAAGCAAAACATCGTGGTATTCAAGTGGGTCTTTGGACCGCTTGAAAGGGGTCGATTGCAACCCTCGTCCGTTGGGACGCCACAACGTGGAGTAGGCAAGCATTGGTCTTGGCCGAACCACGGGATAACCACCGTGCCATCTCTGTGATTGATTTCTTGTGGTTATTGTGTTTTGACTTCTCTCTAGCCACTTGGCAATTATTGTGCTAACGATTAACCAAGTTTTTGTGGCTTAAGTTTTCAAGTTTCGCAGGATCACCTATTCACCCCCCCCTAGGTGCTCTCAGCCTCGCTGATGCGCAGGTAGCCGATGTGGTTCATGGGGAACTAGGTATTTATATTTCCATTCATTAATGTTAGCATTGCATGTATCTAAATAGCCTTGATTTTCTCTCGTCGGGTCTTAATTTTGTGCTGGAACGGAATGCCCTTAAGTCCATAAAGATAGAGCTAATAGAAGAGATTGCGCCTAACTTGCTGCAAAACGATATGGTTATGCAGTTTGGTCTGCTAGGTCTCCACTTCATTGAGCTTGTTCGTTGCAGACAAAAGTGAGTTTCTGAACTTTAGTTTGGAGCAAAAACTTTACATTTTTTTGGTTAACCTGGCTGTTTGGCTGACAGCACGGAGGCCCTTGAGTTTGTTCAGGAAAAATGAAACGATAGTTTCCAAATTTGTCACAATTTTTTTCATCACTACTAATGCTATCCAGTGTATAAAAAACACAAGAATTTTGATTATATAATCCCACGGTTGAGCCTCACCGATGCACAGGTAGCCGATGTGGTTCATGGGGAACTAGGTATTTATATTTCCATTCATTAATGTTAGCATTGCATGTATCTAAATAGCCTTGATTTTCTTTCGTCGGGTCATAATTTTGTGCTGGAACGGAATGCCCTTAAGTCCATACAGATAGAGCTAATAGAAGAGATTGCGCCTAACTTGCTGCAGAACGATATGGTTATGCAGTTTGGTCTGCTAGGTCTCCACTTCATTGAGCTTGTTCGTTGCAGACAAAAGTGAGTTTCTGAACTTTAGTTTGGAGCAAAAACTTTACATTTTTTGGTTAACCTGGCTGTTTTGACTGACATCACGGAGGCCCTTGAGTTTGTTCAGGAGAAATGAAGTTAGGTGGTGGTTCACAAAAGCTCTTGATTAGGAGATATTGTCATGGGCTCATGAGCCACGATGAAGCTATTGCTACCCAGAAGACTAGAAATACAACATCCCCTTCTAAGGTATTCAATTATAAAAGTATGCTTAAGTAGCACTAACCGCTTAGCCCATCAGTTAAACATGATTTTTGTTGAAATTTCGAAGCCAACTAATTGTATATAGTTAGAACTTGCGTGTGATCTTAACTGAACCACCTCCCTTCAGACTTACATGTGATCTTAGTCTGTCAATATGACACATATGGTGAATCTTTCCTACCCATTATTGTGATTTTTTCTATTTTTAAAACTTACAAAGAATGGTAACATACTTTATTCTGCTGGGGATTTTGTCTGAACTATTTACTGTTTAGTGTCCTCAATTATTTCTAGCTACAGGATCAGCCACCTCCTTCTCCATATCCTGTTTGGTCGGCCTTGCAGGTAGAGTTTTGGGTACTTTGTTATGCTGCCACTTCATTGGCACAGAATCTATAAAAATGTTATTGATGAGTTTCTTGATAATCTTATTTGCTATTTGATTTGTTGACATGTTTGGTATTTCATATGTATCATTTTCTATTCAGAGTCATCTCGTGCCATCTTTGTTTTTTTGTCAATTTATGTTTATATGATTCCTGATTGTGTATCTGATATCTAGAAATCACCTTTCGTAGCCTAGCTGGACCATTGTAAATTATAGCAGTTTGATCAGTATGTTGTGCTCTAAAAAGGTTTGAAGTTTTGAGAATTGAGATAGACATAATGAGTGGTCCTTACTGTCATCAGTTTTCCAGGTGTTGAATTTTGGAGATTAGGGCAAAATTCAGGAAGCCATGGTCCAAATGCATATAAGGTAGCTATGTTACTCCAGCAGCCCCAATATGTAGCTTTCTGGATTTGTGCATCATAGAGATTGGACTATTGAATTAAACAGTTGTTCTTTGTGCAGAGAAGGAGGGATTGTGATATGTATCTACGGACAAAACCTTGATTTGGTGTTGGTGGATGTTAATCTTAACAATATGGCACCAGAGACTTTGGCAAACTCTAATTTGTTCAATCACATACTGAATGAACTTAGAGTCCCTCTTATCGGTAAGAGTTTATATTTAGTGCTCTATTATTTTAAGAATTTCTCACATGTCCCAAACTCAATGTCCCTGGGTTGTTCTTGTGTACAGCAATGCGTTCTTATGACGATGAAGTGGCGCTTTCTAAATGTATGAACATGGCCACCTCGGTGCATGCTTCCATGTGCTGAAGCCATTGGATAGAAGAAGCTTCAACATTCTGTGGCAACACAAGTCCAAAAAGGCAGCACCCCAAGGACACTAGGTATTAATAATAGTACCAAAAATAGAATGGTTTCACCATCTACTGTAAAGCCCAAGGAAGTGCTTATCCTGAAAGCAATGGATATGAAAAGCCAAAGAAACAAAAACGGGTCACATGGACCATTGAGCTCCATGAAAAAGTTCTTGGAGGCTATCGAATCTCTTGGGGGAACAAGTGTAAGTATATCTCATACCTACATATGGCTTTAAATCTAAATTAATTTTTTACTAGCTAAAACATGACCATGTGCCTTTTGTTTTTGTGTGTGTCTAACAGCTGCTACACGTGAGAGGATCCTGCACCCGATGAATGTAAAGGTTTGACTGTGAAGATATAAGCAGCCATCTCTAGGTGGGTGATTAACTGATTATTTGTGTTGAAGACCCATCCTCTAAAACTTACTTATAAGCTTGATTTTCTAATATTGGAGCTTTCAAGGGAAGCGTTGACTTTGTTATTACCTTATAATAGTTGAGTTTTGCATCCTAGATCATGCCAAAAGGCAGTCTAGGTCTAGTGTTGATCTTGTATTCATGCATGCACATAATGATATAATAATACTATTATAGTATATGCCTCCAGAGACAGTTAAGGCTGAACATATTTTTTTGGAGATTAGATGGATTTGATCACAGTTGTTCTCGAAGAACCGAAACAATCAGTCTGATCCAAGCAACCACATTTCAATCTAGCTCGCCTTAAATTAATTCAAGAGAGGTGGTTCAACGATATAGTAAAAACTACATGTTCTTCTGAATCATTTTCTCATTATTTCTTAAGTACTTACCAATGTTCTGTGAAAGCTACCAATGTTCTCTAACCATAGTTTAATCTGTGTCATATCGAATATTTGTATTAAAAAAACACCTCATCAACAATGGCTGCGAGCTCAAGATTATTTTGGTTAACTTTGCATGTGTCGTATGCATCCCCGTATACAATGAATTCATATGTCGATTTCTTTTTGATGGATGGAACATGACATAGGGAATATTCATGGAGGTTTTATACTCACATTCTTGTATTTGTTGTTTGCAGCCTCATGAAACCTGGAGTTTGAACACATGGCTGTTCCCTTGGCTTTTGTAGATGAGGTGGAGCAACGCTTGTAGTTTTGTAAGGTTTATGTATATAACTGTGTGGATTGCAATAGCCCTAATACCATGTATATACCTCTCGTTGTGGTTACGTACAACACCTAACGTAGGCTTGGATCCTGTCATCTTATTTTAGATCAGTTTCCTGCTGTATCGCCTCCTCATTATACTATGCTACATCTCTATGTATGATAACTTGTGCTGAGTCTGAACATTGCTATGTTGCTCTGTCTTTATCGTATTAACCAGTTTTGTGGGAAATTCCATCTTTGAAGCAACAATTATGCTAAATAATTCATCAACAATAGGGCGCCCGAAGGGACGCCACATGATCTAGTATCCATCAATTCACATGATACTTCGACTTCATTCTAGCCTGCGGAAGAGTTCTTTTGTTTCATATACACTCTCTGAATACCAATAAGATAAGAAATGAGTATGTTATATTTTGGCATAGGATTCATCGTCTGTCATACTCAATGCTTTTCCAAGCTTGCTGCCTAAAACTGCAGAGATGGTTCTTGATATTTGTGTACTTCGTTGCATTTATCGTGAGTGTGGCATAGGATTCATCGGCGGTCATAGTATAAAGAAGGTTGGTGACCAGTGGTGGTACAGGTACAGCTCCTACAGGAAATGCAGCCACACAACAGTAGCTAGCTCATGCAGATTCATTCAGATGCACCAATCGTGAGTGTGGATCCATGGCTGTGCTGTGCCCAACCCAAGGTTAGCTGTCGTATCCAACCTTTACTTGTCTTCGTCCCGTCAATGCTTCTCTTGGCATACAAGATCGCTATATTGCATTGAACATGCACAATCATTGCTACTCTATGTTTCAGGTACAGGTTACTTGTCACTGCAGGAGACGAAACGACTGATCCTCTTTGGTCACATGGCTCAAAGAATTATCAAAGGGCCATGTGATGTGCTTGTAGCTAACATGCTAGCCGGTTCATTCTAGATGCAATCACAAATGCACAAAGCTCCTTAAAAAGGTAGTCAGCTTTTCTGAGAACACAATTAATACTGGGAATGTTTGCTTCCATGTCAATGCAGTTGTAGGCGAAATAGAGACACTCCCATTCCTTCGTCACCCATGGGGTCAAAATAATCGTGGCTTGTTCTCTCGCACGCTAGAAGCAGCAGCGTCGAAACCACTCCTCAAACAGCTACCACCTTTGAATTATTGCCGACATCGTCAATCGCACCTTAAGGAGACGCGTCCATTGAGATGGACATGGTACATTACCATCCCATCTACAATATCAGAATCCGCTTCATATGTTGTTTACCTGTTCTGTTTGTGCAGGTTCAATTCAAGGCAGCACCGGTGCCGCTCCATAGTAGCAAGTGACTCCTCATCGACCAAGGAACAGAAGTATACTTCCAGGAAGCAGCAAGCACCACTGACTGAAGTAGGGTTCCTTCTTACATCTGCTATGCAGTGATACATACATAATTAACTAGATCGTACCTTACAGGACGTCCTCCCTCACCTTGCGAAGAAGTTGTTCGCCGATGCAGCCAGTGGGAACACCGGAGGTTCAGGCAGTGCATCGACCTAAAAATGTTTTACCTTCTTGTATCAAACTGACATTATTGTATTATTGAGTACAATGAGAACATATAAAAAAGATTGTAACAGGATATTATTGTATTATTGAGTACAATGAGATAGCAACAATGATATAAATGACTAAATAATATGACAATAACTGACATTACAAAGATAACTGAACCATTTAACACATTCAATTAAGTATTGAACATATAAAAATGACCGACTGAACATTAATTTATTACTAAATACATTGAGAAACCAAAGCTGGTACTAGTAGAAATGGTTGTATGTTATGAAAGTTACTGAAATATATAATTATAAACAACCAACAAAAATAAATTACTAAACAATAAGGTTAGAATACTAACAGGGTTGATAATGATTTCCAAGCCACGTTCGACACATTGTAGAATTTTATGAACAACATGATAAAAAGGTACAGTCATTTGAAGATTTTTGGTATGATGTTTTGATATAAGGCGTGCCCCCGTTCTGAGATGTCAGGGAACTGCATGTCTATTTACACCAAACCAACATACATATTCTTCTTTGGTTGAACTCGTCCACTACGACCGAATTTTTTATATTTTAGCCTTTTCTCGGAAAAAAAAATCACGTTTGGACCTTAGAAAATTTTAATGTCATTTTTGGACTCTTTGCTCGGCGCCATAGCCAATGGCGCCGAGGTAACACAGCTCGGCGACATAGGCTATGGCGCCGAGGTGCGTGCTACGCTGGCCCAACCTGAACGACGTGGTGCCAACGTGGTACCGAGCTCGGCGCCAAGATCTATGGCGCCGAGCTTGTCTAGCTCAGTCGGTAGAGTGCAAGACTTTTAACCTTAAGGTTGTGGGTTCAAGCTCAATGGTGGACGTATTTTTTTATCACTAATTTGTTTTTTTGTTGTCCATATTTTTCGTTTATGTCGCTAATTTGTCCGTCCAGATTTATTTTTCATCTAGTTTTTTTTGTTTTTGTGACCGATTTATTTATTTATCTTGATATTTTTTGTTTTTGTTTTTGTTTATTCAAACTGCGTGACGCAAGTACCATGCACATAAGTAACCCACCCTATGGAAGTACGGAGTACTTTATAAAATCATCAAGTTACTGTTTATTTATACCTTGTATATTTATATTTTGGACTCTAATTATAATCTTTTTGTTTATTAAGTATATTTATATTTTGGACTCTAAAACTCCAATAATCTAATGTATTCGAAATTATACTTTTTAATATTAATTAAAATTTATCATTGTACATCACTACTAATGTAAGATTAACACAATCATTTGTTTATGATATAAATATTTTTAACATTTTAAATGGTGTACTTCAGTTTTTAGTATATTATTTAATGTTTAAAATCACTTGTAATTAGCGAGAGGACGGAATCAAGCTTAAGCATGTGGGGTTTACAATGCACCAAGGGCCAGACGGATTATTCAGTACTATTAAACAAAATGTAATAAACAAATCAGTCGCAAAAGCAAAAACAAATCAAGATGAGAAATAAATTTGGAAGAACAAATCAGCGGCATAAACGAAAAAAACCACGATGCACCATAGCTAAACCGTTGGCCGCTAACCAATGCAAGTACGTTTCCTTAAGCTTAATAAACGAAAAAAAATATGGACGGATAAACAAATCAGTCACAAAAACAAAAAATCTGGATAAGAAATAAATCTAGACGGATAAATCAGCGACATAAACGAAAAATCTGAACAACAAAAAAAATCAGTGACAAAGACAAAAAAAAAGTATAAAAACATGCCTATCGTGGGACTTGAACCCACAACCACAAGGTTAAAAGTCTTGTGATCTACCAACTAAACTAGACAAGTTTTGTGTACATAATAGAGCTCGGCGCCAAAATTTATGGCGCCGAGCTCGGAGCTACGTCGGTGCCACGACGTCCGTTTGTGTAGCGTAACACGCACCTCGGCGCCATAGCCTATGGCGCCGAGCTGTGTTACCTCGGCGCCATTGGCTATGGCGCCGAGCAAAGGGTCCAAAAATGACATTAAAATTTTCTAAGTTCCAAACGTGAATTTTTTTCCGAGAAAGGGCTAAAATATAAAAAATTCGGCCACTACGAGCGCTCGCAGGTTGGTTTTTCCGTTTTCGGTGGCCACGTGCCATCCCCGCAGGTTTCACCGGTGCCGGCTATGTAAGCCTCGTGCCACACACTTCTGAGACCACTCGAACAGTATCTCCAATGGCTGGTCAAATGATCCCGACGATTGGACGTCATTTTAATATAATCATTTGTTTATATTACTATTTTATCAGGATTTAGACCGAAATGGATTATGACACATGTTTATATCGTGGCTTGCAGTAATGATATTGGAAAATAACTATACAAAACTTCATAGGCTGAACGTACGTGATAGTAAAAAATAACTATTACGTTGAAAAGGTTATGTTCATGCTGTGTAAAAAAAGCTGGCTGCAGTTTAGAATCCGTACGTTCCGTTAGGAAAGCCGAAACATTCACGACAGCTTTACTGAATATATAAAAAATATACAAGGTTTATTTTGTAAAATAGTATAGAAGCTTAAATGATTTTTTATAATGGATTTAGCTCTCCCGAGCTAAAATTGTTTTTTGCAAAAACTAAACCCATCCCAGAGGACCCCTCGATGTTATTAATCGAAACCAGACGTCGTAGTAGCAAATCAGAACCGGAGGTCCTAAAAGTGTCATTCAAAAATAAACATACTATTGGCCAATATAAAAAAAAGATCCGGATTAATGATCGGGGTGTTTGAACCCGACGTGAATCGAACACGCAACCTTCTGATCTGGAGTCAGACGCGCTACCATTGCGCCACGGATCCGGCTTATGGTTACAGCGCAAGTACATAATTTATATAGCTATCAATGTAAGAGCTTTCCATCGCTGTCACACGATATTGCGACGATGCGTCCGGCAAAGAATGGTATGAACGGATGCTTTAAACACGCTGCATCAGCAGAGGTTGGCCACACCCAACCACGAGTGTCTTTCCCCTCCACTGCCAGGCGCCAGCTCTCTGCACGACTTGCGCGAGCCGCGCTGCCGGGAAATATGTATGGATCAGGCTGAGGCAAATACAAGCAACCAAAACGTGATCAGTGCAGACGGTATTAAGAGAGGTGTCTAGTCTAATTCTTTTGAAGTAGGATACTGTTCGAACCAAAAATGAGCAAGCGGACGGTCCGGCCCTGAGGCCGGACGGTCCGCGGTCCGGACGGTCCGCGCGTGCGCAGAATAGATTAGGGTTCCGAGTTTTGTGCTACGGTTGTTAGCTATATTCGCGGGATTAGCTCGGAATCAGTTGTGTAAAGGGTCCAGCCCCCCTCCTCTATAAATAGAGAGGTCTACGGCCGATTTGTAAGAATCAACAATCGAATCAATACAACTTCTATTTCGCATTTTATCTTAGGAGTAGTTCTAGTTTAGCCCTAGTTTAGCCTTCCAATCCCTAAATTCTCCGTCTCTACTCGACTCTACGTCGATTAGAGGAGTCTAGGTCGGTCTACCCGAGCCTAGACACCACTTAGGATCTCTCCTCTCCGACGGGGTCCCTCCCGGGAGCGAGATCCAGGCGCCGCCGACGATCTTCCGCCGCCCCTGCGCACGCGCGGACCGTCCGGCCGTCAGGCAGGGAAACCGAGCTCCTGCACCAGGTCGCGGACCGTCCGGCCCTGCGCCGCTGACCGTCCGCGCCTGACCAGAGAGCACCGCCGCCTCGCGCCAGGTCGCGGACTGTCCGGCCCTGGGCCGCGGACCGTCCGCGCCTGACCAGAGAGCACCGCCGCTGGTTCTCTTGAGTAATTGGCGCCTCCAAAAAGGTGTCAACATACTTTTTGGCGACTCCGCTGGGGAAGACATATCTAAGCTTATCAAATCGGCCCTCAATGGCCGGTTCAAGGGATAGCTCTGATATTTCTCCAAGCAACATCATAGAGCCGACTTGGGAAACCTTGCCGGCTGACGAGCAGCTCCAGTTTGAGGAGCACAAGGAGCGGATGATCCAGGAGGCGAAAGCAAAGTTCTTGGCCAACTTCAAAGTGGACAGGAACAACAAGGTCGTCCGACATCGGGCGACGGATCCGGCTTCGCTCCAACCCACGCCAGATATCCCCAATGTAAGTAATACCAACGATCTGCAATCTCTTAGAAATTATGTAGAAGATCAGCGTGAACAAATGCAGAACATCATAGGGGGTATGCAAAGCGATCTTAAGAGACTAGTACGTGCATTCGATAAATCTAGTACCGCAAATTTTCCTTCGCACGAGGTTGAGTTAGGAGATAACACGTGTAACACATCGGCTACAGGTTGTCACGACCAGTCACAACCCCTTTATGGGATGCCGATGGACACATACCCTAAGCAACCGCAAATCGGCAGCAAACCAGCCGATCTGCACATGCCCGGACCGTCCGCACGTGAGCGCGGACCGTCCGGGCCAGCAACAGTCGGGCCTATTTTTAATGAGTTACCTAGATATGCGCCCGAGCCACCACACACGGCACAGAACCCAAACTACCCAGTCGGACGGTCCGCATACAACGACGGACGGTCCGCATATAACCACGGACGGTCCGGGTACGTATCCGGACAGTCCGCGCATGAGTCTTTTGAGGAAGATTATTACATGAATCCTCGCCCGTCCCAGCAACACTTCCCATCACACTATGCGATGCACCAGCCCATGAATTCAGGATCCAAAGCCCAGGAAAGCTTTCCGGCCCCACCTAGAAGGCCGGAAAGAAAAGATCAAACCTATGACCCATATAGGGCAAATGAAAATGCACCACGTAACTCAAACCAATGGGGGGAAAGACAACATGCTAATGTCCAGCCAACCCCACCTATGTTTGACCAGAGAGCCGGTGGTCTCGCACCGGCTGCCATTGATATAGTAAGGGAAGAAATAGCCGGGGCATTCTGAGATAAACTCGGAGTAAGCATGGTCCCTGGGGGGCAATCATATCGGAAACCTTATGACAGCCGATTTGATCACCACCTATACCCACAAGGGAACCAGGATACCCGAATTCGCAAAATTTTCGGGTGATCAAGGGAAAAACACACGTGAACATATAGGCCAGTTCTTAGCACAATTGGGAGAATTGGCCGACACAGAGGCATTTCGCGTACGTTTATTTTCATTATCACTAACAGGAACCGCGTTTGCATGGTATGCCACTTTGCCTCCTAATTCCATTTCATCATGGGGGGATCTAGAACAAAAATTTCATGATCATTTTTTCTCCGGTGATTATGAATTGGATTTGGTAGATTTAGTGTCATTGCGACAGACAAAAGACGAATCGGTCAATGATTACATCCGGAGATTCCGCGATACAAGAAACCGATGCTTTCAAATTCATTTAGCAGAAAAACAGCTAGTAGGATTAGCCTTTAATGGTTTACGATATTATTTAAAAGAGAGATTAGAAGGCATCCAATTTTTTACACTAGCACAGTTACACCAAAGGGCTTTGGCTTGCGAAAGCCGGAGCAAAGAAACTGCTAAAGCAATGCGTCACAACGTACATATAGTAGAATGCGACCAAAGTAGCTCAGATGACGAATCAGCAGAAGTATATGCTGCTGAAATGGTTTGGCCAAAACAGGCCAAATCTTCGGCTTGTTCCTCCTTGCAGCCGGTTCAAAAGAAACGGCAAGAGGAGGTTAAGTTTACGTTTAATGTTGGTAAGTGTGATAAAATATTTGATGAATTACTCAAAAATGGCAATATTAAAATAAATCACACTGTTCCATCCACCGACGAGCTAAAACGTCGTGCGTACTGCAAGTGGCATAACTCATTTTCTCATGCCACTAATGATTGTAATGTATTCCGACGACAGATTCAATCGGCCGTTAATGAGGGACGATTGAAATTTCAGGAAATGCAGGTGGATACAGAGCCCTTTCCAATGAACGTGATCGACTTTGAGGGCAAGAAAGTCCTGGTTCGGCCAAACACGACCGATAAAAGCAAAGGCAAAGAGGCAATCATCGGCAATTCTAAAAAGGCCGATGAGGATCATAAAGTTTCTTGCAGAAAAGTGGTAGCCGAGAAGACTCCCGATGGAGGGGAGACCCTAAAGGTGACCATCACAGCCTCCAGTACTGGGGGGCAAGCGCAGATAGGGAGACAGATGCAGGAACCCGTGCTGCGTATCCCGGACGGTCCGACACGTAGGCGCGGACGGTCCGGGACCCCACCGGACGGTCCGGAAAGCTCCGGCGGACAGTCCGGCCGTACTCAGGACTTACGACGGCCACGTACTTTCAAACCACGACGACCAGAGATAGGTACGTGGAAAACAAATACATTCAAGGCAGCTGGTCGGTTGGTTAAAACCGGCCCAACTTTTGATCAATTACTGTCTAAATACATTAAAAAGAAGGCCGGCCCCAGTGACCGGCCAGCAAAGCGACCCCGCTCACCCATGCATGAGCAGCGCCAGGTCAGGCCGATTGGACCACCCCACCAATCGGAAGAAATGAAAGGTCATACTATACAAGTGAGACCTAACATACCTGCATGGACAACTCCACCTCCATATCCACCTATGCCATATCCTTACACATATTTACCTCCGCCATATGTCCCAAATCAAATGTGGGGCATGCCACCATATCCATTTGGGATGCCACAGTACCCCGCCTGGGGGGCACCCCAAACATCTGTTTTCAACAGGTTGACGCCACCAGTACAAGACCGATTGAGCACTGCTCAATCTGGTCGCCAGGCATAAACCCAACAGGATTGCCGGACTACTCGGCCTTAAGGCCGACCAATCCGGCAGGGGGGCATATGCCTGCAGCAACTCAAAAAACAACAAAAGGGGACATCATCAAAATAGGCACCGCAGATGTTGTCATACAGGGAGACAATAAAGGGCCGATGATTTTCGGTGAATCGGCCAACGCAACCGAAAAGGATACGGCTACCATCAAAACAGCCGATCCAAAATACTCCATGCCTCGATGGTGCCCAGCGGGATTGACACGATCCCAAAAGAGAAAATTACAGCGCCTAAGAGCAAAGGAGAGCCAGGAGAAAGAGGCGGAAAAGACATTTAATGACACACATCCATTATACCCGCCACCGCAAAAGAAATGGAGACCGAAGGCCGTTGAGAAAAAACAAACGGCCACAGAAATAGAAAGTCAATCTGCACCAAGCGCGGACCGTCCGGCCCCTACGCGCGGATCGTCCGCCGTTCACCAGGAAGTCTCTGGACAACCTGCACCAGGCGCGGACCGTCCGGCCACCGCACGCGGACCGTCCGCCGTTCACCAGGAAGCCTCCAACGACACGACAGCATCAATGGAAGAGGACGACCTGCTGGGAGAAGACCTGGTCGACTACGAGGCTTCTCCAGAACACCCAGGTATGGATGTAAATATTATTACATTTTCTGCCGATTGTACTATTATCGGCGACGATGAACCAGTTGTTGCCCAGTTTGATTTTGGTCCTAAAGAAGCTGCCTTTACTAAACCAAAAGAATCGGTAAATCATTTAAAGTCGCTCTTCGTACGCGGCCACATTGATGGGATACCGATTGCTAAGATGTTGGTAGATGGAGGGGCGGCTGTAAATCTAATGCCTTATTCATTATACAGAAAATTAGGTAAACAAGACGACGAACTTGTCAAGACCAACATGACCCTCAGCGGTGTTGGAACTGATAGTTCGATCAAAGCCAGGGGAGTCACGTCCGTTGAATTAACCATCGGGACTAAGACCCTTGCTGCTGCATTCTTCGTCGCTGATGTAGAAGGAAATTACAGTTTAATCCTAGGCAGAGATTGGATTCACGCCAATCAATGTATACCTTCTACATTACATCAAATGCTGATACAATGGGTAGGCGATGACATAGAACAAGTACATGCTGATGTATCGGCCTGCATCGCTGTGGCCGATGCCCCTGTACTCTGGACTTATGAGACTGCTACATGTCTCACAGGAGTAGACTTTTCTGATTATCAATTCATAAGTATAGATAAGAAAGGTTTCATTCCTGTAATGCTAGAGCCGATGGAGAATCGGCTAAATCCTAAATAAAGTTAAATGATGAATACACACAAAGTTCATGAGTCTTTGGTCACGGACAGTTCGGCCGCCAAGGCCGGATGGTCCGGTCTTTCACAAAAGAGTTCGGACTTTAAGACCGAACATCTACCACAGCGAAAAGACAGTATTACGGATGATCCGGTCCCCGAGACCGGAAAGTCCGCCATCACACAAAGATCATCTGATTCATCTGTGGGGGACATGATAGAGGAATTCAGAGATCTTGATAAACTAGGATAGGGGTTTACATCGGCCGATCCTTTGGAGGAGATTGACATAGGAGATGGTAAAACTCCAAGGCCGACTTTTGTAAACAAGACCCTGGAGACCGATTCTAGAAATGAGATGATCGGTCTATTGAAGGAATATTCAGATTGTTTTGCTTGGAATTACACTGAAATGCCTGGACTAAGCCGAGAAATTGTCGAACATCGGCTGCCTATTAAGCCTGGTTTCAGACCTTTTTAGCAGAAAGCTAGAACATTTCGTCCAGATCTTCTCCCACGAATCAAGGACGAAATCCACCGGCTGCTAGAAGCTAATTTTATTAGACCTTGCAGATACGCAGAGTGGGTCTCCAATATTGTGCCGGTGGAGAAGAAGGAGTCAGGTAAGCTTAGAGTATGCATTGATTTTCGTAATTTAAATAAAGCAACTCCTAAAGATGAATATCCCATGCCCATAGCCGACACATTAATCAATAATGCATCAGGAAATAGAATTATTAGCTTCCTTGATGGTAATGCCGGATATAATCAGATTTTCATGGCCGAAGAAGATGCGTCTAAAACGGCCTTTATATGTCCAGGCTTCATTGGTTTATTTGAATGGGTTGTCATGACATTCGGTCTTAAAAATGCTGGTGCTACTTATCAGAGGGCTATGAATCTGATCTTCCATGAGTTGTTAGGAAACACTGTGGAAGTCTACATTGATGATATTGTAGTCAAATCGGCTGAGTTTAGTTCTCATATAGCTGATTTGCGCAAAGCCTTTGATAAAATGTGTCGGTATGGTTTAAAAATGAACCCACGTAAATGTGCTTTTGGAGTGTCGGCTGGTAAGTTTTTAGGATTTGTCATCCATGAACATGGTATAGAAATAGACCCTGACCGAATCAAGTCTATTCGGAATGTGGGGCCTCCGACGTGTAAGGTCGAAGTGCAGAGGTTTCTCGGCAAGGTGAATTATTTACGAAGGTTTATTTCTAACTTAGCCGGGAAGATTGATGCCTTCACCCCTATCCTTTGGCTTAAAAATGATGCTGAATTCACTTGGGGGCAGAGCAGCAGGAAGCATTTGATCTCATTAAAAAATACTTGTCTTCGGCTCCCGTGTTAAAAGCACCACAAGTAGGAGCACCATTTAGATTATACATTGCAGCTGAAGACAAGGTTATTGGGGCTGTTCTGACACAAGAAACTGAGGGGAAGGAGCATGTGGTGACATATCTAAGCCGAAGGTTGGTGGATGCTGAAACAAGGTACACTTTTATTGAAAAGTTATGCTTATGCTTGTTTTATGCATGCACCAAATGTAGATGTTATTTACTGTCTAGTCATTGCACTGTTTCTGGTCAAGCCGATGTAATCAAGTACATGTTGCATAACCCAATTATGAGTGGTAGAATTGGTAAGTGGGCTTATGCACTCATAGAATATGACTTGGCTTATGAACCATTGAAATCTATGAAAGGCCAAGTCGTAGCGGATTTTATTGTAGAACATCGGGTTAATGATATTCATGAACTAGACATATCATACCTCACTATTACTCCTTGGACTTTATATTTTGATGGATCGGTTTGCAATGAAGGGCAAGGAATTGGCATTGTGCTTGTTTCACCAAGTAATGTCTCCTTTGACTTCTCTAGCCGATTGAAAACGTATTGCACTAATAATCAAGCTGAATATGAGGCCCTCCTATTCGGTTTAGAACTTTTAAATGGTATGGGAGTAAAACATGTGAAGGTATTTGGTGATTCTCAGCTGGTTGTCCAACAAGTGTTAGAAGAATATCAATGTCTTGATGGTACTCTAAATAGTTATCTTGAGGAATGTTGGAGCATAATCCATTCTTTTGACGAATTCAGTATTCGGCATATCTCTAGAGTTGAGAATCATAGAGCTAACGACTTGGCACAAGATGCATCGGGTTATCGGATAAAGAGAGGGAAATTTCACAGAACTGAAAATCTGATAACCAGTGCAGAGCCAAATTCCCAGGTCGCGGACCGTCCGCGTGTTGACGCCGGACCGTCTGAGGTTACCAGAAAGGTTCTCTTAATTGATTCGGCTGACAATGAAGCCGATGCAAGTGATTGGAGGACACCTATACTTAATTATTTGCAAAAACCCAATATCAGGACAGATAAGAACATTCGGCGAACAGCTTTCAAGTATGTTTTGATGAGTGATGAACTTTACCGCCGAACGGTTAATGATGTCCTGCTTAAGTGCTTGGGCCCAGATGATGCTATATTAGCCATGGCCGAAGTACATGAAGGAATTTGTGGTACCCATCAATCAGCTCCAAAGATGAAGTGGTTGTTGCGAAGGTCTGGTTTTTATTGGCCTAGTATGACAGCTGATTGTTTCAAGTACTACAAGGGGTGCCAAGTGTGTCAAAAATTCGGAGACCTACAGTTGGTCCCTGCAGCCGAATTACATCCTATCATCAAGTCTTGGCCATTCAGAGGATGGGGATTAGACTTTATTGGAGAAATTCATCCTTCATCATCAAAGGGGCATCGATTTGTGTTAGTTGCCACTGACTATTTCACCAAATGGACTGAAGCCGTTGCTCTAAAGAACATGACGCACAAGGAGGTAATTGAGTTCATAACTGAGCATATTATTCATAGATTCGGCATTCCCCAGACCTTGACTACAGATCAAGGTACTTCTTTTATGTCAAAGGAGGTACGTGAATTTGCTGAATTATACAGAATTAAGCTGCTTAATTCGTCTCCATATTATGCTCAGGTCAATGGACAGGCCGAGTCTAGTAATAGGACATTGATTAATTTGATAAAGAAGAAGGTATCTGATAATCCTAAACATTGGCATAAGATTTTGTCTGAAGCTTTATGGGCTCATAGAATATCTAAACATAGTGCTACTAAAGTATCTCCTTTTGAGCTTGTCTATGGGCAGGAAGCAGTGTTACCTGTGGAAATAAGTTTGAATGCTGTCAGGTTTGCCAGACAAAATGATCTAACTGCTGCTGATTATTATAATTCAATGATGGATAATATTGATGAGGTGACCGACAAGAGGATGATAGCTTTAGGAGCGATAGAAAAGGACAAGATCATGGTAGCCAGGGCCTACAATAAGAAGGTCAAAGCAAAGTCATTTCAAGTAGGGGATCTGGTGTGGAAGACCATCTTGCCTCTAAGGAATAAAGACCGGAAGTTTGGAAAATGGTCGCCAAGCTGGGAGGGTCCTTATAAAGTAAAACAGGTAATGTCTGGTAACGCCTATTTGCTACAAACATTACAAGGCAAGGATTTACCAAAGGCTTTGAATGGGCGTTTCCTCAAACAGTACCATCCTAGTATGTGGCAAGATGCCTAAGAGAACCGATGTGATCACATCGAGTTAGTTGCTTTTGGTTCGCCCAGCTCCACCAAAAGGCAGGGGGCATATGTTCGAACCAAAAATGAGCAAGCAGACGGTCCGGCCCTGAGGCCGGACGGTCCGCGCCTGTGGGCCGGACGGTCCGCGCGTGCGCAGAATAGATTAGGGTTCCGAGTTTTGTGCTACGGTTGTTAGCTATATTCGCGGGATTAGCTCGGAATCAGTTGTGTAAAGGGTCCAGCCCCCCTCCTCTATAAATAGAGAGGTCTACGGCCGATTTGTAAGAATCAACAATCGAATCAATACAACTTCTATTTCACATTTTATCTTAGGAGTAGTTCTAGTTTAGCCCTAGTTTAGCCTTCCAATCCCTAAATTCTCCGCCTCTACTCGACTCTACGTCGATTAGAGGAGTCTAGGTCGGTCTACCCGAGCCTAGACACCACTTAGGATCTCTCCTCCCCGACGGGGTCCCTCCCGGGAGCGAGATCCAGGCGCCGCCGACGATCTTCCGCCGCCCCTGCGCACGCGCGGACCGTCCGGCCCTAGGGCGCGGACCGTCCGACCGTCAGGCAGGGAAACCGAGCTCCTGTACCAGGTCGCGGACCGTCCGGCCCTGCGCCGCTGACCGTCCGCGCCTGACCAGAGAGCACCGCCGCCTCGCGCCAGGTCGCGGACCGTCCGGCCCTAGGCCGCGGACCGTCCGCGCCTGACCAGAGAGCACCGCCGCTGGTTCTCTTGAGTAATTGGCGCCTCCAAAAAGGTGTCAACAGATACATTATCTAGTATGATTAAACCATAAATCAATTTTGTAGCAATCTCTAAGCCGATAGAGCATTGTTTTAGTGGTTTCCACTCTCGTCTCTTTTGCAAAAAAAAAGTCCTTACACATTTTTCCAATCTAATCCACAGTCCAAACATCTTTTGTCTTCTCTACTCCTAATCTCCTATAAAGCACCGGTTGTCATGATTACGTGCGTCATTAGTGACGTGGGCATTAAAAAAACATCCAAACCTAACACGATATAAAGCCGCACGCAGCACAACACTCTTAGATAGAATCATCTCGCTAGATTAAGAATGGTCCATCACACTGGTTTGGCACTGGATCCTCACGTATCGTAGAAAACTAGAAATGTTGCACTATATCATCATATGTATATGTTGTCGCAACATATGGGCATTGTACTAGTATGTGTTAACTTAAGAGTTATTTTTTTAAAAAAAAGGTTAAACTCTACATATAAATAAGAGACAACGTTTTAGACACCTCTAGTTTTTAATATGATCAAAGCCGCTAATTAGACTCAAGAATCCAACCACCACAATTATATGGCTACCTTCTCAGCCTTAAATTTTTTTAGTAAGAATCACCGAGAAGTTCAACAAGACGAACCATGACCTATAAAAAGGTATATGTTTGAGTAAGTTTCTTATGTGTTGTTAGGTGAGATTAACTTATGCATGTGCATTAGAACCTAATTAGTTGAGAGGAACCACCATAGACACCACTAGCTTAAGCTTACTCATGGTCCATAGTGTTGGAAACAAGTTGGATTTAGCACAAGTGAAAAGGTGGGGGGAAATAAGATAAATAGAGGGCGTCAAAACTGTTCAAGGGCGTTGGATTGATACAGTGACAATCTGACGGTTTACTATAGAATGTTGATAGAGAGATCGTTGGACCCTGATATACGATCATCCAATGGTGAGCATCACACCAGTTCGACAAGCTGACATGCTCTCTTGTCACTGTTTGAGTAGAGTCGAACCTGTGGTGTCAATGGTGGGCAATTGAGAAAAGAGAAAATTCTTTGTATGTCACATTGTCACTTCAACTTTGTCTGGTACCTAATTTACTATCATGAATGTCCTTAACCCTCGTCGTCAGTGGCATAGAAGGGTAAAAAATTTGCATGTTCTAATCGCTTCTATACCACTAGTGATGATGTACAAGAATAAGAAATTACATACAAGTGACATAGGATGGATTATAATATTTACGGCCACATATACTACAACTCTTGGATCCCTCGATGTTGTCTGTGCTGGCGCAGCGTCTTTATGTGCTCAGTCAATTTCGGACCTGTTTGGTTCAGCTTTTTCTTACGAGGATTTCTGGTAATCTAGTTGTGGAGAGAATCTGATTACCATGAGGATTACGTGAGGTGGAAGATAAAGATGTCCACATGATTTAGCATTTAGAAAGTGATAGATTCCTGCTATCACGACGACTCCATCAATTATTTGTTCATGTTGATTTGTACGTTTTTTTTTATCAAAGCGATTCTCATGTAGACGAGCTAAAAAGCTATTCGTAGTCTACAACGGCTTCTAGCGCCTAGAGTCAGGAAAAAAATGCTAAAGCAAACGCGGCCTGCTGACATGAAAATGGATGTAACAAGATCCATTCCAGGACACCACGACGCCAGGCCCGTCAAGAACGACGCCGGGCCGAGTAAAGAAACAGGCATGCTAGAGAGAACTGATTTAGGCCTAGTACAGGCCCCCAAACGAGAAATTCTGAACCATCTTATGGATTCTGATTTATGCCGTGTTAAATTCATTTTAGTTAAACTTCAACAAGCTAATTAGATCGGCTAAAAATAGCCTAGACCCGAGCAGGAGGATCACGGGGATAGTGCAGCTGCAGACCAGACCGGCAGACCCCCGACGTATACCTCCATCGCGGCTCGCGGGCTTCCCTGCCTCTCCTCGGTGCGCAAGAGCAGTCGCCAGTCGGGGCGTGTGCGCTGCCCTATTGATGCATGCCAGGGCGCTAGCAGCCCTCACCGTAGGTAGAGTGCAAAGAGTTTTACTGGTATCATCTAACTTTATCAATATTAATTCCATGTCACAATATTTGGTGTCCATAAAAAACAGTTAGAATCTCAATACTGTCTTTTAAATTAGGTGGGGGGGGGGGGGGGGGGGGGATCTGTTCAGGTGGTGGGCTCCGAGACGCCGCGAGCTGACGAGTGACGACATCGCTGACGAGCCCAGCAATCAGTGCGGTGCAGGACGCACCAATAATTGGGAGTTACGAGCCACCACCATGCCCCTCCTCCACATTTCTTCTCTCCACGTTTCTTCAGGAGCCATGATTCCAGTCCAGTCCACGGTAGGCCGCTAGGTTATCTCTTGGGCCCCTCACTACACAAGTTTGACCTGACGCCATTGGCTGCAAAGATAGGTAGATTCCGTGAGTCGTCGCGCGGTAGCTTGCTTGCTGCACCGGTGCTCTCCGGCGGGATCTTGGCAAACTAATTAATTAATTTGTCACGGAATATGAGGCCGTCTGCCCAAACGATTGGCCTGGTTTGCAGCTGAGCACAAGAGCATCTGTTTTCTGATCTGAACGCCGCAGAATGTGCGGGCGCGATGCTAACGACTTTTTTTTTGTGGATATATCGCGAAGGTTCCCGCGTCTCAGCTCTCAAGAGTCAGGCCTACTATTTGCAGGTTCCATTTTCTCGCTAGCTAGTGGCGACGTTTCGTGGGCACTGCTGCACTTTCTGTCTCACATTTTTTTGTTCGAGAACACTTTGTTCTTTAGATAATATAAAAAGGAATTCAGCTTCATCCTCCCCTCAACAAAAGTCTCGGTTTTAGATTAGCAAGGTTTCATTGGATTGCAGGAAGTTAACGAGAATTGTATAGGGTTTTAACAAACTTCTTATAGCTACTGTTAAATATAGAAAAAAATTAAAGGTTTTGGTGGCTCAAACAGTCTCGTCTTGAATCTTCTCATCAGATTAATCCAGTCCTCCGAAAGTCCTCCTCGATCCAGTCCCCACATCTATGCTCCGTTCTTTTTGACGTAGTCCAAACCCGTCCGGCCTACCGCCCCATTCACTACATCGACCCCTTCTCAACACGCGACGCCACTCGACCCCGCACCCTCTTGGCACCCCGATCGCACTCATCATCGCCGTGACGCCCGCTAGCCAGCCCACCCGGCAGGCCTCGATCTCGCTCGTCGCGGAGGGCATTTAATCGAGATGAAATAGCGGCATATCCAACATTAAGAAGACAAATCGATGAGGAGATCGCTATTTGATGGTTGATGATGAGATCTTAATTGATTTATTTTTGTTAACAAGAAACATATATTTATTCAATAGCATTGATGCTGTGAGGAAGGTTACACAGTCGAAGGTTTACAGATTGCAGTGCCTTCCGTTGGAGGGGCATCGATTAGGAGACACTACCGGAATCCGAGGCTTTGCCGAGTGTCGGCCTCTTTGCCGAGTGCCTTTTGTCGGGCACTCGGCAAAGAAGGCTTTGCCGAGAGCCGCACTCGGTAAAGTTAGGCTCTCAGCAACGAGCCTCTTTACCGAGTGCTGGACACTCGGCACAGGACCCCACTCGGCAACGAGCCTCTTTACCGAGCCACCTTAGCAGGAGACGATGTCTATATCGTGGCCCAACAGGCCACACAAGTGTATTATCTCCCATATGCATGTCAAACGAAAGAACATCTTAAGGGTTGGGATGTTGTGTATAAGGTATCGCCGCACGGGAGGTTACCTGTTCCTAACGATGAAGATTATAACTTAGACCCGGACACATATGATGGAGAGTTCTTCCAAGAAGATGGGCTAGAAGGGCGATTTGAGATAGACTTAACCGAAGCTATCAAAATGGACGTAGATATTGAAATGGTTGTTGATGAGGAGGATGATGAGGTGCAAAATGATAATGACTTAATAATTCTTGAAGGCAATGACATTAATGACGAACTTGCGTCTTCCGATGGTGTTGAGATTGAAATGGTTGATAGTGATGATGAGAGTTATGATCCGGCTAACCCCGACACATATGAAGATTATTTTTAATCGATGTAATGCTATATGACTTTTTATTTCGCACCTATTTTTAAATACATCTTTTTATATGTGCTTATTTGTTTACTCTTAATTGCAGGTTGTTGGACAAATATGGTCGGCAGTAATTGGCTGAGTAGGAGGAGGAAGGGGAGGAGGAGTAGGACGGCAGACGAGGCAGAGCAGGCAGCGCAGTAGGACGAGGCAGAGCAGGCAGCGCAGCAGCAGGCGGCGCCTCAGGACGACGACGACCAGCAGCAGGACGCCTCAGGTTCAGGCGGCTCAAGTTTGAGGAGCATCTACCTGCGAGGCCCCGCGAGTCTCCCTCAGCGTCCCATACTTCAGGACAGACGGCCGCTGATTCGGCCGGAAGGGGAGAGGTATGTAACTTTATGTTCTTAATTCTTGTTCATATTATGTGTTCAAAATCATAATATAAACTAATACTTTTTATTTATCACTTGGACAGGTCTTGGATGGTTTTGGATTATGCTGGGGGTCATCGTCGCCCCCCCCCCAATGGCATCCTCGGCCTGCTGTGCAGGGAACACTTCCCTGGACTTGTGGAGTACTGTCGGCGTTTCGAGACCGGGGGGGTCCCTAAGCCGACGAGTGAATGTCGCTGCGTGCCCCAGCCCAGATGGGTCGAGCGCGTGGGCGAGCGCAAAGGGGGGAAGCGAGGTGGCCGGAGAAGGGCGTGAGAGAGGTGGAAATCCCGCGGCCTTCGTGTTCGTCCCGCGCCCAGGTCGGGTGCGCTTGCAGTAGGGGGTTACAAGCGTCCACGCGGGTGAGGGAAGCGAGCGGCCCCAAGAGAGCGCCTGTCCCGTCCTCGTCCCCGCGCGGCCAACCCTCTCTAAGAGGGCCCTGGTCCTTCCTTTTATAGGCGTAAGGAGAGGATCCAGGTGAACAATGGGGGTGTAGCAGAGTGCTACGTGTCTAGCAGGGGAGAGCTAGCGCCCTAAGTACATGCCGATGTGGCAGCCGGAGAGATCTTGGCACCCTGCTGGTGTGATGTCATGGCCGTCGGAGGAGCGACGGAGCCTGGCGGAGGGACAGCTGTCGGAGCGGTTGAGTCCGTGCTGACGTCCTCCTGCTTTCGTAAGAGAGCTGAGAGCCGTCGTCGTCACAGAGCTTGTGGGGCGCCATCATTGCCTATCTGGCGGAGCTAGCCAGATGGGACACCGGTCTTGTTCTCTGCGGCCCGAGTTAGCTCAGGGTAGGGTGATGATGGCGCTTCCTGTTGACGTGGCTGGCTTGCGCCCTAGGTTGGACGACGTGGAGGCTCCTCCGAAGCCGAGGTTGAGTCTGTCTTCCGTGGCCGAGGCCGAGTCCGAGCCCCTGGGTCGGGCGAGGCGGAGGTCGTTCGGCAGAGGCCAGGGCGGAGTCCGAGCCCTGGGGTCGGGCGGAGCGGAGTTCGTCGTCTTCTGGGGCTGAGCCCGAGTCCGAGCCCTGGGGTCGGGCGGAGCGGAGTTCGTCGTCTTCTGGGGCTGAGCCCGAGTCCGAGCCCTGGGTTGGGCGGAGCGGAGTTCGCCGTCTTCCGGGACTTAGCCCGAGTCCGAGCCCTGGGGTCGGGCGGAGCGGAGTTCGCCGTCTTCCGGGACTTAGCCCGAGTCCGAGCCCTGGGGTCGGGCGGAGCTTCCTATGGTGCCTTTGGCAGGGCCTGACTGCCCGTCAGTCTTACTCTGCCGAGTGGCACTGCAATCGAAGTGGCGCAGGCGGCGCTGTCCTTCTGCCAGGCTGGTCAGTGGAGCGGCAAAGTGACGGCGGTCACTTCGGCTCTACTGGGGGCGTGTGTCAGGATAAGGGTGTCAGGCCACCTTTGCGTTAAATGCTCCTGCAATCCGGTCGGTCGGTGCGGCGAATTAGTCAGGGTTGCTTCTTCACGAAGGCAGGGCCTCGGGCGAGCCAGAGATGCGTCCGCCGTTGAAGGGGGGCCTCGGGCGAGACGGAAATCCTCCAGGGTCGGCTGCCCTTGTCCGAGGCTAGGCTCGGGCGAGGCGTGATCGAGTCGCTCGAATGGACTGATCCCTAACTTAATCGCACTCATCAGGCCTTTGCAGCTTTATGCTGATGGGGGTTACCAGCTGAGAATTAGGAGTCTTGAGGGTACCCCTAATTATGGTCCCCGACAGTAGCCCCCGAGCCTCGAAGGGAGTGTTAGCACTCGCTTGGAGGCTTTCGTCGCACTTTTTTGCAAGGGGACTAGCCTTTCTCGGTTGCATTTTGTTCCGGTGGGTGCGCGCGAGCGCACCCGCCGGGTGTAGCCCCCGAGGCCTCGGAGGAGTGGTTTCACTCCTTCGAGGTCTTAATGCCTTGCGCAATGCTTCGGCTGGCCTGGTTGTTACCTCATGCGAACTGGCCGTAGCCCGGGTGTACGGTCGAGGCCCAAGTTCTCGGGCTGGTATGTTGACGCTGTCAACGGTTTGGCCGGAGCCGGGTTTGCGAGAGCAGCCCCCGAGCCTCTGCACAGGGCGAGAGGACGATCAGGGACAGACTCGGCTTTTTTACATACGCCCCTGCGTCGCCTTTCCGCAAGGAGGAGGGGGGGAAAGCGCCATGTTACCCTCGATGGGCGCCGAACATGGTGTCTCCGGTGAGCTGCAAGCGGGTAATCCGAGTGGACGTCCGTGCCCCGTTCGTTAGGGGTCGGCTAGGGGCCCAGAGGCACGCCCAAAAGTACATGCGGGTGATCTGCCGGACCCGGTCCCCTGGCGATGGGGTCCGAGGGCTCGATGCCTCCCTCCGATGGGATTCCGTTACAAGATCGCTCCCGCTGGTCTCGGAAATGTCCTAGGGTACCTCGGGAGCGCAGCCCGAGCCTTGGTTATGTATCGAACGTACCCCTGGTCATCCCTCGCTCGGCGTCTGAGGCGGCTGTGAACCCTTCGGGGGCCAGCCTTCGAACCCCTAATCAGTAATGGGCGCGGAGCCCGAGTAGCCTAAGGCGGCCGTGGAACCCTTCGGGGGGCCGGCCTTCGAACCTCTGACCAGTAGTGGGTGTAGGGCCCACGCGATCTGAGGCGGCTGTTGAACCCCTCGGGGGCCAGCCTTCGAACCTCTGATCAGTAGGGAGGCTCGGAGCCCGGTTCCTTCACGGGGAAGGATCCTTTTCGGGGTATCCCCCTTTCCCGGTCCCTGCTGCAAGAGATAGAGAAAGAGGAAAAACGAAAAAGGATACGAAATCGAACGACGCGGCGTACCTTTTTTGGCGCGGTTATTACGGCGAAGGCGAAGCGTCGCCCGCTTCTCCTGCCATAGGTGCCGCCTGTCACGCCGTGGAGTTAATGCGACGGGGCGAGTGGTTGGCGGGGCGGCCGTCGCGCGTGCGCGAGCCGTTCGAGGAACGGATCACGGGCGCATTGTCTTCACGCCGTGAGAGGAGGTCCTCTCGCTACCCCCGGATGGGACGTGAGCTTGGCTGACGACGTGACCGCTGCTCCCGCCCGCCTGCCACCGTCATTACCGCCGGCCCACTTTCGGCCGCATTGACCGTCGCGCCAGGCTGGCGCTGCTGGGTCGTGTGCCTGGTCGCCTCGAGTCGCGGTATTGGTTCCGCAACCGAAGAGGCGCGGTGTTGGCGCGAGTGGCGGTGCAGTTGCTTGCATGCAGCATCCGGCGCACCGGTTGAGTGACGCGTGGGCCTGGGCCTCCAGGCCGGGCGCGTTGGGAGTCGGAGAAGCGCGTCCACTTGGTGCGGTTGCATGCCGCCTGCATGGTTGCCCGCCTCTTTCGCCCGTTGGTCTGGGCAAAAGTGGAGGGTCACTTGTAACCGCTGGGCGGTTGAGTGCACCACGCGCGGCGGTTTGGCTTCTTCTGCTCCGAGCTGGTTTGCATGACATGCGGGACCCAGCCCCCGCGCGGCAGGGGAGGGCCTTGGAACGTGTTGGAGAAGACTCGGCCCGTGACAGTTGGGGGCGCAAGTAGGGAGAGTTGCCTTTAAAAGGAGGGCGACCCCTTTCGGAAGGCGACCATGTCTTCTCGCTCCCTTATGCATCGCGTCTCTCCACCTTCCAAGCCCCCGGATGGGGGATACCCGCCGTCTTCTCGCCTCATCGTTGGAGGAACGCAACTCCATGGGAGTTGGTACCTTTCAGCCATCGTTCGGCTTCAAGGATTTTCATCAGCCAGCCCGACTGTACCCCCCCCCCCCCCGCCGGCGGTCACCCAAGACGGTGACCACCAGTTCCTGGGTGGGGGGAAGCAAGCCGGGCTGCGGTCTTGGTCCCACCCTCAGCTTCAAGGATGTTCATCATCCTCGCTGGGGTGGGGGCCGGGCTGAGCCGGCGCTCTACCTCCCGCGCGGGTTCGTGGGTCACCCTCCCCCGTGGCGTTCGAGGGAGAGGGCGCTCACTGGCCCTGCGGGCGGCCCGGACTTCGACAACGCGGGGCTGGTCGACGGCGGGCGTCGTCACCTCCAGCGTGTCGGGTTCGTCGACTGGGCTCCCGGCGGCCCCTCCTGCCGGAGGGCGGCTGCCGCACCGTGTGCACGGGAGGGCCACCCCAGACGCCGCGCGCTGCTAGGGCGGCGTTCGTGTTCTGGGGTGGTCCTGCCTTTGCACCGGCGTGGCATCTTCACGCGGAGGCCGGTGCCCCACTCGTCCGGGAGGATTTGAGTGGGGATCTGTCGGAGGGCTAATGGCCCCTGCCGTCGGTGCCGAGGCGGAGGCGGTTCGAGAAGTCCCCGTCACCGACGGGATCACTGCCACCATCCGCGCCTCGGGCCTCCGGCCCTTTGGACTTGTCCTCGCCCCTCGGGCGTCGGTGTGGGCGAGGGCAAGATTGCAGCAGCGCCCACCTTGAGGCCTGCGCTGCTGCAGTTCGGACACCCGGAGCGGGGGTCGTTGTCGTCGTAGTCAGAGCGGGCGGCGGCGAGCCGCTCGTCAGTCTTCCGTTGCTCCGCAGGCCCTCCCCCTGGAGTGGGGTTGTTCGTGCCTGCGGAGGGGGAACCGGAGTTCCGTTTGTAGTGGCACTTCGAATGCCAGTGTTTTTGTTCATTATGGCTGTCGAGGCCTGAACATGTATGTAATTTTGGCACGGAGCCATGTTTTTTCCTCATTTTCGAGCACTAAGACTCGCCTGTTGATTATCTGAACCGCTTCACCAAGCATGAGTCGCCCCGTGTCAAGGTGACGAGTGAGGTATCCGTATCCCGGAGGCGTAGGAGTCCCTCGGCTCGGTCGGCCTTGTTGTCTGAGGCTCCTCTAGCTTAGTTAAAGGGACCCCTTGGCCGCTCTTCGACGAGCCGAGGCCAGGGGTAGCGATATCAGCATGAACAGAGGCGGAGTCGGCTCGAAAATGAAAACCTGGTTGGCCGGAGCCTAGCCGGGTTGTCCGTTAGCGGGACCGACGCCGGAGTTGACCAGCCGAGGCCTTGGGTCGGGCTGGCGCCCTTGGAAGATGGTCGGCCGAGGCCCTAGAGGTGACCGGCCGAGCCGCCTGCTCGGTCCGGATTCCCGGAGAAGACCCTGGCGGCGATGGCCCGAGCGTGGTGATGACGTCGTCCTTCGGAGTGGAGGTCTTCGGACCGCGTCGCCGTCCGAGGCTAGGTCGAACCTTGCCGAAGTTGTCGTCGATGCCGAGGGTGCTGCTGGCCCCTTCCAGCATCAAGACCCGAGCCTGCAGGATCAGATTGTCTTGTAGCGTGTGTGAAAGGGAATTAGGCTTACACCTAGTTCCTAAATAATTTTGGTGGTTGAATTGCCCAACACAAATAATTGGACTAACTAGTTTGTTCTAGTGTTTAAGTTATACAGGTGCTAAAGGTTCACACTTAGCCAATAAAAAGACCAAGAGTTGGGTTCAACAAAAGAGCAAAGGGCCAACCGAAGGCACCTCTGGTCTGGCACACCGGACTGTCCGGTGTGCCACCGGACAGTGTCCGGTGCACCACCGGACATGTCCGGTGCACCAGAGGACTCCAACTCGAACTCGCCACCTTCGGGAATTTCCAGAGGCACTCACGCTATAATTCACCGGACATGTCCGGTGTGCACCGGACTGTCCGGTGCAACTCCGGAGCAACGGATACTTCGCGCCAACGGTCACCTGCAGGCGCATTCAATGCGCGCCAGAAGCGCGCAGAAGTCAGGCACGCCCATACTGGCGCACCGGACAATGAACAGTACTTGTCCGGTGTGCACCGGACATCCAGGCAGGCCCACAAGTCAGAAGCTCCAACGGTCGGAATCCAACGGAACTGGTGACGTGGCTGGGGCACCGGACATGTCCGGTGTGCACCGGACTGTCCGGTGCGCCATCGAACAGACAACCTCCACCAACGGTCAAGTTGGTGGTTGGGGCTATAAATACCCCAACCACCCCACCATTCATTGCATCCAAGTTTTCCCACTTCTCAACCACTTACAAGAGCTAGGCATTCAATTCTAGACACATACAAAGAGATCAAATCCTCTCCAATTCCACACAAGGCTTTAGTGATTAGCGAGAGAGATTTGCCATGTTCTTTTGAGCTCTTGCGCTTGGATTGCTTCTTTTCTTTCTCACTTGTTCTTGAGATCAAAACTCCATTGTAATCAAGGCAAGAGGCACCAATTGTGTGGTGGCCCTTGCGGGGAAGTTTTGTTCCTGACTTTGATTTGAGAAGAGAAGCTCACTCGGTCCGAGGGACCGTTTGAGAGAGGGAAGGGTTGAAAGAGACCTGGCCTTTGTGGCCTCCTCAACGGGGAGTAGGTTTGCGAGAACCGAACCTCGGTAAAACAAATCCGCGTGTCACACTCTTCATTTGCTTGCGATTTGTTTTGCTCCCTCTCTCCCGGACTCAATTATATTTCTAACGCTAACCCGGCTTGTAGTTGTGTTTATATTTGTAAATTTCAGTTTCGCACTATTCACCCCCCCCCTCTAGGCGACTTTCAATTGGTATCAGAGCCCGATGCTTCATTAGAGCCTAACCGCTCGAAGTGATGTCGGGAGATCACGCCAAGAAGGAGATGGAGACCGGCGAAAAGCCCACTACAAGCCACGGGAGCACTTCATCGGAAGAGTCCCGCACCAAGAGGAAGGAGAAGAAGAAGAGCTCCTCCAACAAAGGGAAGGAGAAATCTTCTTCTCACCACAAAGAGATGAAGGAGAGATCTTCCTCTCACAAGCCGCATCGGAGTGGGGACAAGAAGAAAAGGATGAGGAAGGTGGTCTACTACGAGACCGATTCTTCATCGGCATCCACCTCCGGCTCCGACGCGGCATCCGTCACTTCTAAGCGCCAAGAGCGCAAGAAGTATAGTAAGATCCCCCTACACTACCCTCGCATTTCCAAACATACACCTTTGCTTTCCGTCCCATTAGGCAAACCACCAACTTTTGATGGTGAAGATTATGCTAGGTGGAGTGATTTAATGCGATTTCATCTAACCTCACTCCACAAAAGTATATGGGATGTTGTTGAGTTTGGTGCACAGGTACCATCCATAGGGGATAAAGATTATGATGAGGATGAGGTGGCCCAAATCGAGCACTTCAACTCTCAAGCAACAACAATACTCCTCGCCTCTTTAAGTAGAGAGGAGTATAACAAAGTTCAAGGGTTGAAGAGCGCCAAGGAGGTTTGGGATGTGCTCAAAACCGCGCACGAGGGAGATGAGCTCACAAAGATCACCAAGCGGGAAACGATCGAGGGGGAGCTCGGTCGGTTCCGGCTTCGCAAAGGGGAAGAGCCACAACACATGTACAACCGGCTCAAGACCTTGGTGAACCAAGTGCGCAACCTCGGGAGCAAGAAGTGGGACGACCATGAAATGGTTAAGGTTATTCTAAGATCTCTCATTTTCCTTAACCCCACTCAAGTTCAATTAATTCGTGGTAATCCTAGATATACTAAAATGACCCCCGAGGAAGTTATCGGGAATTTTGTAAGTTTTGAGTGCATGATCGAAGGCTCAAGAAAGATCAACGAACTTGATGATCCCTCCATATCCGAAGCTCAACCCGTCGCATTCAAGGCGACGAAAGAAAATAAGGAGGAGCCTACACCAAGTAGGCAACCAATCGACGCCTCCAAGCTCGACAATGAGGAAATGGCGCTCGTCATCAAGAGCTTCCGCCAAATCCTCAAGCAAAGGAGGGGGAAAGACTACAAGTCCCACTCCAAGAAAGTTTGCTACAAGTATGGTAAGCCCGGTCACTTTATTGCAAAATGTCCATTATCAAGTGACAGTGACAGGGATAACGACAAGAAGGGCAAGAGGAGAGAAAAGAAAAGGCACTACAAGAAGAAGGGCGATGATGCCCATGTTTGTCGGGAGTGGGACTCCGACGAAAGCTCTAGCGACTCCTCCGACGACGAGGACGCCGCCAACATCGCCATCACCAAGGGACTCCTCTTCCCCAACATCGGCCACAAGTGCCTCATGGCCAAGGACGGCAAAAAGAAGGTTAAATCTAAATCCTCCACTAAATATGAAACATCTAGTGATGATAATGCTAGTGATGAGGAAGATAATTTGCGTATCCTTTTTGCCAACCTTAACATGGAACAAAAAGAAAAATTAAATGAATTGATTAGTGCTATTCATGAAAAGGATGACCTTTTGGATTCTCAAGAGGATCTCCTAATTAAGGAAAACAAGAAACATGTTAAGGTTAAAAATGCTTATGCTCTAGAAATTGAGAAATGTGAAAAATTATCTAGTGAGCTAAGCACTTGTCGTGAGATGATTGACAACCTTAGGAATGAAAATGCTAGTTTAAATGCTAAGGTTGATTCACATGTTTGTAATGTTTCAATTCCCAATCCTAGAAATAATAATGATGATTTGCTTGCTAGGATTGAAGAATTAAACATTTCTCTTGCTAGCCTTAGGAGTGAAAATGAGAAATTAATTACTAAGGCAAAAGATTTTGATGTTTGCAAAGTTACAATTTCCGATCTTAGAGATAAGAATGATATATTACATGCTAAGATTGTTGAACTTAATTCTTGCAAACCTTCTACATCTACCATTGAGCATGTCACTATTTGTACTAGATGTAGAGATATTGATGTTGATGCTATTCATGATCACATGATTTTAATTAAGCAACAAAATGATCATATAGCTAAACTAGATGCTAAAATTGCCGAGCACAACTTAGAAAATGAGAAATTTAAATTTGCTCGTAGCATGCTTTATAATGGGAGACGCCCTGGCATTAAGGATGGCATTGGCTTCCAAAGGGGAGACAATGTCAAATTTAATGCCCCTCCTAAAAGATTGTCCAATTTTGTTAAGGGCAAGGCTCCCATGCCTCAGGATAACAAAGGTTACATTTTATACCCTGCCGGTTATCCTGAGAGCAAGATTAGGAAAATTCATTCTAGGAAGTCTCACTCTGGTTCTAACCATGCTTTTATGTATAAGAGTGAGACATCTAGCTCTAGGCAACCAACCCGTGCCAAGTTGCCTAAGAAGAAAATTCCTAATGCATCAAATGATCATGACATTTCATTTAAAACTTTTGATGCATCTTATGTTTTGACTAACAAATCCGGCAAAGTAGTTGCCAAGTATGTTGGGGGCAAACACAAGGGGTCAAAGACTTGTGTTTGGGTACCCAAAGTTCTTGTATCTAATGTCAAAGGACCCAAAACCATTTGGGTACCTAAAGTCAAGAACTAAAATTGTTTTGCAGGTTTATGCATCCGGGGGCTCAAGCTGGATACTCGACAGCGGGTGCACAAATCACATGACAGGGGAGAAGAAGATGTTCTCCTCATATGAGAAAAACCAAGATCCCCAACGAGCGATCACATTCGGGGATGGAAATCAAGGTTTGGTCAAAGGTCTTGGTAAAATAGCTATATCTCCTGACCATTCTATTTCCAATGTTTTTCTTGTAGATTCTTTAGATTACAATTTGCTTTCCGTTTCACAATTATGTCAAATGGGCTACAACTGTCTATTCACTGATGTAGGTGTCACTGTCTTTAGAAGAAGTGATGATTCAATAGCATTTAAGGGAGTGTTAGAGGGTCATCTATACTTGGTAGATTTTGATAGAGCTGAACTCGACACTTGCTTAATTGCTAAGACTAACATGGGTTGGCTCTGGCACCGCCGACTAGCCCATGTTGGAATGAAGAATCTTCATAAGCTTCTAAAGGGAGAACACATTTTAGGATTAACAAATGTTCATTTTGAGAAAGACAGGATTTGTAGCGCATGCCAGGCAGGGAAGCAAGTTGGAGCCCATCATCCACACAAGAACATCATAACGACCGACAGGCCACTGGAGCTCCTACACATGGATCTATTCGGCCCGATTGCTTACATAAGCATCGGCGGGAGTAAGTACTGTCTAGTTATTGTGGATGATTATTCTCGCTTCACTTGGGTATTCTTTTTACAGGAAAAATCTCAAACCCAAGAGACCTTAAAAGGATTCTTGAGACGGGCTCAAAATGAGTTCGGCTTAAGGATCAAGAAAATAAGAAGCGACAACGGGACAGAGTTCAAGAACTCTCAAATTGAAGGCTTTCTTGAGGAGGAGGGCATCAAGCATGAGTTCTCTTCTCCCTACACCCCTCAACAAAATGGTGTAGTGGAGAGGAAGAATCGAACTCTATTGGACATGGCAAGGACCATGCTTGATGAGTACAAGACTTCGGATCGGTTTTGGGCCGAGGCGGTCAACACCGCTTGCTACGCCATCAACCGGTTATATCTTCACCGAATCCTCAAGAAGACATCATATGAACTCCTAACCGGTAAAAAGCCCAATATTTCTTATTTTAGAGTCTTTGGTAGCAAATGTTTTATTCTTGTTAAAAGAGGTAGAAAATCTAAATTTGCTCGTAAGACTGTAGAAGGCTTTTTACTTGGTTATGACTCAAACACAAGGGCATATAGAGTCTTTAACAAGTCCACTGGACTAGTTGAAGTCTCATGTGACGTTGTGTTTGATGAGACTAACGGCTCTCAAGTAGAGCAAGTTGATCTTGATGAGATAGGTGATGAAGAGGCTCCGTGCATCGCGCTAAGGAACATGTCCATCGGGGATGTGTGTCCTAAGGAATCCGAAGAGCCTCCAAAGGCACAAGATCAACCGTCCTCCTCCACGCAAGCATCTCCACCAACTCAAAATGAGGATGAGGCTCAAGTTGATGAAGGGCAAGATCAAAAAGATGAGCCACCTCAAGATGATGGCAATGATCAAGGGGGAGATGCAAATGATCAAGAAAAGGAGGATGAGCAAGAACCAAGGCCGCCACACCCAAGAGTTCACCAAGCAATACAACGAGATCACCCCGTCGACACCATCCTCGGCGACATTCATAAGGGGGTAACTACTAGATCTCGTGTTGCACATTTTTGTGAGCATTACTCGTTTGTTTCCTCTATTGAGCCACACAGGGTAGAGGAAGCACTACAAGATTCGGATTGGGTGGTGGCGATGCAAGAGGAGCTCAACAACTTCACTAGGAATGAGGTATGGCATTTAGTTCCACGTCCTAACCAAAATGTTGTAGGAACCAAATGGGTCTTCCGCAACAAACAAGATGAGCATGGTGTGGTGACAAGGAACAAAGCCCGACTTGTGGCCAAGGGATACTCCCAAGTCGAAGGTTTGGATTTCGGTGAAACCTATGCACCCGTAGCTAGGCATGAGTCAATTCGCATATTATTGGCCTATGCTACTTACCATGGCTTTAAGCTTTATCAAATGGACGTGAAAAGTGCCTTCCTCAATGGACCAATCAAGGAAGAGGTCTATGTTGAGCAACCTCCTGGCTTTGAAGACGGTGAGTACCCTAACCATGTCTATAAGCTCTCTAAGGCGCTTTATGGGCTCAAGCAAGCCCCAAGAGCATGGTATGAATGCCTTAGAGATTTCCTTATCGCTAATGGCTTCAAAGTCGGAAAAGCCGATCCTACTCTATTCACTAAAACTCTTGACAATGATTTGTTTGTATGCCAAATTTATGTTGATGATATCATATTTGGGTCTACTAACGAATCTACTTGTGAGGAATTTAGTAGGATCATGACACAGAAATTCGAGATGTCGATGATGGGGGAGTTGAAGTATTTTCTAGGATTCCAAGTCAAACAACTCCAAGAAGGCACCTTCATCAGCCAAACAAAGTACACTCAAGATATTCTAAGCAAGTTTGGAATGAAGGATGCCAAGCCCATCAAGACTCCCATGGGAACAAATGGGCATCTCGACCTCGACACGGGAGGTAAGTCCGTGGATCAAAAGGTATACCGGTCGATGATAGGTTCTTTACTCTATTTATGTGCATCTCGACCGGATATTATGCTTTCCGTATGCATGTGTGCAAGATTCCAAGCCGACCCTAAGGAAGCTCACCTTACGGCCGTGAAACGAATCTTGAGATATTTGGCTTATACTCCTAAGTTTGGGCTTTGGTACCCTCGGGGATCCACATTTGATTTGATTGGTTATTCGGATGCCGATTGGGCGGGGTGTAAGATTAATAGAAAGAGCACATCAGGGACTTGCCAGTTCTTGGGAAGATACTTGGTGTCTTGGGCTTCAAAGAAGCAAAATTCGGTCGCTCTTTCAACCGCCGAAGCCGAGTACATTGCCGCGGGTCATTGTTGCGCGCAATTGCTTTGGATGAGGCAAACCCTGCGGGACTACGGTTACAAATTGACCAAAGTCCCTTTGCTATGTGATAATGTGAGTGCAATCAAAATGGCCGACAATCCCGTCGAGTATAGCCGCACTAAGCACATAGCCATCCGATATCATTTTCTTAGGGATCACCAACAAAAGGGGGATATCGAGATTTCTTACATTAACACTAAAGATCAACTAGCCGATATTTTTACCAAGCCTCTTGATGAACAAACTTTTACCAAACTTAGGCATGAGCTCAATATTCTTGATTCACGCAACTTCTTTTGCTAGATTGCACACATAGCTCATTTATATACTTTTGATCATATCTCTTTTATATGCTATGACTAATATGTTTTCAAGTCTATTTCAAACCAAGTCATAGGTATATTGAAAGGGAATTGGAGTCTTCGGCGAAGACAAAGATTTCCACTCCGAAACTCATCCTTCGCTGTCACTCCAAGCCACTCTCCATCTTTGGGGGAGAGAGCAAAAGGACTTCATCTTTGGTACAATCTTAACTCATTTGTTTATGACCAAAGGGGAAGAAATTACTTCAGGGCTCTAATGATTCCGTTTTTGGCGATTAATGCCAAAGGGGGAGAAAGTAAGAGCCCAAAGCAAAAGGACCGCACCACCACCAATTTCAAAAACTTAGTGTTTTCCAAGAGTATTTATCAAATTGGTATCCTATTGTTCAAAAGGGGGAGAAAGTAGTATTTCAAAAATGATATATCAAAACCCTCTTGAACACTAAGAGGAGGATCTCTTTTAGGGGGAGTTTTGTTTAGTCAAAGGAAAAGCATTTGAAACAGGGGGAGTAAATTTCAAATCTTGAAAATGCTTCTTAAAAACGTATTCATTTGCCTTTGACTATTTGCAAAAGAACCTTGAAAAGATTTACAAAAGATTTTTGCAAAAACAAAACATGTGGTGCAAGCGTGGTCCAAAATGTTAAAAATGAAAGAAACAATCCATGCATATCTTGTAAGTATTTATATTGGCTCAATTCCAAGCAACCTTTGCACTTACATTATGCAAACTAGTTCAATTATGCTCTCTATACTTGCTTTGGTTTGTGTTGGCATCAATCACCAAAAAGGGGGAGATTGAAAGGGAATTAGGCTTACACCTAGTTCCTAAATAATTTTGGTGGTTGAATTGCCCAACACAAATAATTGGACTAACTAGTTTGTTCTAGTGTTTAAGTTATACAGGTGCTAAAGGTTCACACTTAGCCAATAAAAAGACCAAGAGTTGGGTTCAACAAAAGAGCAAAGGGCCAACCAAAGGCACCTCTGGTCTGGCACACCGGACTGTCCGGTGTGCCACCGGACAGTGTCCGGTGCACCAGAGGACTCCAACTCGAACTCGCCACCTTCGGGAATTTCCAGAGGCACTCACGCTATAATTCACCGGACATGTCCGGTGTGCACCGGACTGTCCGGTGCAACTCCGGAGCAACGGATACTTCGCGCCAACGGTCACCTGCAGGCGCATTCAATGCGCGCCAGAAGCGCGCAGAAGTCAGGCACGCCCATACTGGCGCACCGGACAATGAACAGTACTTGTCCGGTGTGCACCGGACATCCAGGCAGGCCCACAAGTCAGAAGCTCCAACGGTCGGAATCCAACGGAACTGGTGACGTGGCTGGGGCACCGGACTGTCCGGTGCGCCATCGAACAGACAGCCTCCACCAACGGTCAAGTTGGTGGTTGGGGCTATAAATACCCCAACCACCCCACCATTCATTGCATCCAAGTTTTCCCACTTCTCAACCACTTACAAGAGCTAGGCATTCAATTCTAGACACATACAAAGAGATCAAATCCTCTCCAATTCCACACAAGGCTTTAGTGATTAGCGAGAGAGATTTGTCGTGTTCTTTTGAGCTCTTGCGCTTGGATTGCTTCTTTTCTTTCTCACTTGTTCTTGAGATCAAAACTCCATTGTAATCAAGGCAAGAGGCACCAATTGTGTGGTGGCCCTTGCGGGGAAGTTTTGTTCCCGACTTTGATTTGAGAAGAGAAGCTCACTCGGTCCGAGGGACCGTTTGAGAGAGGGAAGGGTTGAAAGAGACCCGGCCTTTGTGGCCTTCTCAACGGGGAGTAGGTTTGCGAGAACCGAACCTCGGTAAAACAAATCTGCGTGTCACACTCTTCATTTGCTTGCGATATGTTTTGCTCCCTCTCTCCCGGACTCAATTATATTTCTAACGCTAACACGGCTTGTAGTTGTGTTTATATTTGTAAATTTCAGTTTCGCACTATACACCCCCCCTCTAGGCGACTTTCAGTGTGCCTTCTGCGGCCGCCGAGGCCAGAACACACACCCTCGCTGCGTTGTAAAGTTGCGTCCCTTTTCCTCTTGTTTTGAGTATCCGGACTTTTTTGTCGGTAACAGGGATGTTTGTGCGAGCGAGAGTTGCTTCTCGCGGAAGGTGATGAGTGAGGTATCCGTATCCCGGAGGCGTGGGAGTCCCTCGGCTCGGTCAGCCTTGGCTGCTTACGTGTACTCCGTCGTTTTCAGGATCCACTTTTAGAGGTAGTCAGAAAGCACGAAAGATATTCTGGCAGAAGGGATCTTTTTTCGAGGAAAATTTCAACGCAGAGGGGGTTCCCCCCCTTTTAGCCCCTGAGGGAGGGTCGGGCTTTGCCGAGGCGAGGCCGACCCTTCCTTGATGACTAAACTTTGCGTGGGTGCGAGGTATATGAACAACTTGAAAATATCTTAAGGGTAGAAGCGACGTAGTTGTTGGATATTCCAAGCGTTGTCGTAGACCTTGCCTTGACTGTTGGCCAGCTTGTACGTTCCGGGCTTCAGAACTTTGGCGATGACGAATGGCCCCTCCCAGGGGGGCGTGAGCTTGTGCCTCCCTTGGGTGTCTTGCCGCAGCCGAAGCACCAGGTCGCCAACCTGGAGGTCTCGGGACCGGACCCCTCGGGCGTGGTAGCGTCGCAGGGACTGCTGGTACCGCGCCGAGTGTAGTAAGGCCTTGTCCCGAGCTTCTTCCAGCTGGTCCAGCGAGTCTTCTCGGCTAACTTGGTTGCTCTGATCGCTGTAGGCCCTCGTCCTCGGGGAGCCGTATTCCAGGTCAGTGGGCAAGACGACCTCAGCCCCGTAGACCAGGAAGAACGGCGTGAAACCCGTGGCTCGGCTCGGCGTTGTCCTCAGGCTCCAGACCACCGAGGGAAGTTCCTTCATCCATCGCTTGCCGAACTTGTTGAGGTCGTTGTAAATCTGAGGCTTGAGCCCTTGTAGAATCATGTCGTTGGCACGCTCTACTTGCCCATTCGACATGGGATGAGCCACGGCGGCCCAGTCCACCCGGATGTGGTGCTCCTCGCAGAAGTCCAAGAATTTTCTGCCGGTGAACTGGGTACCGTTGTCGGTGATGATGGAGTTCGGGACCCCGAAGCGATGGATGATGTTGGTGAAGAACGCCACCGCCTGCTCGGACCTGATGCTGTTCAGAGGTCGGACCTCGATCCACTTGGAGAATTTGTCGATGGCGACCAGCAGGTGCGTGTAGCCCCCAGGCGCCTTCTGCAAGGGACCGACGAGGTCCAGACCCCACACAGCAAAGGGCCAGGTGATGGGTATCGTCCGCAGAGCCTGAGCGGGCTGGTGGGTCTGCTTCGCATAGAATTGGCACCCTTCGCAGGTGCGGACAATTCTAGTGGCGTCAGCCACCGCCGTTGGCCAGTAGAAGCCTTGCCGGAAAGCATTCCCGACAAGGGCTCGAGGCGCTGCGTGATGGCCGCAAGCCCCCGAGTGTATCTCTTGCAGGAGTTCCTGACCTTTGGCGATGGAGATGCATCGCTGGAGGATGCCCGAGGGGCTGCGGTGGTAGAGCTCCTTCTCGTCGCCCAGCAAGACGAACGACTTGGCGCGTCGCGCTATTCGCCGAGCCTCGGCCCGGTCGAGGGGTAGCTCTCCTTGGCGGAGATATTGCAGGTACGGGGTCTGCCAATTTCGATCAGGCATGGCCCCGCTCCGCTCCTCCTCGACGTGCAGTGCCTCGCCCTCGGAGCCCGAGGGTACCTCGGGCTGAACCGAGGGCGCCTCGGGCCAAGCTGAGGGTGCCTTGGGCTGCGCCGAGGGTACCTCGGGCTGGACCGAGGGCGCCTCAGGCTTGGGCAAGTCGTCGATCTTGATGGAGGGTTGATGCAGATCCCGGGAGAAGACGTCCGGGGGAACCGTTGTTCGCCCCGAGGCTATCTTTGCCAGCTCGTCCGCAGTCTCGTTGTAGCGCCGAGCGATGTGGTTAAGCTCGAGCCCATAGAACTTGTCTTCCAGGCGTCGAACCTCATCGCAGTAGACCTCCATCTTCGGGTCACGGCAGTGGGAGTTCTTCATGACTTGGTCGATGACGAGCTGCGAGTCACCGCGGGCGTCGAGGCGCCTGACCCCTAGCTCGATGGCGATCCGCAACCCGTTGACCAGAGCCTCGTACTCAGCCACATTGTTGGACGCCGGGAAATGGAGGCGTAGCACATAGCGTAGGTGTTTCCCGAGGGGCGAGATGAAGAGTAGGCCCGCGCCGGCTCCCGTCTTCATCAGCGACCTGTCGAAAAACATGGTCCAGAGCTCCGGTTGGATCAGAGCCGTCGGCAGCTGGGTGTCGACCCATTCGGCTACAAAGTCCGCCAATACCTGGGACTTGATGGCCTTCCGAGGGGCGAACGAGACTGTCTCGCCCATGATTTCCACCGCCCACTTTGCAATCCTACCCGAGGCCTCTCGGCACTGGATGATCTCCCCCAGGGGGAAGGATGACACCACAGTTACCGGATGAGACTCGAAGTAGTGTCGCAACTTCCGCCTCGTCAGGATCACTGCATACAGCAGCTTCTGAACTTGTGGGTAGCGGATCTTGGTCTCGGACTGTACCTCGCTGACGAAGTAAACTGGCCTCTGAACGGGCAATGCATGCCCCTCTTCTTGCCTCTCGACCACAATCGCGGCGCTAACCACCTGAGTGGTCGCGGCGACGTAGACCAAGAGGGCTTCTCCGTCAGCTGGAGGCACCAAGATAGGCGCCTTTGTGAGGAGCGCCTTCAGGTTCCCGAGAGCTTCCTCGGCCTCAGGGGTCCAAGCGAAGCACTCGGTCTTCCTTAAGAGGCGGTACAGAGGCAGGCCTCTTTCGCCGAGGCATGAGATGAAGCGGCTCAGGGCCGCGAGACATCCCATGACCCTCTGCACGCCTTTTAAGTCCTTGATGGGCCCCATGCTGGTGATGGCTGCGATCTTCTCCGGGTTGGCTTCGATGCCCCGCTCGGAGACGATGAACCCCAAGAGCATGCCCCGGGGTACCCGAAGACACACTTCTCGGGATTGAGCTTGACGCCTTTCGCTTTGAGACATCGGAATGTCACTTCAAGGTTGGGGAGGAGGTCGGAGGCTTTCCTTGTCTTGACTACGATGTCATCGACGTAGGCCTCGACCGTGCGACCGATGTGTTCGCCGAACACATGGTTCATGCACCGCTGATACGTCGCCCGCATTCCTCAAACCGAACGGCATGGTGACATAGCAGTACATGCCGAAGGGTGTGATGAAAGAAGTCGCGAGCTGGTCGGACTCTTTCATCCTGATTTGGTGATACCCTGAGTAGGCGTCGAGGAAGGACAGGGTTTCGCACCCAGCAGTGGAATCCACGATTTGATCGATGCGAGGCAGAGGGTAGGGAACCTTCGGACATGCTTTGTTGAGACCAGTGTAGTCTACACACATCCACCATTTCCCCCCTTTCTTTCTCACAAGCACAGGGTTGGCAAGCCATTCGGGATGGAATACCTTTTTGATGAACCCTGCTGCCATTAGCTTGTGGATCTCCTCGCCTATCACTCTGCGCTTCTCCTCGTCGAATCGGCGCAGAGGCTGCTTGACGGGTCGGGCTCCGGCCCGAATATCCAGCGAGTGCTCGGCGACATCCCTCGGTATGCCGGGCATGTCCGAGGGACTCCACGCAAAGACGTCGGTGTTTGCGCGGAGAAAGTCGACGAGCACTGCTTCCTATTTGGGGTCGAGCCCGGAACCGATCCGGATCTGCTTGGAGGCGTCGCCACTGGGGTCGAGAGGGACGGCCTTGACCGTCTCCACTGGCTCGAAGTTGCCGGCATGGCGCTTCACGTCTGGCACCTCTTTGGAGAGGCTTTCCAGGTCGGCGATGAGGGCCTCGGATTCGGCGAGGGCCTCGGCGTACTCCACGCACTCCACGTCGCATTCGAACGCGTGTTTGTACGTGGGGCCGACGGTGATGACCCCGTTGGGGCCCGACATCTTGAGCTTCAGGTAGGTGTAGTTGGGTACGGCCATAAACTTCGCGTAGCATGGCCTCCCCAGCACCGCGTGGTAGGTTCCTCGGAACCCGACCACCTCGAACGTCAGAGTCTCCCTTCGGAAGTTGGAGGGCGTTCCGAAGCAGACGGGAAGGTCGAGTCGTCCGAGGGGCTGGACGCGCTTCCCGGGAATGATCCCGTGGAAGGGCGCAGCGCCTGCTCGGACGGAGGACAAATCGACGCGCAGGAGCCCGAGGGTCTCGGCGTAGATGATGTTGAGGCAGCGGCCCCCGTCCATAAGGACTTTGGTGAGCCTGACGTCGCCGACGATGGGGTCGACGACGAGCGGGTATTTCCCCGGGCTCGGCACGTGGTCGGGGTGGTCGGCTTGGTCGAAGGTGATGGGCTTGTCGGACCAGTCTAGGTAGACTGGCGCCGCCACTTTCACCGAGCAGACCTCCCGGCGCTCTTGCTTGCGATGCCGAGCCGAGGCGTTCGCCGCATGCCCACCGTAGATCATGAAGCAGTCGCGGACCTCGGGGAACTCTCCTGCTTGGTGATCTTCCTTCTTGTCGTCGTCGCGGGCCCTGCCACCCTCCGCGGGTGGCCCGGCCCTGTGGAAGTGGCGCCGAAGCATGACGCACTCCTCAAGGGTGTGCTTGATGTTCCCCTGATGATAGGGGCACGGCTCCCTGAGCATCTTGTCGAAGAGGTTGGCACCTCCGGGGGGCTTCCGAGGGTTCTTGTACTCGGCGGCGGCAACAAGGTCCGCGTCGGCGGCGTCGCGTTTCGCTTGCGACTTCTTCTTGCCTTTCTTCTTGGCGCCGCGCGGAGTAGACGCCTCGGGAGCATCTTCCGATGGGCGGCCCTGGGGCTGCTTGTCCTTTCGGAAGATAGCCTCGACCGCCTCCTGGCCAGAGGCGAACTTGGTGGCGATGTCCATCAGCTCGCTCGCCCTGGTGGGGGTCTTGCGACCCAACTTACTCACCAGGTCGCGGCAGGTGGTGCCGGCAAGGAACGCGCCGATGACATCCGAGTCGGTGATGTTGGGCAGCTCGGTGCGCTGCTTCGAGAATCGCTGGATGTAGTCCCGGAGGGACTCTCCCGGCTACTGCCGGCAGCTTCGGAGGTCCCAGGAATTCCCGGGGCGCACGTACGTGCCCTGGAAATTGCCGGCGAAGGCTTGGACCAGGTCGTCCCAGTTGGAGATCTGCCCCAGAGGCAGATGCTCCAACCAGGCGCGAGCGGTGTCGGAGAGGAACAGGGGGAGGTTGCGGATGATGAGGTTGTCATCGTCCGTTCCACCCAGCTGGCAGGCCAGGCGGTAGTCCGCGAGCCACAGTTCCGGCCTCGTTTCCCCCGAGTACTTTGTGATAGTAGTCGGGGGTCGGAACCGGGTCGGGAACGGCGCCCGTCGGATGGCCCGGCTGAAGGCCTGCGGACCGGGTGGTTCGGGCGAGGGACTCCGATCTTCCCCGTTGTCGTAGCGTCCCCCACGCCTGGGGTGGTAACCTCGGCACACCCTCTCGTCGAGGTGGGCCCGACGGTCGCGATGATGGTGCTCGTTGCCGAGGTGGCCCGGGGCCGCAGGCGCGGTGTTGCGCGTGCGCCCGGTGTAGACCGAGGCTTCCCGCATGAATCGGGAAGTCGCGGCGTGAGGTTCCGAGGGGTATCCCTGCCTTCGGGAGGCAGAGTTCTCGGCCCGTCGGACCGCAGCGCCTTCCAGGAGATTCCTGAGCTCTCCCTGGATTCGCTGACCCTTGGTGGTTGATGGCTCCGGCATCGCGCGGAGAAGCATCGCTGCTGCAGCCAGGTTCTGACCGACCCCACTGGATGCGGGTGGCGGCCTGACCCTGACGTCGTTGGCGACGCAGTGCTGGAAACTGATAGTCGCCTAGAGGGGGGGTGAATAGGGCGAAACTGAAATTTACAAATTAAACACAACTACAAGCCGGGGTTAGCGTTAGTAATAATAAACGAGTCCAAGAGAGAGGGCGCAAAACAAATCCCAAGCGAATAAGCAAGTGAGACACGGAGATTTGTTTTACCGAGGTTCGGTTCTTGCAAACCTACTCCCCGTTGAGGAGGCCACAAAGGCCGGGTCTCTTTCAACCCTTCCCTCTCTCAAACGGTCCCTCGGACCGAGTGAGCTTCTCTTCTCAAATCAAAGCCGGGAACAAAACTTCCCCGCAAGGGCCACCACACAATTGGTGCCTCTTGCCTTGATTACAATGGAGTTGTGATCTCAAGAACAAGTGAGAAAGAAAAGAAGCAATCCAAGCGCAAGAGCTCAAATGAACACGGCAAATCACTCTCACTAATCACTAGGGCTTTGTGTGGAATTGGAGAGGATTTGATCTCTTTAGTGTGTCTAGAATTGAATGCTAGAGCTCTTGTAGTAGTTGAGAAGTGGAAAACTTGGATGCAATGAATGGTGGGGTGGTTGGGGTATTTATAGCCCCAACCACCAAACTTGACCGTTGGCTGGAGGTGTCTGCGCGATGGCGCACCGGACAGTCCGGTGCACACCGGACAGTCCGGTGCCCCTGCCACGTCATCACTGCCGTTGGATTCTGACCGTTGGAGCTTCTGACTTGTGGGCCCGCCTGGGTGTCCGGTGCACACCGGACATGCACTGTTTGATGTCCGGTGCACCGGTATGGGCGAGTCTGACGACTGCGCGCGCTGCGCGCGCATTAAATGCTCCGCAGGGAGCCGTTGGCGCCGCAGGGAGCCGTTGCTCCGCTGGCACACCGGACAGTCCGGTGTACACCGGACAGTCCGGTGAATTTTAGCGGAGCGGCTGCCGCGCGAACCCGAGGCTGGCGAGTTCCGGAGACCGCGCTTCCTTGGAGCACCGGACATGTCCGGTGCACACCGGACAGTCCGGTGAATTATAGCGCGCCGGCTTCCGAGAAATCCCGAGGGTGAAGAGTTTGAGTCTGAGTCCCCTGGTGCACCGGACAGGTACTGTTCACTGTCCGGTGGCACACCGGACAGTCCGGTGCGCCAGACCAGGGGTCCCCTCGGTTGCCCCTTTGCTCCTTTATTGAATCCAAAACTTGGTCTTTTTATTGGCTGAGTGTGAACCTTGTACACCTGTATAATCTATACACTTTGGGCAAACTAGTTAGTCCAAAGATTTGTGTTGGGTAATTCAACCACCAAAATTATTTAGGAACTAGGTGTAAGCCTAATTCCCTTTCAATCTCCCCCTTTTTGGTGATTGATGCCAACACAAACCAAAGCAAATATAGAAGTGCATAATTGAACTAGTTTGCATAATGTAAGTGTAAAGGTTGCTTGGAATTAAGCCAATATAACTACTTACAAGATATGCAAGGAATGTTTCTTTCTTTATTTAGCGTTTTGGACCACGTTTGCACCACATGTTTTGTTTTTGCAAATCCTTTTGTAAATCCATTTCAAAGATCTTTTGCAAATAGTCAAAGGTAAATGAATAAGAGTTTGCAAGGCATTTTCAAGATTTGAAATTTTCTCCCCCTGAATCAAATGCTTTTCCTTTGACTAAACAAAACTCCCCCTAAATTAAATCCTCCTCTTAGTGTTCAAGAGGGTTTTGATATACCATTTGGAAATACTACTTTCTCCCCCTTTTGAACACAACAGGATCCCAATTGATAAATACTTCTTGGAAAACACTAAGTTTTGAAATTGGTGGTGGTGCGGTCCTTTTGCTTTGGGCTCATTTCTCCCCCTTTTTGGCATGAATCGCCAAAAACGGAATTATTAGAGCCAGTAATTTCTTCCCCTTTGGTCATAAGTAAATGAGTTAAGATTATACCAAAGACGAAATTCGGTCCTTTTGCTTTTGAGCTTTTGCCCTCTCCCCCTTTTCTTTGATGCTCATTTCTCCCCAAGGAATAGAGAGTTGCTCGGAGTGATGGCGAAGCATGAGTTACGGAGTGGAAGCCTTTGTCTTCGCCGAAGACTCCAATTCCCTTTCAATATACCTATGACTTGGTTTGAAATAGACTTGAAAACACATTAGTCATAGCATATAAAAGAGATATGATCAAAGGTATTCAAATGAGCTATGTGTGCAAGTTAGCAAAAGAAATTTCTAGAATCAAGAATATTGAGCTCATGCCTAAGTCTGGTAAAAGATTGTTCATCAAGAGGCTTGGTAAAGATATCGGCTAATTGATCTTTAGTATTAATGTAAGAAATCTCGATATCCCCCTTTTGTTGGTGATCTCTAAGAAAATGATACCGAATGGCTATGTGCTTAGTGCGGCTATGCTCGACGGGATTGTCGGTCATTTTGATTGCACTCTCATTATCACATAGCAAAGGGACTTTGGTTAATTTGTAACCGTAGTCCCGCAGGGTTTGTCTCATCCAAAGCAATTGCGCGCAACAATGACCTGCGGCAATGTACTCGGCTTCGGCGGTGGAAAGAGCGACCGAATTTTGCTTCTTTGAAGCCCAAGACACCAAGGATCTTCCCAAGAACTGACAAGTCCCCGATGTGCTCTTCCTATTAATTTTGCACCCCGCCCAATCGGCATCCGAATAACCAATCAAATCAAATGTGGATCCCCGAGGGTACCAAAGCCCAAACTTAGGTGTATAAGCCAAATATCTCAAGATTCGTTTTACGGCCGTAAGGTGTGATTCCTTAGGGTCGGATTGGAATCTTGCACACATGCAAACGGAAAGCATAATGTCCGGTCGAGATGCACATAAATAAAGTAATGAACCAATCATCGACCGGTATACCTTTTGATCCACGGACTTACCTCCCGTGTCGAGGTCGAGATGCCCATTAGTTCCCATGGGTGTCTTGATGGGTTTGGCATCCTTCATCCCAAACTTAGCAAGAATGTCTTGAGTGTACTTCGTTTGGCTAATGAAGGTGCCTTCTTGGAGTTGCTTGACTTGGAATCCTAGAAAATACTTCAACTCCCCCATCATAGACATCTCGAATTTCTGTGTCATGATCCTACTAAACTCTTCACATGTAGACTCGTTAGTAGACCCAAATATAATATCATCAACATAAATTTGGCATACAAACAAGTCATTTTCAAGAGTTTTAGTAAAGAGTGTAGGATCGGCCTTGCCGACTTTGAAGCCATTAGCAATAAGGAAATCTCTTAGGCATTCATACCATGCTCTTGGGGCTTGCTTGAGCCCATAAAGCGCCTTAGAGAGCTTATAAACATGGTTAGGATACTCACTGTCTTCAAAGCCGGGAGGTTGCTCAACATAGACCTCTTCCTTGATCGGTCCGTTGAGGAAGGCACTTTTCACGTCCATTTGATAGAGCTTAAAGCCATGGTAAGTAGCATAGGCTAATAATATGCGAATTGACTCAAGCCTAGCTACGGGTGCATAGGTTTCACCGAAATCCAAACCTTCGACTTGTGAATATCCTTTGGCCACGAGTCGAGCTTTGTTCCTTGTCACCACACCATGCTCATCTTGCTTGTTGCGGAAGACCCATTTGGTTCCTACAACATTTTGGTTAGGACGTGGAACTAAATGCCATACCTCGTTCCTTGTGAAATTGTTGAGCTCTTCTTGCATCGCCACCACCCAATCCGAATCTTGGAGAGCTTCCTCTACCCTGTGTGGCTCAATAGAGGAAACAAAAGAGTAATGTTCACAAAAATGAGCAACCCGAGATCTAGTAGTTACCCCCTTATGAATATCGCCGAGGATGGTGTCGACGGGGTGATCTCGTTGTATTGCTTGGTGGACTCTTGGGTGTGGCGGCCTTGGTTCTTCCTCATCCTCCTTTTCTTGATCAATTGCATCTCCCCCTTGATCATTGCCATCATCTTGAGGTGGCTCATCTTCTTGATTTTGCCCTTCATCAACTTGAGCTTCATCCTCAATTTGAGTTGGTGGGGATGCTTGCATGGAGGAGGATGGTTGATCTTGTGCATTTGGAGGCTCTTCGGATCCCTTAGGACACACATCCCCAATGGACATGTTTCTTAGCGCGATGCATGGAGCCTCTTCATTACCTATCTCATCAAGATCAACTTGCTCTACTTGAGAGCCGTTAGTTTCATCAAACACAACGTCACATGAGACTTCAACTAGTCCAGTGGACTTGTTAAAGACCCTATATGCCCTTGTGTTTGAGTCATAACCAAGTAAAAAGCCTTCTACAGTTTTAGGAGCAAATTTAGATTTTCTACCTCTTTTAACAAGAATAAAGCATTTGCTACCAAAAACTCTAAAGTATGAAATGTTGGGCTTTTTACCGGTTAGGAGTTCATATGATGTCTTCTTGAGGATTCGGTGAAGATATAACCGGTTGATGGCGTAGCAGGCGGTGTTGACCGCTTCGGCCCAAAACCGGTCCGGGGTCTTGTACTCATCAAGCATGGTTCTTGCCATGTCCAATAAAGTTCGATTCTTCCTCTCCACTACACCATTTTGTTGTGGCGTGTAGGGGGAGGAGAACTCATGCTTGATGCCCTCCTCCTCAAGGAAGCCTTCAATTTGAGAGTTCTTGAACTCCGTTCCGTTGTCGCTTCTTATTTTCTTGATCCTTAAGCCGAACTCATTTTGAGCCCGTCTCAAGAATCCCTTTAAGGTCTCTTGGGTTTGAGATTTTTCCTGTAAAAAGAATACCCAAGTGAAGCGAGAATAATCATCCACTATTACAAGACAATACTTACTCCCGCCGATGCTTATGTAAGCGATCGGGCCGAATAGATCCATGTGGAGTAGTTCAAGCGGCCTGTCGGTCGTCATGATGTTCTTGTGTGGATGATGGACTCCAACTTGCTTCCCCGCCTGGCATGCGCTACAAATCCTGTCTTTCTCAAAATGAACATTTGTTAATCCTAAAATGTGCTCTCCCTTTAGAAGCTTATGAAGATTCTTCATCCCAACATGGGCTAGTCGGCGGTGCCAGAGCCAACCCATGTTAGTCTTAGCAATTAAGCATGTGTCGAGCTCAGCTCTATCAAAATCTACTAAGTATAGCTGACCCTCTAACACACCCTTAAATGCTATCGAATCATCACTTCTTCTAAAGACAGTGACACCTACATCAGTAAAAAGACAGTTGTAGCCCATTTGACATAATTGTGAAACAGAAAGCAAGTTGTAATCTAAGGAATCAACAAGAAAAACATTGGAAATAGAATGGTCAGGAGATATAGCAATTTTACCAAGTCCTTTGACCAAACCTTGATTTCCATCCCCGAATGTGATAGCTCGTTGGGGATCTTTGTTTTTCTCATATGAGGAGAACATCCTTTTCTCCCCGGTCATGTGGTTTGTGCATCCGCTGTCGAGTATCCAACTTGAGCCCCCGGATGCATAAACCTACAAAACAAGTTTAGTTCTTGACTTTAGGTACCCAAATGGTTTTGGGTCCTTTGGCATTAGACACAAGAACTTTGGGTACCCAAACACAAGTCCTTGACCCCTTGTGCTTGCCCCCAACATATTTGGCAACTACTTTGCCGGATTTGCTAGTAAGCACATAAGATGCATCAAAAGTTTTAAATGAAATGGCATGATCATTTGATGCATTAGGAATTTTCTTCTTAGGCAACTTAGCATGGGTTGGTTGCCTAGAACTAGATGTCTCACCCTTATACATATAAGCATGATTAGGGCCAGGGTGAGACTTCCTAGAATGAATCTTTCTAATTTTGCTCTCAGGATAGCCGGCAGGGTACAAAATGTAACCCTCGTTATCCTGAGGCATGGGAGCCTTGCCCTTAACAAAGTTAGATAAGTTCTTTGGAGGGGCATTAAGTTTGACATTGTCTCCCCTTTGGAAGCCAATGCCATCCTTGATGCCAGGGCGTCTCCCATTATAGAGCATACTTCTAGCAAATTTAAATTTTTCATTTTCTAAGTTATGCTCGGCAATTTTAGCATCTAATTTTGCTATATGATCATTTTGTTGTTTAATTAAAGCCATATGATCAAGAATAGCATTAACATCAATATCTCTACATCTAGTGCAAATAGAAACATGCTCAACATTAGATGTAGAGGGTTTGCAAGAGTTAAGTTCTACAACCTTAGCATGCAACATTTCATTCTTAGTTCTAAGGTCGGAAATAGTAGCATTGCAAACATCAAAATCTTTAGCCTTAGCAATTAAATTTTCATTCTCTAATCTAAGGCTAGCAAGAGATGCATTCAATTCATCAATCTTAGCAAGCAAGTCAATGTTATCATCTCTAAGATTGGGAATTGAAACATTACAAACATGTGAATCAACCTTAGCATTTAAAATAGCATTTTCATTTCTAAGGTTGTCAATCATCTCACGGCAAGTGCTTAGCTCACTAGACAATTTTTCATATTTTTCTACTTCTAGAGCATAAGCCTTTTTAACCTTAACATGTTTCTTGTTTTCTTTAATTAGACAATCCTCTTGGGAGTCCAAAAGGTCATCCTTTTCATGAATAGCACTAATCAATTCATTTAGTTTTTCTTTTTGCTCCATGTTAAGATTGGCAAAGAGAATACGCAAATTATCCTCCTCATCACTAGCATTATCATCACTAGACGATTCATATTTAGTGGAGGAGTTGGATTTAACCTTCTTCTTTTTGCCGTCCTTTGCCATGAGGCACTTGTGGCCGACGTTGGGGAAGAGGAGTCTTTTGGTGACGGCGATGTTGGCGGCGTCCTCGTCGTCGGAGGAGTCGCTTGAGCTTTCGTCGGAATCCCATTCCCGACAAACATGGGCATCGCCGCCCTTCTTTATGTAGTGCCTTTTCTTCTCCTTTCTTCTCCCCTTCTTGTCGTCGCCTCGGTCACTGTCACTAGATATAGGACATTTAGCAATAAAATGACCGGGCTTACCACACTTGTAGCAAACCTTCTTGGAGCGGGATTTGTAGTCCTTCCCCCTCCTTTGCTTGAGGATTTGGCGGAAGCTCTTGATGACGAGCGCCATTTCCTCATTGTCGAGCTTGGAGGCGTCTATTGGTTGTCTACTTGGTGTAGACTCCTCCTTCTTCTCTTCCGTTGCCTTGAATGCAACGGGTTGGGCTTCGGATGAGTCGCCAAGCTCGTTGATTTTCCTCGAGCCTTCTATCATGCACTCAAAACTTACAAAATGCCCGATAACTTCCTCGGGGGTCATTTTAGTATATCTAGGATTACCACGAATCAATTGAACTTGAGTGGGATTTAGAAAAATGAGAGATCTTAAAATAACATTTACCACTTCGTGGTCGTCCCACTTCTTGCTCCCGAGGTTGCGCACTTGGTTTACCAAAGTCTTGAGCCGGTTGTACATGTGTTGTGGCTCCTCCCCTTTGTTAAGCCGGAACCGACCGAGCTCCCCCTCGATCATTTCCCGCTTGGTGATCTTGGTGAGCTCATCTCCCTCGTGCGCGGTTTTGAGTACATCCCAAACCTCCTTGGCGTTCTTCAACCCTTGTACTTTGTTATATTCCTCTTTACTTAGTGAGGCGAGGAGAATTGTTGTGGCTTGTGAGTTGAAGTGCTCGATTTGGGCTACCTCATCCTCATCATAGTTCTCATCCCCTATAGATGGTACCTGCGCACCAAACTCAACAACATCCCATATGCTTTTGTGGAGCGAGATTAGATGAAATCGCATTAAATCGCTCCACCTAGCGTAATCTTCACCATCAAAAGTTGGTGGTTTGCCTAGTGGGACGGAAAGTAAGGGTGTATGTTTGGAAATGCGAGGGTAGCGTAGGGGAATCTTACTATACTTCTTGCGCTCTTGGCGCTTAGAAGTGACGGAGGGCGCATCGGAGTCGGAGGTCGATGTTGATGAAGTGTCGGTCTCGTAGTAGACCACCTTCCTCATCCTCTTGTGCTTGTCGCCTTTCCGATGCGGCTTGTGGGAAGAAGATTTTTCCTTCTTCTCTTTGTGGTGAGAAGAAGATTTCTTCTCCTTCCCTTTGTTGGAGGAGCTCTTCTTCTTCTCCCTCCTTTTGGTGCGGGACTCTTCCGATGAAGTGCTCCCGTGGCTTGTAGTGGGCTTTTCGCCGGTCTCCATCTCCTTCTTGGCGTGATCTCCCGACATCACTTCGAGCGGTTAGGCTCTAATGAAGCACCGGGCTCTGATACCAATTGATAGTCGCCTAGAGGGGGGGTGAATAGGGCGAAACTGAAATTTACAAATTAAACACAACTACAAGCCGGGGTTAGCGTTAGTAATAATAAACGAGTCCAAGAGAGAGGGCGCAAAACAAATCCCAAGCGAATAAGCAAGTGAGACACGGAGATTTGTTTTACCGAGGTTCGGTTCTTGCAAACCTACTCCCCGTTGAGGAGGCCACAAAGGCCGGGTCTCTTTCAACCCTTCCCTCTCTCAAACGGTCCCTCGGACCGAGTGAGCTTCTCTTCTCAAATCAAAGCCGGGAACAAAACTTCCCCGCAAGGGCCACCACACAATTGGTGCCTCTTGCCTTGATTACAATGGAGTTGTGATCTCAAGAACAAGTGAGAAAGAAAAGAAGCAATCCAAGCGCAAGAGCTCAAATGAACACGGCAAATCACTCTCACTAATCACTAGGGCTTTGTGTGGAATTGGAGAGGATTTGATCTCTTTAGTGTGTCTAGAATTGAATGCTAGAGCTCTTGTAGTAGTTGAGAAGTGGAAAACTTGGATGCAATGAATGGTGGGGTGGTTGGGGTATTTATAGCCCCAACCACCAAACTTGACCGTTGGCTGGAGGTGTCTGCGCGATGGCGCACCGGACAGTCCGGTGCACACCGGACAGTCCGGTGCCCCTGCCACGTCATCACTGCCGTTGGATTCTGACCGTTGGAGCTTCTGACTTGTGGGCCCGCCTGGGTGTCCGGTGCACACCGGACATGCACTGTTTGATGTCCGGTGCACCGGTATGGGCGAGTCTGACGACTGCGCGCGCTGCGCGCGCATTAAATGCTCCGCAGGGAGCCGTTGGCGCCGCAGGGAGCCGTTGCTCCGCTGGCACACCGGACAGTCCGGTGTACACCGGACAGTCCGGTGAATTTTAGCGGAGCGGCTGCCGCGCGAACCCGAGGCTGGCGAGTTCCGGAGACCGCGCTTCCTTGGAGCACCGGACATGTCCGGTGCACACCGGACAGTCCGGTGAATTATAGCGCGCCGGCTTCCGAGAAATCCCGAGGGTGAAGAGTTTGAGTCTGAGTCCCCTGGTGCACCGGACAGGTACTGTTCACTGTCCGGTGGCACACCGGACAGTCCGGTGCGCCAGACCAGGGGTCCCCTCGGTTGCCCCTTTGCTCCTTTATTGAATCCAAAACTTGGTCTTTTTATTGGCTGAGTGTGAACCTTGTACACCTGTATAATCTATACACTTTGGGCAAACTAGTTAGTCCAAAGATTTGTGTTGGGTAATTCAACCACCAAAATTATTTAGGAACTAGGTGTAAGCCTAATTCCCTTTCAGAAACCCTGGGGCAGGTGACGTATTTCTCCGGCCGGGGGTTGGCCCGCCCATACCTGCCCGACGTCCCGGCGGATCGGCTCAAGCGCTCCTGCTCCCTCGTCGAGCCTGGCCTGCGCCCCGCGGACTTGCTCGAGCTGTGGGTCTGGACCCCCCGCCGGAACGGGGACCACAGCTAGCTCCCGCGGGATGTCAGCGTGAGGCACCGGCCTAGGGAGATTACCGTCCTCCGGCATGCCGAGATGGTTGCCTTCGGAGGGATCCCCTAGCTCGACGTGGAAACATTCGCGGCTTGGGCTGCAGTCCTCGTCGTCGAGGCTGCGGCTACCGTCGGAACTGTCGGAGAGGCAGTAGTCACATGCGGTCATGAAGTCCCGCACGGCACTGGGGTTGCCAAATCCAGAGAAATCCCAACAGATGTTGGGGTCGTCATCTTCCTCGGACCCAGAGGGCCCGTAGGTCGAGACGTCCGTCAACCGGTCCCAAGGCGACCGCATGCGAAACCCCAGAGGGTTTGATCTCGCCTCTACGAGAGCGCCCGCCAAAGCAAGGTCGCTAGGCGGGTTGAGACTGAGTCTAAATGACGCAGGATGGGAATCGGTCGGTACCTTTTGGTCAACGAGCAGCGACATAGTCACGTCGGGGACTGATTGCACCGCCGTCTTAGGTACGAGGGCGACGTCCTGCAAGCTCTCCGCGAGCGCGCTGGCGTCGTCCACTTGCTCGGAATTGGCGTGTCGCGGGGAGACGGCGCTCGCCTTCGTCTCAAACGCGAGGTCGACGCCCGACGCGCCCCCCGTTGGAGCGCTGGGGACGTCGACTCGCTCGACAGCCAACGAGGCGCAGCCTCCCGCTTGGCCTTGGTTGCCCCGCCTCCTCCTCCGTCGGCGAGGGAGAGGACGGGGCGAGCTCGAATGTTGTTCTTCCACTGCGCGGGGAAGACGTCGTCGATCCCGCCGCCGGCGGGCGGGCTGTCGGCCGCCATTGTCGTTGTCGCGCGGCGGTGGAAGGAGTATCATGTCGTAGCTGCCGTCGAAGGACATGAACTCAAGACTCCCAAAACGGAGCACCGTCCCGGGCCAGAGAGGTTGCTGGAGACTGCCCATCTGGAGCTTGATGGGAAGCTGTTCGTCAACACGCAGCAGGCCCCTACCTGGCGCGCCAACTGTCGGCGTTTCGAGACCGGGGGGTCCCTAAGCCGACGAGTGAATGTCGCTGCGTGCCCCAGCCCAGATGGGTCGAGCGCGTGGGCGAGCGCAAAGGGGGGAAGCGAGGTGGCCGGAGAAGGGCGTGAGAGAGGTGGAAATCCCGCGGCCTTCGTGTTCGTCCCGCGCCCAGGTCGGGTGCGCTTGCAGTAGGGGGTTACAAGCGTCCACGCGGGTGAGGGAAGCGAGCGGCCCCAAGAGAGCGCCTGTCCCATCCTCGTCCCCGCGCGGCCAACCCTCTCTAAGAGGGACCTGGTCCTTCCTTTTATAGGCGTAAGGAGAGGATCCAGGTGTACAATGGGGGTGTAGCAGAGTGCTACGTGTCTAGCGGGGGAGAGCTAGCGCCCTAAGTACATGCCGATGTGGCAGCCGGAGAGATCTTGGCACCCTGCTGGTGTGATGTCGTGGCCGTCGGAGGAGCAACGGAGCCTGGCGGAGGGACAGCTGTCGGAGCGGTTGAGTCCGTGCTGACGTCCTCCTGCTTCCGTAAGAGAGCTGAGAGCCGCCGTCGTCACAGAGCTTGTGGGGCGCCATCATTGCCTATCTGGCGGAGCTAGCCAGATGGGACACCGGTCTTGTTCTCTGCGGCCCGAGTCAGCTCAGGGTAGGGTGATGATGGCGCTTCCTGTTGACGTGGCTGGCTTGCGCCCTAGGTTGGACGACGTGGAGGCTCCTCCGAAGCCGAGGTTGAGTCTGTCTTCCGTGGCCGAGGCCGAGTCCGAGCCCCTGGGTCGGGCGAGGCGGAGGTCGTTCGGCAGAGGCCAGGGCGGAGTCCGAGCCCTGGGGTCGGGCGAAGCGGAGTTTGTCGTCTTCTGGGGCTGAGCCCGAGTCCGAGCCCTGGGGTCGGGCGGAGCGGAGTTCGTCGTCTTCTGGGACTTAGCCCGAGTCCGAGCCCTGGGTCGGGCGGAGCGGAGTTCGTCGTCTTCCAGGATTTAGCCCGAGTCCGAGCCCTGGGTCGGGCGGAGCGGAGTTCGTCGTCTTCCGGGATTTAGCCCGAGTCCGAGCCCTGGGTCGGGTGGAGCGGAGTTCGCCGTCTTCCGGGACTTAGCCCGAGTCCGAGCCCTGGGGTCGGGCGGAGCTTCCTATGGTGCCTTTGGCAGGGCCTGACTGCCCGTCAGTCTCACTCTGCCGAGTGGCACTGCAATCGAAGTGGCGCAGGCAGCGCTGTCCTTCTGCCAGGCTGGTCAGTGGAGCGGCGAAGTGACGGCGGTCACTTCGGCTCTGCCGGGGGGCGTGTGTCAGGATAAGGGTGTCAGGCCACCTTTGCGTTAAATGCTCCTGCAATCCGGTCGATCGGTGCGGCGATTTAGTCAGGGTTGCTTCTTAACGAAGGCAGGGCCTCGGGCGAGCCAGAGATGCGTCCGCCGTTGAAGGGGGGCCTCGGGCGAGACGGAAATCCTCCGGGGTCGGCTGCCCTTGTCCGAGGCTAGGCTCGGGCGAGGCGTGATCGAGTCGCTCGAATGGACTGATCCCTGACTTAATCGCACCCATCAGGCCTTTGCAGCTTTATGCTGATGGGGGTTACCAGCTGAGAATTAGGAGTCTTGAGGGTACCCCTAATTATGGTCCTCGACAAGTACGCCGGAGTGACGGGCACAACCTTCATCTTCGACCACTACGCCGTCGCCCCCGATGCAGTAGACCGGGACGGCCGGGAATTCAATAACAAGGCGGAGCGGGTGAAGCAAGAGCTGTGGGTAAGTCTTAGTATAATGTAAAATATGTCACATTTGTTGCAAATTCTTGAAATAATGTATGGATACATCGTTTTTGTATGCAGGATTTCTTCAGATGCGATGTTGGATACGAGGCTAGGGAGGATGTGGTGGCCACCACGAGCTGTAAGAAGCTCGTCGTGGACATGCACTATGAGGCCCGAATCCAGGCCATCATCACCTACCACAGCTCCGTCCTTGGGGAGAGGGTGACCAAACCTCAAGCCCGAACCATGTCGTTGACCAGGGAGCAGTACCTGCAGGTAAAGTCATGCATGTTTGGTACCAGTACTCCATGCATGAATTTTATTGTATCTTCTGATATGCACTTTACGTGTTTACTTTGTAGATGATTCCGCATTGGTGCGCCGCACATCCTCTATGCTGGGAGCAGATGGTGGATAGGTGGTGTTCGGCTGAGTGGGACGAGGCGCACACCGCTAGCCGGGAACGGCGTTTGATGATGCAAGGCCCCTCCCACCACCAAGGCAACCGGAGCCTGGGCCAATATGCCGAAGCATGGGTACACCATCTTTTTTATTTAGATATATAGCACTAAGTTAGATATTATTTCTAACTATCTCGTTGGTTTTCGTTGCAGTCGGCGTCACATGGTGGCCGGCCTTGCTCCACCTTCTTTGCCTATGCTATGGCCCATAAGGGTAAGGCGACGTCCGACGTCACCTACAACCCGGATGACGGGCCCAAGGCCTACACCAACCCCGCCGTCTACAGCCGCCTCCATGACTACATCGCCATGGCGCAGGAGGTCCATGGCCCAGACTATGATCCGAGCACCGAGTCGATCGACCCCGATGTGCTCATGAGGGTCGGAGGAGGCAAGATACATGGGCGGTACTGGATTACCAACGAGGCAATCGACTCGTCCTCCACTCCCACTCTGTCTCAGGTGAGAGCAAGGAGCACGGGCTCGAGTCCAGTCATACGACCTCGGCACGACAACTCACAGCATCGCATACAACAACTCGAGGTTAGTGCTTCTGTAACTCGTCCTTCCTTGAGTTATATACCTACTCTTTGAGTTACTATAACGTTGGCTTGTAATATTACAGACCCAACTAGAAGAAGAGAGGAGGGACGTCACGAGATGGAGGCGAGGATGATGGCGGAGCGGGAGGCGGAGCGTCGGGCAGATCATCAGAGGATGGCGGAGATGTCCAGTACATGCAGAGCCTTGGCGCCGCACAGGGCATTGCTCCGCCACCTCCATTGTTCCCTCCAGTTGACCCTGCTCTCTTCCACACTCCTATGAGTATCAAAATTGTAGTTAGATGTTTGTAATGCATCTGGTATAACACATGCAATCTCTTCTCTGTGCAGGACCAATCTGGGACGGCATCCAACAACCCTCCGGAAGGGTTCAGCCCAACCCAGCCCCGGTCAAACCGCCCACCTCCATGAGTGTTGTGTTTTCACTGTTTTAGACTTCAGAACTTATGTATAATACTTATGTCTGTGTTTGATACTTATGTGAGAGCTTGCGACGTTTGAGACTTATGTTTGTGTTTGATACTTGTGTTGAACACTTATGTTTGTGATGGATATTTATGTTTGTGGTGACGGTTTTATGTTTGTGTTGGCTATTTATGTTTGTGATGATATCTGTGATGTATATATGTGATATATATGTGATATCTTTTGTTTGTGTGGATGGAATACAAAAAACAAATAAAAAGGTATATACTGGTCACTTTGCCGAGTGTCAGGGTCATAACACTCGGCAAAGAGCAAAAACCTGGGCACCGGTTTAGGGACTTTGCCGAGTGTTATGTCGCTGGCACTCGGCAAAGAGGTCGGCTTTGCCGAGTGCCGCACAGAACACTCGGCAAAGAGCCGGACATGGGGACCCTCCCTGACGGGCTCTTTGTCGAGTGTCTAAGAGGGCACTCGGCAAAGATGTATTCTTTGTCGAGTGCTTCTGGGAAGACACTCGGCAAAGGTAACTCCTTTGTCGAGTGTCATCCGTGACACTCGGCAAAGACGCCGTCTCCATCACCCGTCGCCGTAACGGCTGCTTTTCTTTGCCGAGTGCTCCCTGGCACTCGGCAAACCTCTTTGCCGAGTGCCCGAGAAAAAGTACTCGACAAAGAAGGCTTTGCCGATGCACTGTTTGTCGAGCCTTCTTTGCCGAGTGTCAGAGCCTTTGCCGCCCGTTTCCGGTTGTGAAACCAACAGATAGATGATGGTGAGAGAGTGTGCGCGCGTGTCTATATATAAACGCCTGTTTTGTACAGTCCGATTTTGGCCCCTTGGTATCGTATCTTTGAATATTCTTGAGTTTCCTTGGAGACACTCAAAACGTTGCCTTCGTCTGAAAGAGCACGTACACAGTGTGCACAGTCTCTACTAACTATTAAGGGGGCAGTGTAGACTGCCCCCGCTCCCTACCCCACAACCGCCTCCCGCGCGTCGTAGCCGCCGCGAATCCAGCTCCCGCGCGCCGCATCCGCCGCGAATCTAGCTCCCGCACGCCCGCGCCAGCGCCCGCAACGGCGCACGCCCGCGCCAGCGCCTCCCTACTCTCGCCCGCAACGTCGCGAGCCAAGGCGGCAGCAGAGGCACAAGGGAAGCAGGCAGGTGACGACCTCGATTCTGCCGCTACTTCACCGTTTCCGGGCTACCCACGTCCGCCTCCTCGTCGCGTCCACGTCCGCGACTGCCCGCCACCGCCCCAGCCGAGAAGCGGAAGCAGCGGTGGAGCCGGGTCCTCTACCACCACCCCGTGGGCAAGTCCCGTCTGGCTCCCGTCTCTCCCTTGCACGGTCGGCCGGAGCGGCAGCGACGACTCGGGGATTTCCATCGCGTCCGCCAAGCTCGGCGAGGTGCGGGACCTCCTCGGCGGTGCGCTCTTCCTGCCGCTCTTCGAGGGATTGCGGGAGGAATGGCCCGTGTTCTGCCTCAGCGCGGAGCCACAGGACTTCGACAGGGATGGCGGTGCCTCGGTTCCGCTGGCGAGCTGCATCGTCTCCGACGCCTGCCAGCCATGGACCGGCGGGGTGGGGAGGGAGTCAGCGGCTTCTCCTCCCGTCGTCTACACGCAGCACCACGATGAGGCAGATCCGGACTTCGGTTCCTGCCGGGACAAGGAGCTGCTCGACCATCTCGACAACGTGCTGGACATCGAACCCGTGGTGGTGAAGAGAGGCCAGCACATCGTGGAGGTGAACCCCCAGGGCATCAGCAAAGGCATGGTGGACAGCCTGTTGTCGTCCATAGTCAGAATGGGGACGGACCTGGTGGATGGGATGGAGGACGCCGCGAAGGTGTTCGACGAAATCCATCAGCAAAGGCATCGTGGAGGTGAAATGCTGACTAACTGTGCGCGCCGTGGAGTGCGTCTTCGCGGCGATCAGAGGTTGGCTCTTTCCTCTCACCCCCCGCGCATTGCCTTCCGTTCCATGGAGTCTGAGAGGACCGCGGCCGGGACTGACATTCGTTTGCATTGCAGCGATGAGCTCGGTGGAGTACCAGCCGTCGACCATCGCCGTAGCATCCATCCTCGTCGCTCGTGGCAGGGAGACGCCCGCCGGCAATCTGGACGCGCTCAAGGCGATCCTGGGTTCATCATTTCCGCAGCTAGACACCGTAAGAGCCCCTCCTGCCCTGTTGCCCACCGTGTCTGTGCATCCGCCGTCGTCTCGCAACGCGTTGCAATTCCTTCCCGGAAGGGAGGCTGTTGGCGGAGAGCGCAATGATGAGTAACAAATGCGGTCGCTGTTGGTGTCTGGCAGGGGCATGTGTACTCCTGCTACAGCGCAATGATTCGGGAGGACGACAAGTCGCCGACGCAGTCGACGTCGACGTCGACGGGGGTGGCGTCCTCGGGCGTCTCTGTCGCCGCGCACGCCGGGGGGAGCGGGAGTCCCAGCCTGGGCGCTTCCGTGTCCGTGGGCGCCAATAATGCCGCTGGCACCGCCCCGCCGGCAACCACGGACAACCGCAACAAGAGGAGACAGTTGCGCTCACCTCAGCGACAGTAGGAGCAGCTCAGGAAGAAAAAAACGTGGCGGTTAGTCACCGCGCATGGCACATGGCGCATGGCGCGGCGCGATTCAGGGATCCTCCATCTCTCACCGGCTGCCGGCCGTCGGCCGCCGCTACCATAGCATGGTGAATCCTCATCTACTCTGACTAAACAAAGCATCTCATTCGCAAATTGAAGTCAAACAGTTAGTACTCGGTTTTAGCTTCCTGTACTGTACGGTACGCTAACAGAAAATTCTCCAAAGTGCGACTACCAGGTTCCGTTTGACCAAGAAACAACAATTTTCTGTAGCAGCAGAAACAGAATACTGGCGTTGCACGCTTTCAGCTTGTAGGCAACAGAAGTGTCGCGCCATGGCTGGCCTGCAAGTGGCTCGCATCCAGCAGATGCAGAGGCCCTATTGAGCAGAACCATTGAACGTCACGACTCACGAGCACGGACTGCAGTGCCGTCCAGCTGCGTTTTTTTCAGCTCACCATTTCCTTTTGCTGCCGATTGTTTCTTCAGGGGTGGCCCTAAATGCCTGGAATTCGAACGGGGTGAGATTGGATTCTTCGGATTAGTGCGGTGTCGCAGAGTGATTTGGTAATTTAGTGCCGGAAAGATTTCTTTGTTTTGAGGAGATCTTTCGCGGGACCAAAGGGAGGGGGCAGTGAAAGACAACAGAACAAAGCTCTTGCTCAGCGTGAAGGCCTTGAGAGTCGAGACCTCACAGGGTACCGCCTAGCGCCTACTGGGGTGAAATGAAAGGAAGCAGTTGTAACATATTTTTGTATGATGCAGCAGAGATGCTCTGTCAACGGGGGTGTGTTTGATGCAAATTATCCAGAGAAAGAATGTGTTATTTGCCACTCGGAACCAAGGGGGATGCTACTGTCCTCCCATGTAGGTATATGACATACAAGGAAGACAACAAGAATTTCACATAGGTGACAACAAGAATTTCACATAGGTGTTATTTCTGCTTGTTGCGTCTCCTGAGGTAGCAGTCCTTGGTTATGATGGGGTCGTCTCATTCGCAAGCGTTCAGGACGCCGTGGATGCTGTTTCGCCGAACAACCAAGTGGGCACCGTCATCAGGATTGGTCCTGGTGTGCACCGGCAGCAGGTGCGCATTCCCAGGACCAAGAACTTCATCACCTTGTGCGGATCTTCGATAAAGGACACTGTGATCTGTTGGAACAACAGGACTACGACTTGCATCAAACGCACTCATGTAGCTTTTCTGAATACCCTTCACATAATCGGATGCGATCATGTAAAGTTCTTGTACCAGGATTTTCTCCTCTTGTATTTTTTCTGAATACCCCTCACATATTCTGCATCTGTTCTCTCACTAGCCATCAGGAGCGATTGGCGCAGGGACACTGAGCAGTGCAACAGTTATTGTGGAAGGGGATGAATTCATCATAGAGAATGATGTTTTTAAGAACTCAGCTCCCCAGGTACTATATATCCTAGCAGGCTTGTGTTTATGTGGTACCTGTGGTGGAGGATCTGGTTAGTCAGTGATGCTGGTGTGCTGTGTTATATAGGTGTCTGGACAAGCAGCAGCAGTTCGTGTGACGGCTGACAGGTGTGCCTTTTACGGCTGCAGATTCCTCGGCTGGCCAATACTTTCTTTTCTTTTACCCTATTGACTGTATGAGTTCATTGTTTTTTGTTATTTCTCTTTTTATTAGTTCATTTCCACGCTAGCTGTAGGTGCCTCATCACATTGTGCTATTTATTCGATGTTTGCTTCTTCAAAAAATGCCTTAGCTTATCTGAGCTTCCAAGTTGTATGGAGATATAAACATAGCTGCCATTATTTAGTTCTATCGTTCTGTTACTTATAGATATTCTAATTTGCTATGCAAACGATCAAGGAAACCTTACATTTGCATGGGGGAAAGCAGCTCCTGAAGAACTGTTACGTTGAAGGTAGTTGTGACTTCATCTTTGAAGATTCTGCTGCCCTTCTGGAGCATTGCCATATCCACTACAAATCAACGGGGTATATTACTGCTCATGGCCAGAAATCCTCTTCAGAACCAACTGGATTCGTGTTCTTCAAGTGAGTCGTTCGCCACTCACCAGTGTTCTTACACATAATGTGTATATCTGCCTGCTACATGATTATCTTGAGACTAGGCTAGATAATCGTCCAAGCAGAGTGTTTACCATTTCCTTCTTACTAACAAACTTACCTGCCCAATGACATGACACTATTCAGGTGTATTATTACTGGTAACGAAGAAGCTACCTACATGTACCTAGGCCGGCCCTGGGAGCCCTTCGGGAGGGTTGTTTTTGCAAAAACTTTCATGGATCTATGCATAGAGCCTGCTGGGTGGCATAATTGGGACAAGCCTGAGAATGAGCAAACCGCTTGCTTCTACGAGTACAGGTCTCAGCCTTGTGTCTTTCTGTTTCTCGTTGTTCCTGAACACGGGTGTTACTTGAACCTCAAAAGGGCGATGTCTTTGTTGGTTGATCATTCCTTTCCTCTTGTACTTTCTAGCTCTTCCTGGCTAGCTCTTATTAACATTCTTTGCAGGTGCTCCGATCCAGGATCAAGCATATCAGGACGGGTACCTTGGTGCAAAGAACTGTTCGGTGATGAAGCTATGTCGTTCCTTTTATAGACTTTCATTGATCCAGATATCGAGAATCCATGGTTGGTCCACAGGTTGGGAACTCCAGTCCCAGTTTCAGCGTCTTCGCCTCAGTGACTTTATGTAGATGAATAAATTATAAAGGGGATTGTAACGAGAGGTGAGCAGTAGGTACTGCGATCATGTGTACGAAGAAATTGTCTTTCTTAGCAATGCAGACTTGTTTTTTGTGATTGCTGGGAAATGTGAACTATACATCCTGTTCAAGGACTTCTCGATCATATAAATAATACAGAATCCGCATGGAAAACTTCTTCCTTTCGGTCCTCTTCGGTTGTCCAGGGTTAGACCCAAAATTATTCCACCTGATGAAATCTCTATCTCCAATAGTAGTCTGCCTCTGACATGTTCTGCCACCGGCTGTTCTGCCTCTGAACCCTGGGACCTATGTTCTGCCATCTACCTGCCCCCACCGGTCGTACATGCCTCCTACATGTGGGCCCCACCGGCCGTACACCCTCCAAATCACCCAAGCAACCCCGCGTAAAAAGACACACATCAGTGTGGCACTAGAGCTGGAGGAGTTAGAGTGAGCAACACATGATCCACGTCAACGCTTAAGCCACGTTCCGTCTCTCTCAGTGGTCGGTATGGCACTAATCAAACAAATCATCTAGCCGACTGAATACTTAAAGTGTACTTTGCTCTGTGGCATTAATCCCTTGTCTGGCATTATCTGGTACTTGAATACTTAAAATGTATTTTTTATTCCAAATGCTACATACATATGTTTTTTAGTCAACACAACTCCATCTCATTTTGTATTTTTCTTAGTGTTCAATACTATTTGGATTCTATTAAGTCGGAAATAGCAAAGATAACACAGAAAGGTGGACTTCCAAATGCAGAAGCAATTGGAAAAATTGTACATCTTATGCAACTTGATCGAACTGTTATATTTTAGATCTTTTGTTTATCATTTTTAATCCACATGTATTTCTCTATTATATAAAACTCTATATTGACTCTTTAAAATAATTTATGTGAATTTGATAATGTCTGTCACACGGATTCTGTATACCATAATGAATTGATGGTTGAGAGACTATGCACGAGGCATGCAAATTAACAAGACTCATACAAGCGTCGAACAGTGTGCTGATCATGTTCAGAGACACAAGGACAACACATAATCAGGTCTTGACATGTTTGGCTTCCGAACAGCCTTTTCTCCAGATCCCCAAGGAAGAAGAAGATCCAGTCAGATATGTGTCGATGCTCATCCCCAACGTACATAAGTTATCAATGGTATTATATGTTCTCGTTGCAACGCACGGGCACACACCTAGTAATTGTTGAAGTGGGTGACAGCTGACAGGGGTACGTTGGTGAGCAGAGGTTTCCTTGTGTGTGTGTGTGGTGTAGTAGAGTTCTCATCCGAGACGCAAGCATGTATCGCGGGGACCAAAACGCCCAAGATATGCACAGAACGGCCTTCCCCGCGTGACGAACGCAACGTCGACACGATGTGGGGCAAAACGCGCCGCGCGATTGTCCCGCACGGCCGCACGAAGCCATCGAGTACCGACCCTTGTCATCTCCGTCCCCCATATCAGCAAAACGAGAGTCCGAGGTGGTAGTACTGAACTACTGGTCTACAGTAACCGTTAACGGTTGCCAACGCAAGCTCGCTACGGCAAAGCTCCAAAAAAAAAACGTCGACGTCGTGCTTTCGCTGGCCTGTTGCTTGCGTAGGTACTGTACCACCTAACTCCGCGGCTCCACGGTTTTCGGCAACTTGCCAGCAGTAGCCAATACTAGGGCAAATAGTGGGGGCCTGTGCCTGTCTGTGGCTGTGGACCTGTGGTTCTGCGCTGCGTCGGCGCGGCCCCGTGGTCGCTCGCGCCAGCAAGCTGCCGCGCCACACGCCCGCCCTACGGCCGCCGACGTCACCTTCCCGCGGCCACCAGTGAACAGACTGTCACGGTCTCTCGTCTCGTATCACCTACCCGCGCGGGTGGGCTCCGGTTCCTGCGCGCGCAGCCCACCGGCCAGCGAATGGCGGCGCGCTACGTGTCGTCCTCGTAGAGGCCCGGCGGACGTGAGGTCCTCGGGACACCCGAGGCTGGCTACCTCGAATACGACGCACGGAGGTGGATGACGGCTGGGGCCGAAAGACCTGTCGGCCATGCCTGCCGCTGCCGGTCTGGGAGGGATGCCGGGAGGGCGCGGGGCGCGCCAACGGCAGCGTAAAAAAAATAAAAATCGGAGGTGCGCGGCCCCGTCACCCGTGGGACGGCGACAAGTGTGCCTCGGCCCGCCCACCGCAAGTGGGCAAATCCTGAAATCCGAACGGACGGTGTAGAAGGAGACTGGCGAACGACGCCCCAACCCCAACGCGTCCAGGTGTGCGGCTCAAAACGAGCTGACGACTCGCGAGCGCGGCTCAGGCGCTCATCCATCCCATGCATGCCCAGCCCAGCCCGCGCGCGGCGAGAGGCAAGGCAAGGCAAGGCAAGGCAGCCAGCTCGGGCGCGCGGCATGTGCACGGCATACGGACTGCGGCAGCCGCGCAACACAACGACTCGGTCGGGGGCCCCGCGAGTGATCAGCCTGTGTACGACCGGAGCCGGAGGACCGTAGGTTGGCCATGTCGCCACGGCGGAGGGTGGTCCCCGCCCTGCCACTGAGCCCGACACTAGCTTTTGGGCGAAAGCGATGGGGGGGGAGCTCAGGATGGGGCCACTGACAAACACAGGCAGCCTAATAGAAAAAAAAAATTTACCCGCCGAGCAGATCTCAGATCTGCCGTTCTCGCAACCGCATACCACTTTGTCGTATCTGGGATGTCCGTAGGACTGTACATTACTATAGGAGCTTGGAGCTCGACGATTTTTTTTATGCTGAAAAAAGGTGAGAAATCGAGTACTCACAATGTTCCGACATAAATAATGGTCGACCATGTGTGATGAAAAGAGCAATGCTGCTGTAAAATTATAAAAAAATAACCAACATACGACGATTACGTTCTGAAAAAAAAAACAGAGACTATGAAGTATTACTAGTAGCATACAGCTACAGGTAGGCCATAATCTTCATGTTCTCATTATTATGCGATAGGATTTAAGTTTCTAAAGTGCAATTATTTTCGAATCGAGAGAGATCCCTGCCGAATAGACTTGACAGCCGAGCAAGCGAGTTTTTTTTTTTTTTTTTTTTTTTTTTTTGCCTCAGGCACCACCGAGCCACCTGTGGACCGGAAATCAAATTGTCCTTCCACTTGTTTTTATATAAATTCTTCTAGAATTTAAGTGGATCTAGATCGGTCTCGATTGGAGTTTCATATGTGTTTATTAGGTTAACACATGGTACCCCGTCTCTAAAAAGAATCTCACTATAAGTTTGAACTAAGCTAAACTTTTTTTTTAAATTTGGCTATATTTAAAGAGAATACTGTCCATATTTTTTATCACCAAATAGATTAAATATAAAAAAAATGTATATCCCATGATACATCAAATGATACTTATTTCATGAATATTGGTATTTTAAGTATATTTGGTACAAAAAAATAAGAGACTCGTTGACTTCTCGGACGACACCTTTCGGAGACAGGCAATAAGCATTTTTTATGACGTGACAACAATACAACATCTTTAAAAAAGGAGAGAAGATGTGAGTCATGATTTTCAACTCTTCATGATTATTTTATACATGTTTTATTGCATTATATATTCTTGAAGAAATGTACTATAAACTCTTCTATAGCTATGAAAACGAACGGCAAGAGCATTATACATAGATGGGGCATCCCATGTTAGTGGACCTTATGAATAGGATAGTAGCATCTAGAGCCTACTTTCACTGATACAATCATACAGTGTAAAAGACCTAGACGATCAACCGTAGACATGGGATTGCTACCAACTGAAAAAGCTAGAAGTAGTCAATCCTTCCCCACGCGCACTGTCGAGTGTCGACCCCTTATCCAAAATAAGTGTCATTGTATTTATTTATTCAATATATGTTAACATTATACTTATTCAATACTATAATTACGATATATATATATATATATATATATATATATATTTAAAATCTGATCAAAAGGAAACTAGAATTACTACTTTTCAGGATGGAGCTAGTACTCCCTCAATTACAAATCAAGTGCATTTTATTGTTACAATGGTATCATAGAAATGCTAAAATTTATGACACCAAATAAGTGTTAGTAGATTAATCATGGAACATATTTTATAGTATACTTATTTAGAACCATAATTATTGGATAACTTTATAGAAAATAATAAATATATTAACTTTTTCGATAAATTTACTAAAAACATGTTTTAATGGTATGTATCTCTACTACTATGAAGAATGTAAGGGGGGTAGGCTGCCACCCCGTTCTGCCCCTCCCTCGTTCTGCCCTCCCCCGTCCGTTATTGTCGCAGCAAAAAAAAATTGCTACCAGGCTCAAGAATTGAACCATGGATGCCTTGAGTAGAATGCCTAAGCTCCCACCCACTAGCCAACTCGACTCATGTTGGTTTATATTCAACCTCAACTACGATATCTAAGTGATGAGATAATTTATGCTTAGTTTTTCATTTGGTGACCCTGATATGTATAATTTTTTACCCACTATGGTATATTCAACAACAACTTACACACTTGCAGGTGATAGACTATTGCATAAATTTAATAAAATCTCAAAAATTACGTATCAGGGGGCATAGTTCACATGGAAAATTGAGCATTATAAAAAATAGTTCACATGACAAATTTGCGCGGCAGGGAAAAACGTGGATTAGTTCACATGGAAATTTTACTCGGAAAAGGTGGTTTAGTTCACATGAAAAAAACGCAGGAGGGAAAATGTGGATTAATTACATGGTAGTTTTATATGTTTAGGCTCCTTCGAAATGCAGAAATTTTAGAGAAAAAATCGATTTATGATAAAGCCAAAAAGATACCCCATTGAAGCTTAATTTTCTGCATTTTACCAAAAATTGTCTGAAATCATCTACTTGGAGGACTGCGTCCTTTGTCATCTATAGTCAATAACGGAGGGCATGTTTTTCCTTGCCATTCACAACAGTCGAGGAAAAGCTTGAGTCGTATTGCAACATTAGGGTCCGTTTACAAAATTTGAAAACTTCATACGAATTTTTCTATGATAAGATGATTTCAAATCAAAAAATTGTCAATTACAAAGTTTCATTACATTCCATCCGAGGTAGTTTGAAAAAAAATCAAATTTTAAAATTCAAACATACTTTTGCACAGCAAGATGGTTTCAAACCAAGATATTGTCAACTACAAAGTTTCATAACTTTTTAAGGCCTACAACCTTCATGTTGGTGTTTTTCCATTCGAGGTTGTTTTAAAAATTCAAATTTTAATTTTTTTAAATTCGAACATAATTTTCATTGACAATATGACTTCAATTGAAAATGTTGCCAACTACAAAATTCTATAACTTCTCAAGATCTACAAAGTTTATTTTGGTTGTTTGGTCATTTGTTCATCCCACATGATGGTTCTATATCCACAAACCTTATACATCTTTCTTGTAGTTTCATAAACTACGAGAGAGATATAGGTTTTATAAATAAATTTACTTTTATTTTATCATATGAAGAAATGATCAAAATATAAATTGTACATCTTGATGAGTTATACAAATTTGTAGTTGAAAACTTTTTCATTTGAACTAATTTACTTCTTCAAAATGTGATTTTTAAATTGTCTTTGCCTAGTGTTGAAAAAAACACTCGGCAAAGAAGCTCTTTGCCAAGTGTCAAAAATAAAACACTCAGCAAAAAGTTTCTTTGCAGAGTGTTTTTTTACCGAGCGTTTTTGGTTGTTTTTGCCGAGTGCCCGAAAAAACACTCGGTAAATCATTTGATATTATACAAATAGCTGAATTCTGGTAGTGTCTTCTGTAGAATGTCTGCAAAAATAGTAAGTACACATACCCTTTAAATCCATTGCATACTTATAATGCATCGTTAAATAGCAAGACCAAGTGCTAGTTCATCTAGTAGGGAAAAAGAAGTCCACAACTTGTTTGTGCGACAATTTTGAAGCTACTATATTTGTTTGCTCCTTATGGGAAAGAAAAACTTATTAAACAGGCAAAAGTATACCCTCAAAATTCCACAAGTACTACAAATATGCGTTGATGTTCGTAGCAACACAAGGTTGCCACGAAACGAGGAATGTTAGGGGTCTATTTGGTTTGAGAACATATCTGGTGCACATGAAAGTTTAGTGTATATATTAAATAATCACCACTTATCTTAGATCTAACGTCTCTAATTGTTTGGTATATTTTGCTAAGGACACCCTCCGACGTGGTGTGGTGTAGTGGTGGAAGGTGGTATTTGTAAATTGCAATGATCAATCAGAGACGTTAGATCTAAAATGGATAGTGATGATTTAATATGTGCACCATGTGCACTAAGCTTCCATGTGCACCAGATATGTCCTCATTTGGTTTAGCTACATATTCTTTAAAAAATAATTCGAGCTATGAGAAAACAATGGTGAGCTGATGGCTACAAAGCTAAAAGTTATTTAAAACGATTGTCAACTATAAATTATATACGAGCATGATGATGTGATAGCCTAGTAGGAGGGATGCTATCCTAGCCTCTCGAATGAGTCGATTTGATAGCGGGCCATAGCTAGCGAGGAAGCGTTGCATCATTATCATGGATACCTTGTGTGTCTGTAGTGCTAGGCCCGAGCGTCATGGTTGTATAGACGTCCACTCTAGTGCGTGCATGAGTAGCATGCACCATAATAGTAACAATTGAAGCTATATATGTTGCGTTGTCAATTCTATAGAGATAGAGCTTGGTAGATACTAAATATCGAAATGAGGGTTGAGGAGGCATGAAGGGGACAACGTCAAATGGAGACGTGCGACACGTATATTGGATGATGAGTAGAGTAGTGCTAAAAGATCAATGTAATAGATTTGATTGTTTAGGGATGGCTGAGCCACGTCACCGACCTCTAGAATCAGGCGTATAGAGGGGTGACAACCTTAGATGCTGTTGTGAGGTGTCGTCAGGTGGAAGTCAGTGGAAGTCAAGCGATACATAGGTGAGACCGTTTGAATAAAATAGAAAATGATTATATCCTATAATTAGAGTAATGTTTTGTAAAAAATGAATTTTACAAATCTAAATCTAGAGTTCTAAGAGTATATTAAACTAGAGAAATATATAGATTTTTAGGAAACATCTCTTTGATTAAGATTCTAGATTTTTAACAAGGATTGAACTGGCTCAAAAAGCCGAATTAAACGATCTAAGTGAGGTCTCTATCAAAGTTGTTGAGACTAGCAAGCAGGGACGGACCTACACCTCATGCTACTCGTCTATGGCCCAGTGCGTGATTCATGAAAGTCCATGTAATTCTATTTAATATAATAGTATGAAATAGTTTAAGTTGATAGGGAAACGAAGGAAACTCAGTAGCCTAAGGCATCCCAGACAAGTTTAGTTAGGACTTTTGGTTGGAGGCCTCCCAGGCAAGAAATCTCAGCCATCGATGGCCTAGATATAGATGTACAGTTGTGTTGTGCCTAATAGGCCGGCCCAAATCACACAATTTCTGGCACGGCCCATATCTGGCACAGCCCAATCTAATTGTGGGCCTGGGCCGGCACGACCCACATTGTGGGCCGTGCCTGGGCCTCAAGTCAAGCCCACGGGTCGGTCTGGCACGGTCCATTTAACTAAGGCCCACCGAGGCCCACTAAATATAGACTCAATATTTAACTAAGGTTCATCAAAGCCCATATGACTAGCATAACTTGGAGAATCTAGAGCTTTAATAAGCCATCGAGAACCAATACCTAGATATGGATAGTGAATAGTGATGATGATCACTGTATATGTATTCTGTATGGATGTATAGTACTCAATTAAACACTAAACAGAGAACTTAATATTATTTGTGAGCTATTTGTAATATTTTTTTCTTTCTGACCAAAGGTTTATAATGTGCATCCACAAAACATCTTAGTTTTATTTTGGTCATATATATTTTATATTTTTTGTTGATATATTACTGTTGTATGTATATGGGCCGGTCTGGCACATTAAGGTATTTTGGGCTATTTGGGCCGGCCTGACACACATAACTAATTGTGGGCCGTGCCGTGGGCCGATGACTAGGCACATGTGCTGGCACGGCACGACCCATAATTAGATATGTGCTTTTGTGGGCCGTGCCTTTGTGGGCCGTGCTTTTGTGGGCCTGTGCCGTGCTGGACCAGGTCGGCCCACATGTACATGTATAGGCCTAGAAAGCTGCCTGGCCCAAACAACTTTGCCACGCTTCCAACCAAACAAGTCCTTAGTACTTTGTAGGTCAAAAAAATAAAATATATATTACTCTTATTAAAGAGTCAAGCCCTTTTAAACTTGATTTGTTATATACTCTCTCTATCCTAAATTAAAATTCGTTTTAAATAATTATTAGGTACATACAATACTTCATATATATGTTTTATACTTGTGTTTAGATTCATCATTATTTTTTTTAAAATATATACATAAAGATCAAGAGCTAAAACAAGTACTATTTTGAGACGGAGGGAGTAGAAAATAGTATCAATATTTTCAACTTCAAATATATTTATTATGCATTTTTGGTACATATGAGGTCGTAACGTGTGCATTTTTATATACGTGCATTCTTTGTGTAGGCACTAGTCTAACATTAACAAAATTTTCAGTTTTAAATTTTGGCAGGTTATGACCTCTCGTCCGCTAAGGGCAGCCCTAATGGTGTCAAGTTAGATCACTACAAGAAGTCCATGTTAATATCTATCCTATATATATGACAATAAATTAAATGAAGACAGAGAGAGCTGTTATCTATAAACCTAGTATAAATCTATACGATTGTTTTTGCCGGAGGCAGATTACTTAATCTGGAAGCGTTATTTCACATTCGTTATTTCATATCATATGAATTAGGCGGATCATACATCGATCTCAGAACTAATACACTTTCGCTTTCTTCGAACGAGCGGCTTTTATAGCCCGATTACAGCGGCTGCAATTCTGTAAACGAAATGTAAAGCAAGAGAGGAAGCGTAAACTGTAAACGTAAACTGGTGGATTTATAGGCGGGCCGGGGAGGAGCAATCTTTAATAAAAGCCGGGACTACGCCAAGGAAACTTGTAGATAACGTCCTGCCAGAGGGGACAGAGCTACCGTTGAAACCGAGGTGGTATAGAGAGTATATGTACGTATTAGAAATAGCTATAAGTATCTACTACATTGCAAAGATTTACTTTAATATAATATATAGATGATATAAATGTTGCTATAGAAATTGTGCTATCTATGGGTGTGTTTGGCATGGCTCTGCTCCACCCCAGAGCAGCTCTACTCTAAAACTCTGGGTGGAGCAGCTCTGCTCCAGAGTTTAGATTGTTTCTCATAACCAGTGGCAATGGCGGGTAAATAACTCAAAACTCCATGACTAGGTTGCTTTTTTGGAGTTTTCAGAGCAGCAAAAGAGGTACTCCAAAAAATTGTACTGCAGCTCCAAAAACTCCATAGAGTTTATAACTCTAGAGTTAGGGTGTTTGGCATGCTCTGGCCAGCTCCTCCTTGGAGTTTTGCTCTGGAGCCATGCCAAACAGGCCCTATATACTCCCTCCGGTTTCCTATTAGTTGTCGTTTTGGATAAGGTTCGAGTCAAACTTATAAAATTTTGACTACAAATAACTATTTTGTTATTTAGTTTTGGAACCTAATATTTATATACACTAATTTATCATAAAAAATACTTTTATAAAAGTATAAATATATTAAGAGTTCATTTGTATTTTAACAAAAAACATTAGTCAAAGTTATATTTTTGAGACCGTGTCGTTGTCCTAAACGACAACTAATAGGAAACCGGAGGGAGTATCATTGTGGCTGCCCTAAGCCAGGCGACCTAGCAACCTGTTGTCAGAGGAGCATGAAGCCAAATCAAAAGCAAAAGGCGATAATAATTATATTAGAGTAGTGCTCACAGCTGGGCGCCGCTTGGCCTGCCAAGCCAGCCGTTGTTGATGCCGCCGAGCCGATCCACGGAGCCAGCCTTGTCATGTAAACCCGTCGTCATCCACCCATTCCGCCGTCCTCCCGTCCCACCCCACCCCACCCCACCCGCGCCGAGACGGATTGGAGGAGGAACCCTACCATATCAATCTCGCTTCTCGCCTCGTTTCGTCTCAGCTGCATTCCAATTCCACCTGTAAGCGGAGAGCCTTCGTGGTCCCTGCTCGGTTCATCAGAATACAGGAGGCTCCGGAGGTAGTCCACCAAAACAAAACACCACTCCATCTCTCCTCTTCCCAGCGATTTCCTCTTCCCCTCCTCGCCCGCCGAGGCCGCCCGTCCTCCGTCCGCCGTCCCAGCGAGAGGTGATGCTTTACTCCCGCCTCCTCTCGTCCCAATCCCTCCTCTCTTCCTTCCTTTCATTCCTTCGGCCACGATGTGCATGCATGCTACTACGCCAGGGTGTTGCGGGTACGAGAGCTTTCGGGATTAAGGTGCCATGTCCCTCTTCGGGGAACCTCATGTGGTTGGGGAATTCCCTCCCGCGTTCCATCTGATGGTGGGTGGTGTCGCTATTCGCTTGTTCAGATCTGCTGTGTCTGTGGCTCCGTGCCCTCTCGTCCTACACTTCCGCGAGGAGAACGATAGCTGCGAGATTTAGGCGGCCTAGGCTGGAGTAGGCGGCCTCTGTATTTGGGAATATTTGCGGTGCCTGCAATTCGGACAGTACGGGGCTCTGAAGCATGTCTACAAAGAGAAAGGACGCATGTTTTCCTTTTTTTTAATTCCTTTGATTTACGTCCTTCTTTGTACTTCTTTTGCTCCCGGCTAGCTGTACTCTCTGGTCAAGAGTTCCTTGTTACTGCTAAGCATCTCTGCGTTCTTGCCAGCAAATCCTTGCCAGCCCCCAAAAGGTTTTCTTCTTATAATAAATGTCTGTTCATATTACCCGGGATTTTTTTGTGGCTTCTAAATCTGAAGAGCTTCAGCGTGGTCATCGTAAGTAGACATTTGAACACAGCTAACCTGACAGCTCGCGTTTTGATGGATTGATGGCTTCTCTCGTTTTATATTTCTTACTTATGGAGAACTGAGAACCCTATTTTGTGTGCTGAATTCTAGGTAGCTTCAATTGTTCTTAGCTATCCTCAATTCTGATATTTCAGATGAACCTGTCATGTGTGTGATTCCAAATTCCTGAGAAAGATGTGATGTGCATATGACACAATGGTTTGCTTATTCTATCATTATCAAACCCTGGCAGAGAGCACACATAGAGCTATGTAAAACTCCTCTGTGGATTTAGCTAGTAAAGATAGCATCCAAGTTATGGAAAACAAAACGAATTCTGTAAAAATAACACATTCCTTAGGATTCCACCTGTGCAAATTATTGTTCCAGGTTTGCCAACGGCTTTGGTGACATGCCCGGGAAAGATTACAATCATATTAGCTACCTCTGGCAGATGGGGTAATACCTCAGTGGTGAAGGCGGCAGGGTCCCTTTCACCAGGTCACGGTTCGAACCTTGGCCATGCACAAAAAAATCCCCTCGCTAATCCACATCCGCTCACGGGCTACAACTTGGTTGTGCGCCACCCTCGGGTTTGGGAGGTTCTTTGCAGAGTGGGCAGCTTGAATCGGCTCGTTAGTGATGGGAGGACAGGGTTCAGAAGTTTCTCAGCCGGGGCCGTTGCCGCAGGCTTCTATTAATGAAATACCGAGAGGGTGGTCTTACCCTTCCCGGCCGAGTTTTTTTTTATTACTTACCTCTGTTAAATGATCTTGTGCACACACAAAAAAAAATTCAATCTGTTGAATACTGTTACTCATGGGTTCTGACTTTGATTACTTTAGGTCAGTTCTAAGTAATATTATTTCCCGAATACCAGCCCTTGACTATTTCTTCTATCATGTGGTTGCCACCTTATATTTACTTAAACCTATGTAAACATTACAACCATATGTTTACTTGCTCGAGCTTCGGCAAATTCTACCACTAGTAATTACTACCTCCGTTCTCGAATATTTGTCACCAACTAGTTCATTTTTGAACTAAAACGGGACAAATAAAAAAGAATGGAGGGAGTAGTAAATAAGATCATGCCTAATGTATAGTTTAATATCTGAATCTTATCTGACACTACCTTTTTCCTTGTAGCTTTAAGATTGTGCAGACACATAATTTGGATGCTCCTGCCTATGCAAGATGTCAACCACCAGAGATATTGTTTAGTGCTGGGAAAGTTATGCAGTTTTGGATCATAAATTCTAAATAGACAAGATAATTATGGACCGTGCAGACACATCAGGGTTTGTCAGTGGTGGTTGCTTTGGTACTACACTCCTGCTGATATTCTTTCATTTCGTCTATTCTACAGTCCGTGTCTGAAAAATCGTCAGTAACGCTGCAGCTGCCTGGGCAGAAATATCATCAGCCCCCCCCCCCCCCCCCCCCCCCCTGTTCTTTGAGATCTCTGGTTTTTATCTCATTTTCTTTTCCACCATCGTTATATTGTCTTAACTGTGATGGATAACGGCTTCATGGACATCCCCCATCCGCCCCTGATGAATGACCCCTTTGTGTTAGTGGGATGCTCAGCGCCAAGCTCTACGGTGGAGAACATGGGCCAAAGCACACTCTGTATGGATGGCCTGAACCCAGCAATTGTTAGTTGCAGCCATGTTAATGGAAATACACAGATAATGAATGACATAACAGCGAGAGATGATGGCAGCAGGTTAGTCCTTGGTTTGGGTCCAACACCGAATTTTTATTCTGCAGTGTCCACTGGCTCAAAACAAGCTCAGAGATTGTCAGGCCAGAGTTCAACTTTCACTGATTCAGGGATGCTGAGGCTTGGCCTTCACACCGATGGTGGGGGAGCAATTCAATGTCTGCAAGGACCGAATGGAGCACTCCATTCTTTAGGTATTGTCGACGAGGCTTCGACATCTACTACTGTAAGGAGCATGGGTGGTTACATGCCATCCCTACTCTTTGCTCCCCGCTCCAATCCTACTGTCAACGAGACACAAGTAGAAATCCCAGATTCTCTAAACCTCACGCACAGCACCAGCAACAGTCAGCATATTCAACGTCACCTCCAGTTTAGCCCTGAACCCTCTGCAATGACCGAGTCTTCATTTGGTGTGAGTTCTGATGTTGTCACCGCAACAACTACATCAGAACGTAGCCATTCTCGACATCCTAAGAAATGCAGGTTCAAGGGATGTTCCAAAGGTGCAAGAGGCGCATCAGGATTGTGTATTGCTCATGGAGGTGGGCAGAGATGTCATAAACCTGGATGCCATAAAGGAGCCGAGAGCAGCTCTGCATACTGCAAAGCCCACGGTGGCGGTCGTCGGTGTGAGGAACTTGGTTGTACCAAAAGCGCAGAAGGAAAAACAGATTATTGCATTGCTCATGGTGGAGGCCGCCGCTGCGAACATCCTGGCTGTCCTAAAGCTGCCCGGGGTAAGTCTGGGCGGTGCATCAAGCATGGTGGTGGGAAGAGGTGTTTGGTTAAAGGTTGCATTCGGAGTGCGGAGGGGAAGGCTGGATTGTGCATTTCTCATGGCGGTGGTCGACGGTGCCAGTATCCAGATTGTGGCAAGGGGGCACAGGGCAGCACATTGTACTGCAAGGGACATGGTGGTGGCAAGAGGTGCGTCTTCGATGGTTGCAGCAAAGGCGCAGAGGGTAGCACACCTCTGTGCAAAGCACATGGTGGCGGGAAGCGGTGCATGTTTGAAGGAGGTGGTGTCTGTGCAAAAAGTGTGCACGGGGCTACTGAATATTGCGTGGCGCATGGAGGAGGAAAGCGCTGTTCCGTGCCCGGCTGCACCAAGAGTGCTCGTGGCCGCACTGACTGCTGTGTGAAGCACGGTGGCGGCAAGCGGTGCAAGGTTGAGAACTGTGGCAAGAGCGCCCAGGGGAGCACGGACTTCTGCAAAGCCCATGGCGGAGGAAAGCGGTGCACATGGGGCACAGGCTGTGAAAAATTCTCCCGTGGCAAGAGTGGCTTCTGTGCGGCACATGGTACCTTGATGGCCAGGCAGCGAGAACAAGAGGCGGCGAAGAATGTAGGAAGCATGATTGGACCAGGTCTCTTCAGCGGCATTGTTGTGTCATCTGCCACCGCAGCAAGCAGCATGACGAACGAGCACTCGTCCTCTGGTGTCAGCACCGCTTCCGACTGCGACGGCACTGTGAGGAGCCAATCAATGATTCCTCCACAGGTGCTGGTTCCTCGCTCTATGATGCCTTCTTGGTCGACTGAGCCTGTAGATGGAGGCAGAGAGGGAGGTCATGTTGTTCCCGAGGGGAGGGTCCATGGTGGTGGCCTCCTGTCACTCATCGGTGGCAGCTTCAGGAACGCCGATTTGGAGAAGCTTCAAAGCTAGTGCTTTTCCATCAGCAGATTCGGTCAGTTTGTTTGTACATAAACAGGCCGCGTTTCGGCCTATTGTATTCTTATTGTACCTTTTCTTGTCTAGATAAACATTTCAACCTTCATGTACTGGTTTAAGTCCATTGTAAATGGTGACTGCCAATTGTTGTGAACGCTTTTGGCTTGTTGGTTCAGCTGTAGTCAGTACTGCAATAATTTCGTGTGTTGTTTAAGCTGCTCTTATTTGTTTGTGCATATTCTTGTCTGGATTTTTTAGCGTTTTTGCTTCGCTTTAATCTATACCGACTTCTACTGCTTCTACAATTTTTTTATTTCTATAAATTACAGCTGTGTGCATTGTTATTAAGCTACGATTAAAGACTTACGATGGCGGACATATGAATTGATATTGCTTGTTCCATAGTTGTATATTCATATCTTATCTTCAAATTCGGATTAGATACAAATATTATCGAATTGTGTCGGACATGATTTAAATAGATACGAGTATATATATATATATATATATATATATATATATATATATATATATATATATATATATATATATATATATATATATATATATATATATATATATATAGGATACTAAATATCTAGGCTCTCGGATATGGAAATTATTCTAGTCCTTTAGACGGATAGATAACATCCGTATATGACTTTTCTTTCCTTATCTATCGTTCTCTTTTTGGCACTATAGTAATAATAATAATAATACAAAATGCTAATGTCATTCAAAAAACCTTATTTTTGCAAGTACTCAACGCATTACGCATGCGTGTTTTATTTTGATTGAACTGGGTGAGTACAAACACTAATTTATTTTGCTTTAGTTCTAAATATTTTGACCTTTTCAGATATATTGTTATACCTATGTATTTAGATATAACGTATATCTAAGTACATAGAAAAGCGAAAATGTCTTATATTAAGAATAGTGGGTGTAAATCTTTTATTGAAAAAAAACTCCCACCAATTGGTGAATTTGGTCGAGCACATAATTAAGGAAAAATTACATAATTCAAATAAAGTAAATAAAATGTAATAAAGTTTTAAAAATAAATGTACATATTTCGTAAAAACAATACAATGCTACTTATCATCATTATCTTTCTCATTCATCTAATTTTAATTGCTTGATCAATTTTTTACGGGTATAATCTGTAGTTCTTTTTATATCATCATCTAAGTTGGCAGTGAATTAATCTAGCAAGTTGGTGAAGTGGTCGTTGTTGGAGCGAAGACGAAGACGCCACCCTTCGCTCGATGCCTTCGCCAGCCTCGCTGCACCAACGGAGACAAGACGACTGACAGACTTCACCCTTCGTCCCACGCGTCGCAGGACGAAGGCCTATGACGAGGTCGTCCCATCTCGCGGTCTCGTCCAACGGGGAGACCCACTTGTGATCCAGCCCATTGTAACAGGCCCTGCGTGGCCGCCGCGCATTACGGGCCTAATTTGTAAAGGTTTCCCTATAATTACAGTCTGTAACCCTGCTTTATGGGAATATTCCGGGGATAACCTAGGCGCCTGAGGGCACATGCGTCCTTAACTCAAGATGCTGGGCACTCAGGCACCTATAAATACCCCCACACAGTGCCCTTGAGAGGCTGGATTAACAGAGCTATTGCCATCTCGAGTTGAGACCTTGTTTACACTGTTTTTGCTCCCCCGTTGGATTAACTTGCCCAGGAGAGCAAGTTCCAACATTTGGCGCCCACCGTTCGTGCTACGAAAACACCACCCGCGATGGCACCGAAGAGAGCTACCTCGAAGGCTGATGAGGTTGCGAAGGCAGCACTGCTGGCCGAGAAAAAGGGCAAGGCCCTTGTCGACACCACCCACCAAGAGGCCTGCGAAGACGACGCAAACAGCAAGAGGCAGCGCAACGAACAGCCCACTACCGAAGGCAGTCTCCGCACCTGCAGCTCTGGAGGACAACCGCAACTTCCCCAGGCTTCGCTCCACCAGAGGGCGCGGACGCCACCGAGGACGGCGAAGTCACCGGCGTTTCGGCCGAAGAGCAGCTACAGCTGCGCGCCTTGCGCATCAAGAATCGCAACCTCCAGAAGCAAAAAGAGATCCTCGAGGCCAAGCGCCAACGTGTGTCTGCACAAGCCAAGGTGCGACAGATGATACGCGACAAAGAGCAGAAGGCTCAGGAGCTTGAACAAGAGATCGCGCTCATGCAGAGCGAAGGCCAACTCGGCCTGCAACACGGCCCACCCCTCCAACAGCGCGCACAAATCGAAGACCTGTTCATCCCTCAGCGCGGACACGCCATCCCTCACGCCACGGCATTCCAAGGTGTCAACTACCTTGACGAGCGAAGTCCCCTGGCACCTCATCTGCAAGTGACACTATGGCCTGCCAACTTCAGGGCAGGGACCTATCCCAAGTACAACGGCAGCACTGACCCATCACAGTACATCATGAGCTATCAGGTCGCCGTTGCATCATCCGGAGGGGACGACGCCACGATGGCTAAGTCATTCATCATTGCCCTCGAAGGCCCAGCCCTCACCTGGTACACCAGGTTGCCCCCATTGTCCATCGACTCCTGGAGAAGTCTCCAGGACAAATTCTTGCTCAACTTCCAAGGGTACCGCCCAGACACCGACGCCTTGGCTGAACTCTCACTCTGCAAGCAGCTGGAAAGAGAGACTCTGCGGGAGTACTACCGCAAGTTTCTGACCCTCAAGTCACAACTGCCTTCGGTCGATGACCAGATCGCCATCCACTACGCCATCAGTGGCCTTCGGGCCGGCGTCCTTTACAGCCACTGCATCAGGGATCCGCCCAGGAACCTCCAGGAGCTGTATCAGCTGTTCGAAAAATACGCCAGATCCGAAGAGCTCCACCAGCGCAAAGTCGAGTCTCAGAGGAAACCCAAAGACCCTCCGCAGACCAGCCGCACATGGACGAGGCCCTCGCAGGCAGACTCCGGTCGGGACGGCCGCAATCAGCAGCAGGTGCACAACATCGCCAACCAGCACCCGCTGGTGAGGCCCCTCGCCGCCAGGAGTATCCCCCCAGGGACGTGGAAACGGAACTCGTGGTCGGGGCCGGGGACGTCCGCAGCAGCCACGCAGATTTTACTGCCTGTTCCATGGCGAAGACTGCGCGCATCCTACAAGAGACTGCCCAGAGACGAAGGCCACCAGAGACAGGATGGCACAGGCGCAACCAGCCGACAACCCTAGAGTTGTCGCGCACACATATCAGCAACCCCCTCAGCCATATAACCATGGCCCCGCTCCGCTTCCACCACACCACGCATACCAACACCACCAGGAGGTACAAATCGTACCTCCCCCACCCCCACCTCCACACCACCAACAGCAAAACATCCACCACCCCAACCACCCCCAAGCCCCAAAGCAAGAGGACTTCGCCGATCAGCCGTATCGCGGAGTCATTCATATGATCACTGGGGGGTCCAGCGTCGACTTCGACACAAAGCCGCAGAAGAGGGACCATTACCGCAGCATCAACCACGTCGCCGTCACCGGTCCAGTCGTGCAGACAAAGTGGTCCCATGTGCCATTGACCTTCGATGCCCGAGACATCGATCTGCGCAGCGCACCCCACTGAGAGCACCTAGAGGGGGGGGGGGGGGTGAATAGGTGATCCTGTAAAAGTTCAAAACTTAAGCCACAAAAACTTGTTAAGGGTTAGCACAAGTATGGCCAAGTGGCTAGAGAGAACTCAAAACACGATAACCACAAGAAAGCAATCACAGAGTTGACACGGTGGTTATCCCGTGGTTCGGCCAAGTACAAAACTTGCCTACTCCACGTTGTGGCGTCCCAACGGACGAGAGTTGCACTCAACTCCTCTCAAGTGATCCAATGATCAACTTGAATACCACGGTGTTTTTCTTTCCTTTGATCTTTTCCCGTTTGCGAGGAATCTCCACAACTTGGAGTCTCTCGCCCTTACAATTGAGTTCACAAAGAAATACAGAGTAAGGTGGGAATGAGCAACGCACACAAGACTCGAAAATCAGAGCAACAACACGCACACAAGTCGCAACAAGAGCTCGCAACGCAACACAAAGAGTTCACAACTCCACAAGAGCTCTATATGCTATCACAATGAAACGAATGCGTGAGATTGATGTCTTGGTGCTTAGAAGAGTTGTAGGAATGCTTGGTGTATTCCTCCATGCGCCTAGGGGTCCCTTTTATAGCCCCAAGGCAGCTAGGAGCCATTGGGAACAAATCTGGAAGGCCATCTTTGCCTTCTGTCTCGTGGCGCACCGGACAGTCCGGTGCACACCGGACACTGTCCGGTGCCCGATTTGTTTCCTTAAATGGCGCATCCGACCGTTGCTGTCAGAGTCAGATCTGCGCACCGTTGGCGCACCGGACATGTCCGGTGCACACCGGACAGTCCGGTGTTTCCTTCCGACCGTTGGCTCGGCCACGTGTCGCGCGCCGATCGCGCGGCCGACCGTTGGCCCGGCCGACCGTTGGCTCACCGGACAGTCCGGTGCACACCGGACAGTCCGGTGAATTTTAGCCGAAGTCGCCGGAGAAAAAACTCGAGAGCGGCCTCTTCGGCCGAGGCAGCCTGGCGCACCGGACACTGTCCGGTGCACCACCGGACACTGTCCGGTGCACCACCGGACAGTCCGGTGCCCCAGACCGAAGCAGCCCCTTGGCTGTACACAGCCAAGTCTTCTCTTCTCTTCTTCTATCTGTTTCTAACACTTAGACAAATATATTAGTACACAAAACCAATGTACTAAGACTTAGAAACATACCTGTACTTGTGATTTGCACTTTGATCATCCTTGGGCATATTTTCACATTTAAGCACTTGTGTTTGCACTCAATCACCAAAATACTTAGAAATGGCCCAAAGGCACATTTCCCTTTCAATCTCCCCCTTTTTGGTGATTTATGCCAACACAACATAAAGCAACTAGAACAAGTGCAAAATCACTTCAAATAAAAACTCAAATTGGTTTTATTCAATTTTGGCATATATGGATCATCCTTTGCCACCACTTGGTTTGTTTTTGCAAATCAAACTCAAATCTCTATCTCTAAGTCAAACACACATGTTGAAGCATAAAGAGAGTCATTCCAAAAGAGATTGATCAAAGATTTCAAAAACTCCCCCTATTTCCCATAATCAATACTTCTCCCCACAAGAAGCCAACTTTTGACAAGAGAGACAATAAAAGAGACACTAAAAGCTTTTGACAAAACAAAAAACTCTATTCTACTATTTTCAAAATCTCTCAAGTGGTAGCTGATCCATTTATCACTTTGGCCTTTATTTTCTCCCCCTTTGGCATCAAGCACCAAAACGGGATTAATCTTGGCCTTTTTAACCCCATTGCCTCACCAAAGTCTTCAATTAAGAGCAAATGGCAATAAGATTTCATGAGATGAACTTGGAATTAGTTACCCTCTCATCGGAGTGCAGTGGAAGTCTTTCATGGTCCAAGTCCACCTTTTCCCTTTCAATCCTCCTTCGAGACTAAATTACAAAACTCAAGCACATGGTTAGTCTCAAAGGGTCAAGTTGTAACACATCTCCCCCTAAACATGTGCATCACTTTGCAACGGACTTGTGAGGTCCAGGGAGTGTTTGTACAACTTGAGCACCATAATAAGCAACATAATGCAAAAAGGAACATGATCAAAAGCATAACTACATGTATGCTACAATTCAATCCAGGTTCCGCGAATCTAAGACATTTAGCTCACTACGCAACCTGCAAAAGGTCTTCTCATCTAGAGGCTTAGTGAAGATATCGGCTAGCTGGTTCTCGGTGCTAACATGAAACACTTCGATATCTCCCTTTTGCTGGTGGTCTCTCAAAAAGTGATGCCGGATGTCTATGTGCTTTGTGCGGCTGTGTTCAACAGGATTTTCCGCCATGCGGATAGCACTCTCATTATCACATAGGAGTGGGACTTTGCTCAGATTGTAGCCAAAGTCCCTGAGGGTTTGCCTCATCCAAAGTAGTTGCGCGCAACACTGTCCTGCGGCAACATACTCGGCCTCAGCGGTGGATAGGGCAACGGAGGTTTGTTTCTTAGAGTTCCATGACACCAGGGACCTTCCTAAGAATTGGCACGTCCCCGATGTACTCTTCCTATCGACCTTACATCCAGCATAGTCGGAGTCTGAGTATCCAACTAAGTCAAAGGTAGACCCCTTTGGATACCAGAGCCCGAAGCAAGGCGTAGCAACCAAATATCTAAGAATTCGCTTCACCGCCACTAAGTGACACTCCTTAGGATCGGATTGAAATCTAGCACACATGCACACGCTAAGCATAATATCCGGTCTACTAGCACATAAGTAAAGCAAAGAACCTATCATTGACCGGTATGCTTTTTGATCAACGGACTTACCTCCTTTGTTGAGGTCGGTGTGTCCGTCGGTCCCCATCGGAGTCTTGGCGGGCTTGGCGTCCTTCATCCCAAACCGCTTTAGCAGATCTTGCGTGTACTTCGTTTGGGAGATGAAGGTGCCGTCCTTGAGTTGCTTCACTTGGAACCCAAGGAAGTAGTTCAACTCGCCCATCATCGACATCTCGAATTTCTGCATCATCACCCTGCTAAACTCTTCACAAGACTTTTGGTTAGTAGAACCAAATATTATGTCATCGACATAAATTTGGCACACAAACAAATCACCATCGCATGTCTTTGTAAAAAGAGTTGGATCGACTTTTCCAACCTTGAAAGCATTAACAATTAAGAAATCTCTAAGGCATTCATACCATGCTCTTGGGGCTTGCTTAAGTCCATAGAGCGCCTTAGAAAGCTTACACACATGGTCGGGGTACCGTTCATCCTCAAAGCCAGGGGGTTGCTCCACGTACACCTCCTCCTTGATTGGCCCGTTGAGGAAAGCGCTCTTCACATCCATTTGGTACAACCTGAAAGAATGGTGAGCGGCATATGCTAGCAAGATTTGAATTGACTCTAGCCTAGCCACAGGAGCAAAAGTTTCCTCGAAATCCAAACCTGCGACTTGGGCATAACCTTTTGCCACAAGTCGAGCCTTGTTCCTCGTCACCACCCCGTGCTCGTCCTGTTTGTTGCGGAACACCCACTTGGTTCCCACAACATTTTGCTTCGGACGAGGCACCAGTGTCCAAACTTCATTGCGCTTGAAGTTGTTTAACTCCTCTTGCATAGCCAACACCCAGTCCGGATCTAGCAAGGCCTCTTCTACCCTGAAAGGCTCAATAGAAGAGACAAAGGAGTAATGTTCACAAAAATTAACTAATCGAGATCGAGTAGTTACTCCCTTGCTAATGTCACCCAGAATTTGATCGACGGGATGATCCCTTTGAATCATCGCTCGAACTTGGGTTGGAGGTGCCGGTAGCGCTTCTTCCTCCATCACTTGATCACCTTGTGCTCCCCCTTGATCACACGCCTCCTTTTGATGAACCTGTTCATCGTCTTGAGTCGGGGGATGCACCATAATTGAGGAAGAAGGTTGATCTTGCTCATCTTGTTCCTGTGGCCGCACTTCTCCAATCGCCATGGTTCGTATAGCGGCTGTCGGAACATCTTCTTCATCTACATCATCATAATCAACAAATTGCTCTCTTGGAGAGCCATTAGTCTCATCAAATACAACGTCGCTAGAGACTTCAACCAAACCCGATGATTTGTTGAAGACTCTATACGCCTTTGTATTTGAGTCATAACCTAACAAAAACCCTTCTACAGCTTTGGGAGCAAACTTAGAATTTCTACCCTTCTTTACTAGAATGTAGCATTTACTCCCAAATACACGAAAGTACGATACATTGGGTTTGTTACCGGTTAGTAGCTCATATGACGTCTTCTTGAGGAGGCGATGAAGGTAGACCCTGTTGATGGCGTGGCACGCCGTGTTCACGGCTTCCGTCCAAAAGCACTCGAGGGTCTTGAACTCTCCTAGCATCGTCCTCGCCATGTCGATGAGCGTCCTGTTCTTCCTCTCTACCACACCATTTTGCTGTGGTGTGTAGGGAGCGGAGAACTCGTGCTTGATCCCTTCCTCTTCAAGGAACTCCTCCACTTGAAGGTTCTTGAACTCGGACCCGTTGTCGCTCCTTATCTTCTTCACCTTGAGCTCAAACTCATTTTGAGCTCTCCTGAGAAAGCGCTTGAGGGTCCCTTGGGTTTCAGACTTATCCTGCAAAAAGAACACCCAAGTGAAGCGGGAAAAATCATCTACAATAACTAGACCATACTTACTCCCTCCTATGCTCAGATAGGCGACGGGTCCGAAGAGGTCCATATGCAGCAGCTCCAGGGGTCTTGAAGTGGTCATCACATTCTTGCTGTGATGTGCTCCTCCCACTTGTTTACCTGCTTGACAAGCTGCACAAGGTCTATCTTTTTCGAAATGCACGTTAGTCAACCCTATCACGTGTTCTCCCTTTAGAAGCTTGTGAAGGTTCTTCATCCCCACATGTGCTAAGCGGCGATGCCATAGCCAGCCCATGCTAGTCTTAGCTATTAAGCATGCATCTAGACCGGCCTCTTCTTTTGCAAAATCAACTAAATAAAGTTTGCCGTCTAATACACCCTTAAAAGCTAGTGAACCATCACTTCTTCTAAAGACAGACACATCTACATTTGTAAATAGACAGTTATACCCCATATGACATAATTGACTAACAGATAGCAAATTATATCCAAGACTCTCTACTAAAAATACATTAGAGATAGAATGCTCATTAGAAATTGCAATTTTACCTAACCCTTTTACCTTGCCTTGATTCCCATCACCGAATATAATTGAATCCTGGGAATCCTTATTCATGACGTAGGAAGTGAACATCTTCTTCTCCCCCGTCATATGGTTTGTGCATCCGCTGTCGATAATCTAGCTTGAACCCCCGGATGCATAAACCTGCAAGGCAAATTTAGGCTTGGGTCTTAGGTACCCAACTCATGTTGGGTCCTACAAGGTTAGCACAAATATCCTTAGGGACCCAAATGCAAGTTTTGTCTCCCTTGCATTTTGCCCCTAACTTCCTAGCAACAATTTTCTTATCCTTTCTACAAATAGCAAAGGAAGCATTTAAAGCATAATAAATTGTGGAAGGTTCATTCACTACTTTCCTAGGAGCATGAATAACATTCTTTCTAGGCACATGATGAATAGCATTTCTCCTAGACATATTCCTACCATGCATATAGGAAGAACTAGAAGCAAACATGGCATGAGAGTCAAAATCATCAAAAGCATTATAACTCCTATAAGCATTTTTAGTTTGTCTCCTATCATGATACATAAAAGCATGGTTCTTTTGCACATTACTAGCCATAGGGGCCTTCCCTTTCTCCTTGGCGGGAATGGGAGCCTTATGGCTTGTTAAGTTCTTGGCTTCCCTCTTGAAGCCAAGCCCATCCTTAATTGAGGGATGTCTTCCTATTGTGTAGGCATCCCTTGCAAATTTTAACTTATCAAATTCACTTTTGCTAGTCTTAAGTTGGACATTAAGACTAGCCACTTCATTATTTAGCTTTGCAATAGAGGCTATGTGTTCACTACAAGCATCAATATCAAATTCTTTACATCTATTGCAAATAGCAACATTTTCTACACAAGTTGTTGATTTATTTGCTACTTCTAATTTAGCATTCAAATCATTGTTGACACCTTTCAAAGTAGAAATGGTTTCATGACAAGTAGATAGTTCAAAAGAAAGCATTTCATTTCTTTTAACTTCTAAAGCATAGGATTTTTGTGCCTCAACAAATTTATCATGCTCTTCATACAATAAATCCTCTTGCTTTTCTAAAAGTATATTCTTTTCATTCAAGGCATCAATTAATTCATTAATTTTGTCTATCTTAGATCTATCTAAGCCCTTGAACAAACATGAATAATCTACTTCATCCTCATCACTAGATTCGTCCTCACTTGAAGAAGCATAGGTAGAGTTGCGAGTACATACCTTCTTCTCCCTTGCCATAAGGCATGTGTGGCGCTCGTTGGGGAAGAGGGTTGATTTGTTGAAGGCGATGGCGGCGAGTCCTTCATTGTCGGAGTCGGAAGAGGAGCAATCCGAGTCCCATTCCTTGCCTAGATGCGCTTCGCCCTTTGCCTTCTTGTAGTGCTTCTTTTTCTCCCTTTTGTTCCCCTTTTCCTGGTCACTTTCATTATCAGGACAGTTAGCAATAAAATGACCAAGCTTACCGCATTTGAAGCATGATCGCTTCCCCTTGGTCTTAGTCTTGCTCGGCTGTCCATTGCGACCCTTTAGCACCGTCTTGAAGCGCTTAATGATGAGAGCCATTTCTTCATCATTAAGCCCGGCCGCCTCAATTTGCGCCACCTTGCTTGGTAGTGCCTCCTTGCTCCTCGATGCCTTGAGAGCAATGGGTTGAGGCTCGTGGATTGGACCGTTCAACGCGTCATCGACGTACCTTGCCTCCTTGATCATCATCCGCCCGCTTACAAATTTTCCAAGAATTTCTTCGGGCGACATTTTGGTGTACCTGGGATTCTCACGAATATTATTCACCAAATGAGGATCAAGAACAGTAAAGGACCTTAGCATTAGGCGGACGACGTCGTGGTCCGTCCATCGCGTGCTTCCATAGCTCCTTATCTTGTTGACAAGGGTCTTGAGCCGGTTGTAAGTTTGAGTTGGCTCTTCTCCCCTTATCATGGCGAATCGTCCAAGCTCGCCCTCCACCAACTCCATCTTGGTGAGCATGGTGATGTCGTTCCCCTCGTGAGAGATCTTGAGGGTGTCCCATATCTGCTTGGCATTGTCCAAGCCGCTCACCTTATTGTACTCTTCCCTGCACAAAGATGCTAAGAGAACAGTAGTAGCTTGTGCATTTTTATGAATTTGTTCATTGATAAACATAGGGCTATCCGAGCTATCAAATTTCATTCCATTCTCTACAATCTCCCATATGCTTGGATGGAGAGAGAATAAATGACTACGCATTTTGTGACTCCAAAATCCGTAGTCCTCCCCATCAAAATGTGGAGGTTTACCAAGAGGAATGGAAAGTAAATGCGAATTCGAACTATGTGGAATACGAGAATAATCAAATGAGAAGTTCGAATTAACCGTCTTCCTGTAGTCGTTGTCGTCGTCCTTTTGGGAAGAAGAGGACTCATCACTGTCGTAGTAGACGATCTCCTTGATGCGTCTTGTCTTCTTCTTCTTCCCATCTTTTCGCTTGTGGCCCGAGCCCGAGTTGTTGGACTTGTCATCCCTTGGCTCGTTGACGAAGGACTCCTTCTCCTTGTCGTTGATCACAATTCCCTTCCCCTTAGGATCCATCTCTTCGGGCGGTAAGTCCCTTTGTGAAGAGAACGGCTCCGATACCAATTGAGAGCACCTAGAGGAGGGGGTGAATAGGTGATCCTGTAAAAGTTCAAAACTTAAGCCACAAAAACTTGTTAAGGGTTAGCACAAGTATGGCCAAGTGGCTAGAGAGAACTCAAAACACGATAACCACAAGAAAGCAATCACAGAGTTGACACGGTGGTTATCCCGTGGTTCGGCCAAGTACAAAACTTGCCTACTCCACGTTGTGGCGTCCCAACGGACGAGAGTTGCACTCAACTCCTCTCAAGTGATCCAATGATCAACTTGAATACCACGGTGTTTTTCTTTCCTTTGATCTTTTCCCGTTTGCGAGGAATCTCCACAACTTGGAGTCTCTCGCCCTTACAATTGAGTTCACAAAGAAATACAGAGTAAGGTGGGAATGAGCAACGCACACAAGACTCGAAAATCAGAGCAACAACACGCACACAAGTCGCAACAAGAGCTCGCAACGCAACACAAAGAGTTCACAACTCCACAAGAGCTCTATATGCTATCACAATGAAACGAATGCGTGAGATTGATGTCTTGGTGCTTAGAAGAGTTGTAGGAATGCTTGGTGTATTCCTCCATGTGCCTAGGGGTCCCTTTTATAGCCCCAAGGCAGCTAGGAGCCGTTGGGAACAAATCTGGAAGGCCATCTTTGCCTTCTGTCTCGTGGCGCACCGGACAGTTCGGTGCACACCGGACACTGTCCGGTGCCCGATTTGTTTCCTTAAATGGCGCATCCGACCGTTGCTGTCAGAGTCAGATCTGCGCACCGTTGGCGCACCGGACATGTCCGGTGCACACCGGACAGTCCGGTGTTTCCTTCCGACCGTTGGCTCGGCCACGTGTCGCGCGCCGATCGCGCGGCCGACCGTTGGCCCGGCCGACCGTTGGCTCACCGGACAGTCCGGTGCACACCGGACAGTCCGGTGAATTTTAGCCGAAGTCGCCGGAGAAAAAACCCGAGAGCGGCCTCTTCGGCCGAGGCAGCCTGGCGCACCGGACACTGTCCGGTGCACCACCGGACAGTCCGGTGCCCCAGACCGAAGCAGCCCCTTGGCTGTACACAGCCAAGTCTTCTCTTCTCTTCTTCTATCTGTTTCTAACACTTAGACAAATATATTAGTACACAAAACCAATGTACTAAGACTTAGAAACATACCTGTACTTGTGATTTGCACTTTGATCATCCTTGGGCATATTTTCACATTTAAGCACTTGTGTTTGCACTCAATCACCAAAATACTTAGAAATGGCCCAAAGGCACATTTCCCTTTCACCCACATCGACGCCATGGTTATCAACTGCAGCGTGGCAGGCTGGAACCTGCACAAAGTCTTAGTCGACAATGGCAGCCAGGCGGATATCATTTTCCTCCATGCTTTGAATCGCATGGGCATAAGCCACAGCCTGCTCATGCCTTTGGACAACCCCCTGTACGGCTTCGGCGGCAAGGGCACCTTTCCTATCGGCAAAATAGAGTTACCTCTCTCCTTCGGTGTAGCACCCAATGCCCGAAGTGAGCAAGTCACGTTCGACATCGTCGACATGGTGTACCCGTACAACGCCATAATGGGCCGGGGCTCCATCAACAAGTTTGAGACAACTATTCACGGACTTTACCTGTGCATGAAGATCCCAGGTCCGCAAGGCGCCATCACAGTCTACGGCAACCAACAGGCTGCGCGTAACATAGAAAGAGACTTCGTTCCTAGACAAAGAAACGTACACTGCCTCACGGCCCAGCGCGAGGTCCCCGGGTCTGCCAGCCCAACTGCCAAAGAACATGACAAAGCACAGCTGCAGAGCAACGACGGGACCAAGACTATTCCCCTCGACCAGGCAATGCTCAAGCAGATGGTTATCATCAGCGAAGACCTCACTTCGCATGACGAGGAGAGACTCCTCTGCTGTCTGTCCAAGAATAAAGACGTCTTCGCTTGGTCCTCCCTCGACCTGGTCGGAGTCAGTCGCTCCATCATCGAGCACAGCTTAGGAATCAACCCTTTGGTGAGGCCGAAGAAACAGCGGCTGCGTAAGATGTCTGACGAGAAGACGGAAGCCGCCAAGGCCGAGGTACATCGCCTGCTTGAGACCAAATTTATCGAGCCAATTGCCTACCCTACATGGCTCGCCAACGTAGTGATGGTGCAGAAGAAGAGCGGCAAATGGCGGATGTGCATCGATTTCACCAGTCTTAACAAGGCCTGCCCCAAGGACAACTTCCCGCTGCCTCGGATCAACAAAAATCGTCGATAGTGCGTCCGGGTGCGAAGTCATGTCACTCCTTGATTGCTTCTCCGGCTACCATCAAATATATATGAAGGAGGAAGACAAGGCGAGCACCAGCTTCATAACACCCTTCGGCACGTATTGCTTCATCAGAATGCCGGGTCCACTTTCTCTCGGCTCACCAAAACGGTGCTCGAGAGTCAAGTCGGCAAAAACATATTCACGTATGTAGACGACATCGTCGTCGCCAGCAGAAGCAAGGAGGACCATCTGGCTGACCTCGCCGAAACGTTTGCGAACATGCGGGACGCACGACTTCGCCTAAACCCCGAAAAATGCGTCTTTGGCGTTCGCTAGGGGAAAATATTGGGCTACCTGGTGTCGCACCGCAGGATTGAAGCCAATCCAACCAAAATCCAGGCCATTATCAACATGACACCCCCGCAGTCAGCCAGAGACGCCCAACGACTGACAGGCAGATTGGCCGCCCTCAACAGATTCATCTCCAAATCCGCTGAGCGAAGCCTCCCTTTCCTCAAAACACTCCGCGGTGCAAAAGACTTCGCATGGGGACCAGAGCAGGCGGCGGCCTTCGCTTCATTGAAGCAGCACCTGTCAGAATTGGCGATTCTTACAAGCCCCGACCCCTCGCTACCCCTGTTGCTCTATGTCGCGGCTTCGCCACATGCGGTCAGCGCAGCACTGGTTCAAGAGCAGACCAGAGAGGGCACGATCAGGCAATTACCAGTTTATTACGTCTCTGAAGTGCTCACAACATCAAAATGTAATATGACGGAACTGGAAAAGATCGCCTATGCAGTCGTTATGGCCTCGCGCAAATTGCGCCATTATTTTGAGGCATTCAAGGTCCGGGTCACCTCAGATAGGGGACTCGGCGAATTGTTTAGAAATCCGGAGGCATCAGTCCGGATTGTCAAATGGGCAGCCGAACTCTCCGGCTACCACATCACATTTGAACCCAGGACAGCCATCAAGTCACAAGTCCTGGCAGACTTCGTCGTCGACTAGACTAGGCCAATAACACAGTCGGACCCGTCCACGGAGAAAGTGTGGACAATCCATTGCGATGGCGCATGGTGCCATGCGGGGGCAGGCGCCGCTGCGGTCATTACTTCACCCACTGGGGTCAAGCACAGATACGCAGCACGCCTCAGCTTTGCTTTGGAGTCTGATAGATGCACTAACAACATAGCAGAATACGAGGCTGTCATCCTCGGCCTTCGCAAGCTAAGGGCACTCGGCGTCACCACCTGCATCATCAGAACAGACTCCAAGGTAGTCGCCGGCCAAGTCGAGAAAGACTATGCAGCGAAGGACCCCGCACTCATGCAGTACCTCGTGGCCATCCACAGCATCGAAAGACAATTCAAAGGTTTTACGTTGCAGCATGTGGACCGAGCCATGAATGAGGAGGCCGATGCATTGGCCAAGGCAGCCGCCAAGGGCGAGGCCCTGCCCTCCGACGTATTCTACCACGTCATCGGCACGCCAGCCATCCGCAGCCTAGAGGGGCTCCAAATAACCAATGACAGCGAGGGCCACCGCATAGTCAACCTCATCATGACCAAAGACTGGTGGGCACCAATAACCTTGTTCCTGCAGGGGTACTATCATCCAACCGACATCAATGAGGCCAAGCGCCTCAAACATCGAAGCCGGGACTTCGCACTGATCGAAGGCCAACTTTACAAGAAGGGGGTCAGTCAACCCATGCTTAAATGTGTCACCAAGACCGAAGGCGTCCAAATTATGCGCGAAGTCCACAGTGGGACTTGCGGCTCTCACGCGGGGCCTAGGGCCCTAGCTACAAAGGTGATCCGTCAAGGTTTCTACTGGCCCGCCATGATTTGCGCCGCAAATCGGGTCACAAGGTCATGCGAAGCCTGCCAGAATTTTTCTCCACGCTCGGGAAGCCCTTCGCAATTCACGAAGCTAATCGCCCACACGTGGCCTCTTCAGCGCTGGGGCCTGGACATTGTCGGGCCCCTGCCCACGGCCCAGGGGAACCTCAAGTTCACCTTCGTCGCCGTCGAGTATTTTACCAAATGGATCGAGGCGAGGGCTGTATCCACGATAACATCGAAGACTGCCCAGAAATTCTTCTGGCAAAACATTGTTTGCCGCTTCGGAGTCCCGTCTGAACTCACAGTTGACAATGGCAAGCAATTCGACAGCCAAGACTTCAAGAATTTCTGCTTCTCCATCGGCACCAAGCTTGCCTTCGCCTCAGTGTACCACCCGTAATCCAACGGAGTCGTGGAACGCGCCAATGGTAAAATTTTCACAGCCGTCAAGAAAATGCTCCTCAACGACAAAAAAGGCAAGTGGGCAGACCTGTTACCTGAAGCGGTCTGGGCGCTGAACACGACTGAGTGCAGGGCGACCGGGTTCACCCCTTTTCGCCTTCTATATGGATCGGAGGCCATGACTCCTCAAGAAATAAAACATGGGTCACCGCGGACAGTCGCGTCGGCCGTCCCCGACGTAGACGAGCCTACTTCGAAGGACCTCATCGACGGAGACTGCGTCTTCGCCCTACAGGATCTAAACAAATACCAAGCTCAAACAAAAGCATGGCGCGACCACACAGTCATCCCGAGGGAATTCAGCGAAGGAGACCTCGTACTTGTTCGGACAGCTCGGATAGAGTCCCGAGGCAAGCTAGAGCCAAAATGGGAGGGCCCTTTCATCATCAAGACGAAGGCGTCCCCCGGCGCGTACAGGCTCACAACACCAACCGACGAAGACTTAGAACATTCTTGGAACATCGACAATCTTCGCAAATTTTTGTTTAACTCCTCAGGGCCACTTCGCCCTTATAACCCGCAAAACAGTTTTATACCGGTCCGCACTCTTTTCCTCCCGGGGGGTGAGGTTTTTAACGAGGCGGAGCCATGTAATATACACGCGAAAAATCCCCCGCAAAAATTACGTCGAAAAAGACCGCATCTACGGTCTTCGGCATTCGACCAATACAAAAGTCACCGCGAGGGGCAGCGCTGGCTACCCTCGCGTGCGACAATCCGCGCAAAAGTCGCCTAAGGGTGCAGCCGGACTAGCACAACAAGTGCGTACAATCGAAGTCTTCATCAAAAGACTATCCGCGCAAAAGTCGCCTAAGGGTGCAGTCGGACTAGCACAACAAGTGCGTACAATCGAAGTCTTCATCAAAAGACTATCCGCGCAAAAGTCGCCTAAGGGTGCAGCCGGACTAGCACAACAAGTGCGTACAATCGAAGTCTTCATCAAAAGACTATCCGCGCAAAAGTCGCCTAAGGGTGCAGCCGGACTAGCACAACAAGTGCGTACAATCGAAGTCTTCATCAAAAGACTATCCGCGCAAAAGTCGCCTAAGGGTGCAGCCGGACTAGCACAACAAGTGTGCAAAATCGAAGGAACATCTCATCCGTGCAGAAGTCTCCTTCGAGAAACTATCCGCGCAAAGACCGACTACGGGCGCAGCCGGACCGACATAACAAACGTGCTCAACCAAGTGCGCAATACCCCTATGGACATAGCCGGATGCGCGAAAGCACACAGCCTTACCATACAAACTATAGTTACATACATACAGTGAAGGCATCACACCTAACATTGGCTCAACCTTCGGAATGATACCCATCTCCCTATAGTTAAATAGCATTATCCTCAGCTCCTCACCCTCAAAAAGCCTTCGCAACTCCCCCTCACCTACACTTGCCCCGACCGGCGAGGACAACAATTCCCGCTTGCCAGCCCCGCCCACACGAAGCCGAACACCATCCACCTCACTCACTCTACGCTTCGCCGCCGCCCTTCGCCGCCTACGCTTAGCACTCGGACCAGGCAAAACTTCAGCATCCGTAACACGCGGAGAAGCCTCCGTCGCAGCCACATCCAAGGCCGCAAAGTAATCCAAGTCCTCATCCGAAGACTCTTCCATCCACACAACCGAACTCCCAGAGTCATCAAATTCAGAAAACTTAAACGTAGACTCATCCGATTCATTTCCAGCGACCACGGTCGAAGCCGCCACAAAATTAGCAGTAGCGATTGCGTGCGTAGGCCCAAAATCCTAAACCTGCGCAGCAACCAAGGTTCAGTCACACAGACAAAATTCACTAACTACCCCACACCGGCTAAGCCACCTGCGAAGACCCAGCCGCCGCCGTGGGATCCTCTGCTGCCACCTCCGTCGCCGCCTTCGGGGGATCATCCGCCATCGGTGCAGGGGCAGCAAGGGAGCCTTCACCGGTTTTCGGGGGCGGTGCCGGGTCGACCTCAGCCTCGGGCACCACCGGGTTGACCTCCGCTTCGGGCTGCGCACTGTTCAGATGTCCGAAGTCCTCCACGTCTTCGGCATGCGCCATCTACAGCAACAGCACACTGATTCAACAAACCCACGCGTACCCATAGTCAACAACACGAACCAAAAGACAAACTTTACCTGTCCCCTCGCCCGGTCAGACCGCTCCCTAACCGCCTCCCGACCGTGGGGGCCCCACATCCGATCGAAGAGGGCCCCCGCGGAATCCTTCACCACAGGGTCTTCGACCTGAAAAATTTCACGCCCGAAGTCTTCATCGGATCGGTCGAAGGCCTCATAGTGACTGCACCCCTCGCGGGACAGCGCATTCATGGCCCCCTCGCAGGTGACGAGGGAGGCAAAGGACATGAAGCCCTCGGCGATGGTCGGGAGCGCCAGTAATTCCTCTTGCAGCCACTCGAGGAAGCGAAGGCCCGCCTCTCGGTCGGGCACCTCGAAGTCATCAGTCTGCGCACCCAGCTCGCGGTATGAGTCCACGAGCTGTTTACGCGTCCGCTCAACTTCCGAGCACGTAGAGGCCTCGGCCCTCTCCATGCGGTCGTGCAGAGCGTTGAACCACACCTCCCATTCCTCGGCGCGTTGGCTGGCGAGACTCCCATCCGCCCGCGCCAATTTGGCCTCCGCCTGCGCAACCTACGCCTCGGTGATGGCCTGGTTAGCCTCCCTCCTTTCCTCCACCAGCTGGCGCCAGAGCTCCGTCCTCTCGCCCTCCAGGGCGGCCACCTTATCCGCCAGTCTGCGGATCTTGCTCTCCACAGTCGACTTCTCCCGGACGGCGTCCGCGTGCTGCGCCCGAAGTCTCTCGACCTCGACAGACACATCCACAGTAAGGGCACCCGATGCCACGCGGTCGGCGAAGTCGGCCGCCTAACAGACGCACATGAGACCACAATCACCATGAAATCGGCAGACACTGAAGTCCAGCTCAACTTACTTGACTCAGCTGCTGCGACAACTGCTGCGATGCCTCCCTCAGCCGGCGAGGCACGGTGTCCGCTTCATCCTTGACGGCAGTGGCCGCCGCAATTTCGCCGCCAGCGCTGAAAGCGCCACCCTTCACCCCTTGCACCGCGGCTGACGCCGTGGTTGCCATCGCAGGCGGCACAACAACCAGTTGCCCCTTGCCCGACCCTGCAACGTATCACCGGTCAAAAAAAAGAGATAAAAAAATGCTTACCAACGAGATAGTCGTCCACGCCAATATCCGTGCCGAAGTTGGCAACACGTTTCCCCGGTGAAGGCAGCTCCCGGACCTTCGCAGCTCCGTCCGGGGCAGAGTTGGCTCCGCCGGCGCCGACCGCCTTCGCGATCTCCGGCACCATGCCGGATCCAGGCGCGGCCGGTCTCGCAGCAAGCGTCGGCTGGCTACCGCCGGGGGCGGCAGCCTTCGCACTCCCTCGCGCTCTCTTCGTTTCCCGCCTAGCATCGGGGAGCCTGATGACTGCCCGACGCTTCTGCGCAGCATCCTGGCGATCCTTGTTCATCACTGCCGACACAACAACAGCAATATTCCGTCCATAAGGAAACACTCTCAAATCACGAGCCATGCGAGACGTAAAGAAGTCTTCGTCGGCCGCGCGGGGGATAGAAACGTTCTTGGGCCAGTGACCCCCGGTAACCTCCAGCATCCGCGCCGAAGACTCCCGGAGATCGGGCGAAGACATCCTTCCCCCGGGGGCCACGCATGTCCCCATCAACTCCATAGCAAAACTATTGGAGACCCCCAGTTCTCCCACCGCAGTACCTAGCTTCCTCTTTTTAGTGGCTGGGGCGGCCTCCGGCGCGGGGTCGTCTTCAGTCACAGCCGCTGGTTTTTTCCCGCGACGGTTGATGACGTCTTCCCCGGGATAACCGCCATACGACAAACAGTTCAACTCGAAGACCCTATTCAGGCGGTCGTTGGATCCACGTATATCCCAACTCCGCTGGGCCTCCGTCTTCGACACGTAGCGCCCAACAATTCTCACCGCCCCATCCTCCGCCTCATGCACAACCGCGGCAGGATCCCGCCCTCGCACATCCAAAGCAAAAAGCGGACTTCGCACCTTCCGTCCACCCAGGGAGGTCATCTCGTGAGGGCATACTTCGCCTAGCGCCCATCCATGCGCCAAGGGCCACACCCCATACCCTATGAATTCCTCAACCAGATCGCGCCCACTACTCGTGCGGGCAGCGATCCGAAGGGCCCTTTCATTCTCATCATCCTCCGCCACTTCAAATGGCAGATACGCCACATAATAATGAGAACACATAATGGCGATAGGGAGCCCAGGGTGATCTTCGACTTCAGCTTCCGAAACATAGAACCAGTAGTCCCACCAGTTGCCCCACTTATTTCGGGCACAGGGGACCAGCTCCACAACTTCCATCGAAGTCTTCCCGGACTTCGGCGTGAAAGTGCATGATCCAAATTGCGCAATCTTATGTCCAATTTTTCTCTTCTGCAAGTGCAGACAGTATTGTTTGGCGAAGACTTCCACCGAGGGCTTACCGCCATACGACGTCATTGCCCAGACATACTTCGCCAACGCCACCACGGCGTTCGGTGTCAGCTGATGAACCTGGACTTCGAACTTCTGCAGAACCTCTGACACAAAATGATGCGCAGGCAGGCGAAGGCCGGCGATGAAAAATGCCTCAAAAACAACCAATTCTTCCTCGGGCTCGGGGACCTCCTCAGCCCCCTGGACCCGACCAACCCCGTCGCCAAAATACTCCAACCGTTGCATATCTTGCACGCGGACCAACGACATCCGCGAAACACCGAATTCCACTGTGTCACCCAGTCGTAATTCCACCACCGCCACAGTGCCCGAGAGATCTTCGAAAGACGCCTCAGCCATCGGCGTGGTCGCAGCAGATGAGGAGGAAGACGACATGGCTACGTACCGTCGACGGCGACGCGCGGTCTGCTTCACACGGGCCAGTTCTCCGACGAACAGGAGCAAGGAGGGCAGATGAGCAAGCGAGCAGTCTAAAAGGGAGGCTAGGGTTTTCGCGGCGCGCAGAAAGGTAAATTTCAATCCACGCCGCCCCCGCCCCCGCCCCCTTTATATACACAGGGCGCAACGCTTTGGGAAGCCCGCAATCCAACAGTGCGGCGTCAATCAACGGTCATGTCAAAAACCCCCGCGGAACCATTTCGAGCGAGGGTAGCGTCTCCACCATCTAGGGATGCCTTCGGCACCAGATGACTTAGTCGAACTGGTCCCTCGGAGGGCAAATGTTGGGGCGAAGGCAAAGACGCCACCCTTCGCTCGATGCCTTCGCTAGCCTCGCTGCACCAACGGAGACAAGACGACTGACAGACTTCACTCTTCGTCCCACGCATCGCAGGACGAAGGCCTATGACGAGGTCGTCCCATCTCGCTGTCTCGTCCAACGGGGAGACCCACTTGTGATCTGGCCCATTGTAACAGGCCCTGTGTGGTCGCCGCGCATTACGGGCCTAATTTGTAAAGGTTTCCCTGTAATTACAATCTGTAACCTTGCTTTATGGGAATATTCCGAGGATAACCTAGGCACCTGAGGGCACATGCATCCTTAACTCAAGATGCTGGGCACTCAGGCACCTATAAATACCCCCACACAGTGCCCTTGAGAGGCTGGATTAACAGAGCTATTGCCATCTCGAGTTGAGACCTTGTTTACACTGTTTTTGCTCCCCCGTTGGATTAACTTGTCTAGGAGAGCAAGTTCCAACAGTCGTATATTTTGATTGACTTAACTTCTTGCTAGACTTGTAGAGGTTGTTCACCATGCTCTTCTCCACAACAGGGTCTCGTTGCTACTCGTTGTTGGCCTTTTAATTTTATGTTGTGCTCTTTCTCTGTCATGGCCAATAGGGCGTGTCAGTTTGACATTGTTTAGGTGACGCAGAGCTAAAATTGTCCTCCACGTTGAGATATGATCGTTTGCTCCCATAGCTAGAGTCGTTCTCACTGTATCGTGCGTACTACTTGGGCTAATAACAAAGAGCATGACACATGTGCTCCAGCTTAAAGTCTGTTTTACCAAGCCTATTATGCAAGCTCTTCTTTGCCACTTTGAACAGCATAGCATCATCTGATCTGCTTGACTAGGCCATAGACAATCGATTGTAGATGCTGTTGAAGAGGATCATCTTGCAGTTGCTTGTAGACCATTGATTCTTTAGTTGCTTGGTAGTACAGTGGCAAGAAGGTTCGGTGGATGAGTTGTACGTAGATGATATTTGGCCCCAAAAGGTCGATCCCTTTTTACTGTTGTCTTCAACGGGGTCAACGAGGTGCCGTAGCAATGCGTGCACCTATAAATTTGTGAAATCAAAAATTGTCCTCGACTTAAAATTAAGTATAACTCATAAAAGTACATATGTACCTACAAGTCTTTCGTCCTCCATCATAGTCTAGTTCCATCATTATTGGAACTATAATGCATCAGAGTACGTGGACTAGTTGGATACTACATCATTATGGCATCTTGGAGGCACTACCATGCTTGCGGTAGGACAAAAAGGAGCATGTGTGTCATATATGGGAGGAGAGCCATACGAGGAGGGAACATAGGAGGAGCAACATAAGGAGGAGCACCATACAATTCATAAAGGGGAAGACCATATGGATATCAATATGGGTATAGAGGAAGAGGAGGATACAAATAAGCAAAAGATTGTGGAGGACTGTCGGTGGAAGAGGATAAAAGGCCTCACGAAAGGCCCAAGGGCCCCATAATTCGTGAGGTCATCCCCTGGTGGGCCTGGGAGAGACGATCAGTGAAGCGGATCGACATAAGGCCGGATCGGAGCAAGCCCAGACGGCCCAATGACTTCGGGCGAGTAATCACAACAGTGACCCGACCTTCCCGCATTGGAAGCCCGTACGACGGAACCGAGCGAGGATGGGTCGGTGGAACTATAGGAAGATAGACTCAATCGGTTCACTATTTCTTAGGTGCACGTGATTATTATATCCGCATGTACTGCCCCACGGTCGAATATATAAGGCCTAGGGGGCACCCCTTCAAAAAAGATCGAACTCACTACTTAGCCATCCACCCCAGCTTCCTACGCATTAGAGAATTACCTTGTAACTCACCATATATAGCACTCTCGCCAGGACGTAGGGTGTTACACACTTCAAAGCGGCCCGAACCTGTAAATCATTGTCTGCCGTCTCTCGTGCAACTAGCACGAACCATTGAGCTACAGTTGACAACACCGTCCTACTCCTAAAAGCACCTTGAGGGGCAACCCGGGTGTGCGGTCGGACTCAAAACACCGACAGCTGGCGCGCCAGGTAGGGGGTGTGTCGTCGATCCAAGCTAGTTCAATGGCCGTCACTTTCCTGCCCAAGATCGTCTTCCGCCCTGGGTCCACGTTCTGCTTCGGAACCATCTCAGCTGTAGCGGATGAGGAGGGAACTCTGCATCGCATTGCGGACCTGACGGAGAGAAGATCTTCCTCAAAAATCTCCGTGAAAATCGGGGAAAAGCAGGAAAAGGCACAACCTCCAACACTCCAAAAAAGAGATCGCCTCCGGCAGGACAGAGACCCGAGGCCCGCCAACCCGGAAAACTCTATTGTCTACCTCTCCGACGGAAGAATGGACACAAATCACAAGAAAGAAAGAAACAAATAAAATCGGAAGGAAGCAAGTTGATCTTTCTGCGCCTCCGCCCTCAAAGGAGAACAGAAAGAAGATCGTCACAACAGCTATGCCATTCTACCCCGACGTCCTCTTCATCGGGAGAGTGGTGTAGCCCCCTAGGCCTCCAGTTGTTATTTCCAGCCTCTAACAATGCAACAGAATATGAGGTTCCGATTCACGGACTGAACATTGCTATATCACTGGGCATCAAGAGATTGATGGTATACGGGGATTCTATGGTAGTCATAAGTCAGATAAACAAAGAATGGGATTGCTCGAACGATTCCATGGGGAAATACTACACTACCGTCCGGAAATTAGAAGATAAATTTGAAGGTCTGGAATTTCACCATGTGGAGAGAGATCAAAACACGGCGGCTGACATGTTGTCCAAGCTAGGGTCCAGTCGGACTCAGGTCCCGCCTGGAGTCTTTGTCCAAGAAATATCACACCCAAGCATCTCACCGGGTCAGGCAGAAGAATGTAATACTTTGAGCCAACCAGAGTTAGATTCTGACGACTGGTGAAGGCCGATCATCAGGTATATAAAAAACGAGGAGGAGCCAGACGACAAGAATGCAGCCGAGCGCATCGCAAGGCAATCGGCTCACTATACACTCATTAGGGAAACACTATACAGAAGGGGTGCATTAGGAGTCCTCATGAAATGCATTCTCTCAGCTACTGGAAAGCAACTTCTGGACGAGGTCCATGCTGGGCAGTGTGGAGTGCACGCAGCATCCAGAACCCTGGTTGGGAAGGTCTTCAGGTCAGGTTTCTATTGGCCAACAGCGAAGAGTGACGCAGCCGAATTAGTCCAGAGGTGCGAAGCCTGCCAGTACCTGTCAAAACAACAACATCTACCAGCACAGCAACTGCAAACGATACCCATAACTTGGCTGTTCGCGTGCTGGGGACTGGATATGAGTGGACCTTTCAAGAAAGCTCAGGGAGGATACACTCATGTGCTGGTGGCTATCGACAAATTCACTAAATGGATAGAGTTCAAACCCATCGCTTCCTTAACTTCAGCCAAGGCGGTGGAGTTCATACAAGACATAATATTCAGATTTGGAATACCGAATAGTATCATAACTGACTTGGGATCCAACTTCACAAGTTCAGAGTTCTTTGATTTCTGTGAGCAGAAAAGCATTCAGATCAAATATGCTTCGGTGGCACACCCAAGAGCCAACGGGCAGGTTGAAAGAGCTAACGGGATGATATTGGAGGCCCTCAGGAAAAAAGTCTTCGATAAAAATAAAAAGTTTGCAGGGAAATGGATAAGGGAGTTGCCCTATGTCGTTTGGAGCTTAAGAACTCAACCCAGTCAAGCTCTGCATGGAAATACCCCTTTCTTCATGGTCTATGGTTCAGAGGCCGTGCTACCTGCTGATCTCAAGTTTGGGGCGCCAATGTTGATCTTTGAAAACATAGCAGAAGCCGAAGCTACTAGGCTGGAGGATGTTGATATACTCGAAGAAGAACGGCTGAACACGGTAATTCAATCAGCACGGTACCGGCAAACCCTGAGGCGCTATCACGATAAGATCATGAGACATCGATCCTTCGCAGTAGGAGATCTCGTCCTCCGCCGAATTCTAACGGGGGAGGGGCGGCACAAGTTGTCACCTCTATGGGAAGGACCATTCATAGTAGCAGAAGTCACTCGGCCGGGATCATATCGTCTCACTCAGATGGATGGCACGGAAATCGGGAACTCATGGAACATAGAACACCTCAGGAAGTTTTATCCCTAGCTGTATTCGAAAAGCTATTGGGACGACAATGTACTCTGTAAACTGGGAAATATATCATCAATAAGAAGACTTCGAGAGCGCTCAAATTGTTCATTGTCGACCTGCATTCTTACTTAACTCAGGGTGACCACTATGCCCTACTAACGGAGCAATCGGCTTAAGTCGGCGACGACTTAAGACGGTGCAACATGCTCACGCTTACTTAACTCAGGGTGACCACTATGCCCTGCTAACGGAGCAATCGGCTTAAGTCGGCAACGACTTAAGGCGGTGCAACATGCTCACACTTACTTAACTCGGGGTGACCACTATGCCCTGCTAACGGAGCAATCGGCTTAAGTCAGCGACGACTTAAGACGGTGCAACATGCTCACGCTTACTTAACTCAGGGTGACCACTATGCCCTGCTAACGAAGCAATTGGCTTAAGTCGGCAACGACTTAAGGCGGTGCAACATGCTCATGCTTACTTAACTCAGGGTGACAACTATGCCCTGCTAACGGAGCAATCGGCTTAAGTCGGCGACGACTTAAGACGGTGCAACATGCTCACACTTACTTAACTCAGGGTGACCACTATGCCCTGCTAACGGAGCAATCAGCTTAAGTCGGCGATGACTTAAAACAGTGCAACATGCTCGCGCTTGCTTAACTCGGGGTGGCCACTAAACCACACTAACGGAGCGATCGGTTTGAGTTAATACTAACTTGAATTGGCGCAACACACTCGGCGCATATACAGTTACTCATCCAGGGGTGGCCTCTATGTCCCATGAAGAAGTCTCGAAACCATTACGCTACATTTTACCTCTACAAATGTAGATACTGTTGAATTCTAAAACAATAGGAGAACAAAAGTGGCATTCAACACTAAAAGGTGTCCTCTAACAAAACATCCGAGCACATTAACCATGCGCTCGAAGCATGCAATGTTTTTCTATTTTGTGTCATTCTTCTCAGGAGCAACCGACGAAGAAGGGTGACTCGAGGAATCGGGAGCAGCGTTCACATCTGCCACTATGTCGTCAGGGACAACCACACCAGGTCTCCTCATTAGAATCCGCCCCGCGCGAATAGCTTTATCCATAGCTTTATCGTGCTGGGCCCTCAGAGTAGCGAAAGTCTCTTAAGCAACCTTGACAGCCAACTGAGCGGTCTCTAGCTCCTGGGTGACAGATTTCTTAGAAGCACGCAGATTCTTGATGACAACATCTTTGGCCGATATCAACTCCCTGAGGCGAATCACATCATCCAAGGATTCCTGCAGCTTATAACGAAGATTGTCTAACTGCTCCCTGGTGAAGCGATGACTCCTCTCCAAGATGGTCAGCAAGTTGCTAGAGTCATGATATAGCCTATCAAGATTGTCACGAGAAGTAACAAGGGCACGTTTTTCTTCCTGCAAGCAAGAATCAGCTTTTTCAAACGTCAAGCAAGCAATAAAAGCATAGCAAAACAAAACCCGGATTCATAGGTCACCTTCTCAGAGTCAAGCTGAGCGCGGAGAGTAGAGTTCAGCGTGTTGGCGTCATTCAGAGAAGCAGAGACCTAGGCCAGCTCTGTCTGACTTTGAGAATACTTTTCCTCAAGATCAGAACACCGCTGGACCAGTTCAGCTTGGTCTTGAGAGCGTTTTTCCTCAAGAGCAGAATACTGCCGAGTCATATCTGGCGAGAAGCAGTCAAGCAAAGGTGTTAAAATAAGAAGCAGTTTGATAAGGTAGCCAGAAGGAAGCAAAAGAGCACTGACCAGCATTCGCCGCCTCTAAGTCAGAAACACGCCGCTGAAGCAGCACCGGATTCCAATGCGCCAGAGACGAAGCTCCTTCCGGGACGGAAGCACCCTGCAACCTCAGCCGACTAGACATCTCATCGACCAACACCTGGCATTAAAAAGCAGACGAGCATGAGAATAATTACCTGCTTGGGTAAAAGTCGGACCAGAAGAAACCAAAATACCTGGAAGTTGGAGAAGAAGGAAGCGACTCCCAAATCGTGAGAGATCAACTGATGGCTCGGCAAAGGATCACCACTCGGAGCAACTTGCAACAATTCAGCAGGGACCAATTCAGTGACATCAGCAGAACCCAAAACCTTGTCATCAGGTACGCTGGCCTCTAAAGCGACCCCCTGACCAAAGGCTTGGGCTGATACCATGCAACCAGAGTGTGGAGGAGAGGACCCTATGTGAACATCCATGGAAGTGCAAGAGGGAGAACCCGCTCGGACACCCTCGGGGGCTGGATCATAGCTTGGACTACCCATCCGAGCCGGATCATCTCCGGCAGCACCCTCGGGGGCTGGGTAGTAGCTGGCACTATCCATTTGAGCCGGATCATCTCCAGCAGCACCCTCGGGGGCTGGGTAAAGGCTAGCACCGTCATTGTGGGCCGAGTTATCTGCAGCAGCCGCCTCTAAGGCTGAAGGTCCCTCGGTCACTTCCATGGGAGCAGGAGAATCCAAACCAGCCTCCTGACCCTCAAGACCGCGCTCCAAGGTCGATGAGGCGCGAGACGCTACCCGGGAGGACCCCAACCCGGCGTCGAGCACATCAACTCAAACATCCATGGCACCACCATCTGCCGGTTCTGATAGCAGATCTTCTGGAACCATGTCCTCAAGAGTCTGATCAAAGTTCGCCAGAGATAATTCTTGCAGACCAATGAGTGCAGACAAGGCTGGAGAAGGAACACCGCTACTTTCCCCACTGGCAGTGTAACGGCAGCTGCTCTTCCGAATCAGAGGGACTTTTTCTTCTTCTTCACCATCATCATCAACAAGACGGACAGCACACCCATTGGGGTTAGCTTCAATGAATTCAGGCACTGCACTTCCTCGGCGACAAGAGCAGAAGGACCGGCACCCTAATCCGAGCCAGATACCCGACGAAGACGTTTTTCTTCTTTTTCTCCCCCTCAGCAGGAAAAGAGGCTTGATCAACTCAGCGAGAACGTTTTGGACGAGCATTGACAGACTTCTGAGCGTCCAAAGTTTTGTCAGCTTCAGGGACGGGCACCACCACCAATGTTTCAGCAGGAGCAGCATCAGAAGAATCCCCAGTCAACATATCCAGCATGGCACCTATCTCTGCATCACTAGGATCCAAAGGCACCTCGAAATGAACATGTCGTTCATCATCAGGAATTTCGTCAAGCGAAGCAACCAAAGCACTAACCTCTTCGGCAGAGGGTCGCACTCTAAGGCCCAAACCGCCATCACCAGCAGGAGGATTTGATACAAAATGGATGGAGGCCTTGGAAGGAGGCAGGTTCCAGGCCGAATACGCAATAGGGGCGCCTACATTTGATACTTTGCCTCTGAGTATCATTTCAAGCCGGTTCACCAAATCCACAGCAGGAATTTTTCTGTTGGTAACCCGGGTTGAGTCAGTCAGGCCTCGGTAACAGATAGGCCGGGTATGCCCTGTCCTTCAGTAGCTGAATATTCTTGAAGACAAAGTCAGCAACCACAGCCTCGGCAGTCAGACCCCTCTCCTTCAGCAATCCAACTTCAGCTAGCAGAGCCCCTGCCTCAGCCACCTCCTAGTCTGTGGGGGACTCAGTCCAACTCGGAGTACGAACATCCGGCTGTCTCCCTGACCGTGGGGGGAGGGAAGTTCCGTGATTCTCAATGATAAACCACTCCAAGCGCCATCCTTTAATACTGTCCTTGAGTGGGATGTCAAGGTAATCAGTTTTCCTCCCACGGCGCATCTCTAAGCTCGCGCCCCCTACCAGTTGGTGCTGACCTCCGGCCATCCCAGGGCGACAGTGATACAAATATTTCCACAGCCCAAAATGTGGCAGGATGCCAAGAAAAGCCTCACATAAATGAACAAAGATGAAGATTTGCAGAATGGAATTGGGATTCAAATGGGTCAGATTCAAGTGATAGAAATCAAGTAAACCGCGGAAAAAGGGGGAAATAGGAAGAGCGAGACCGCGGAGAAGAAAAGGAACATAAACAACAGATTCGTGGGTATCCTCTGTTGGAACAGTGACCCCGTGGCAAATCCGCCAAGAACAGAGCTCCTTCGAAGGAAGGACTCCGATGGACACGAGATGGAGAAGGTCAGGCTCAGAAACAACAGACATATGGTTACCTGCGAAAGGCAACTGGCTGTTGGGATCGATGGGGGGAATGACAGCAGCGGATGAACTTGACGTTTTCCGCTTGGGCGCCATCTCAATCTTGCTGGTGGGCAGAGCGGAGGCAGTATCGAGCAAACGCAAAGAGAGCCTGGATGCGGAAAAGCAAGAACTAGGGCACGGAAAGCAAGGCGTGCGACGGCGCAGTGAATAAGGGTTTTTTTCTCCCGGGCCGAACGCCGTCTCAAAAATTGCCCAGTCATCACCCGACTGCTGTTTCTAAAAAAGCTGGCGTTCTATGTCATCACTTGACCGTTATTTCCGGAACAGCCGACGTGGCTCATTCTAACTTGGCTGTTACCTCTAAAAAACGCCGACGACACAATCAGTCGCTCGACTGTTACCTCTATAACGCCGACGTCACCATCAGTCACTCGGCCGTTGCCTCTAAAACGCCGATGCTGTCGTCAGTCGCTCGTCTGTTACCTCTATAACACCGACGTCACCATCAGTCACTCGGCCGTTGCCTCTAAAACGCCGATGCTGCCGTCAGTCGCTCGGCTGTTACCTCTATAACGCCGACGTCACCATCAGTCACTCGACCGTTGCCTCTAAAACGCCGACGCTGCCGTCAGTCACTCGGTTGTTACCTCTATAACGCTGGTATCAACAGTAACCGCTTGGCCGTTAATTCTAAAAACATCAACGTGGCCCCGCCATCATTCGGATGCTATTTCAGAAGCGCTAATGTCGTCAATAATAACTCGGCCACTGTTTCCAGGACACCATCGTCGCAGAAAGCAAAGAAATTAACACAGGAAGAGACTATATCATCCTTCATAAAAGGGAAGTTACATAACTTACAAATCAACTCGTTATGAGTTGATACTTCCCTACTACTACTACATTGCATTACACTACTCTATACTACTACTACTACTACATTATTTCACTAATACTTTTTCTACTACTAATCTAAACTAATATCTAAAAACCAGTGGCATCTAGCCACTGGCTTGGTTGCTGCCCCTGCTGCTGCCCTTGCCGCTGCCGTCACCGCCCTTGCCGCTGCCGTCGCCGCCGTCGTCATCACCTCCGTCGTCGTCGCCGTCTCCGCCATTGCCGCCGCTGCCCTCCTCGGACGAGTCCAAGGAGTCCTCCTCATCCGAGGAGTACTCTGACTCATCCGAGCCCTCGAGCCCGGCGCGCTCGACGGCCCGGATGTAAGTCTAGACCTCCGCGACAATCCCCTGGGAGTCATCTGAATCATCACACGACGCCGGGGAGAGGTGGGGGCCGGAGAACCCTCGGACTCGGAGGAGAACTCCTCCTCCGAGTACTCCGAGTTGCTGAAGTCCTCCGAGGGAGGAGTCGGCTCACGTTTGCGCTTATCACCAGAGCGAGGCGAGGAACTGCTACCCTTCTTATTCTTGCCCATGGTGGAAAGGAAGGAGGAAGAAGAGAGCAAGCAGCAGAGAGCAGTAAGAGATGTGAAAATGCCGGGGAAGCAAGAACACTATTTATAGAAGAAGGAGGCAACCACTCACCTTCTACCACGGCTACTGAACAGTCGCAAAAATTCAATATGCAATTCAAACCGTCTGAAGACACGCTAGGCAGCTGACGCCGTTTCACGCAACACAACACCCATTGGGACTCCAGTCAACCGCGCGGGCGATATGATTACACCCGCGGTCACATCAAGTTACTACTCAGAGACAGTTTGCTAAAACACTCAGTGTACCAAGCTGTCCCTTGCCTACACCCATTGGGGGGGACGCCCAGGAAATACCAGTATATTTTTCAAAACTGTCACATCCGTGCAGCACGTGCAATGAATACTTCAAGACAAAAGTGAGATATCAGCAAGGATCAAAGGAAAGCCAAATATAGCCAACAAGGTACAAGTCTAATCGATAGAAGCATTGAAGCAAGAAGTGATAACAAAGACTAGCCAAGGGTCACCTGTCAAACGTCCAATCAGTCACAGATCAAATAAATTGCACTGTCTAGCAAGATATGGGCAGATCGCGAACTCGGCCTCAAAGACAAAATACACGCTGACCTCTAAAGCATAATATCAACAACATAGTGCTGACCTCCAAGGCATTCGACAAAAAGGGAAGAAGATTACTGGAAAAGGCATAAAATGAAGATCTTCGAATGAATTATTTTCAAAAATCCACCCGAAGCTCGGGGGCTACACCCATTGGGTGCACCTTTGGTGTGCCCAATGAAGTTCGAAGTCCTACAGTACGGAATGCTGACCTCCGAAGCAAAGAGTCTGATGCAGAGCACCAATTTTCGAGTGATAAAAGCAGAAAGAGACAGTAAGAAATCGTTTTTACCGGATTACCCACAAAGTACTTCCCGTTACAAACAAAGACCGCAAGCTGGACTCGGGATCTTTGGGCCGATTATTTCAAAATCAACCCAAAGATCGGGGGCTTGTGGGGGACAGATATCCCTCGGGTCCACCAAAAGGATAAAAGACCTCACGAAAGGCCCAAGGGCCCCATAATTCGTGAGGTCATCCCCTGGTGGGCCTGGGAGAGACGACCAGTGAAGCGGATCGACATAAGGCTGGATCGGAGCAAGCCCAGAAGACCCAATGACTTCGGGCGAGTAATCACAACAGTGACCCGACCTTCCCGCGCTGGAAGCCCGTACGACGGAACCGAGCGAGGATGGGTCGGCGGAACTATATGAAGATAGACTCAATCGGTTCACTATTTCTTAGGTGCACGTGATTATCATATCTGCATATACTGCCCCACGGTCGAATATATAAGGCCTAGGGGGCACCCCTTCAAAAAAGATCGAACTCACTACTTAGCCATCCACCCCAGCTTCCTACGCATTAGAGAATTACCTTGTAACTCACCATATATAGCACTCTCGCCAGGACGTAGGGTGTTACGCACTTCAAAGCGGCCCGAACCTGTAAATCATTGTCTGCCGTCTCTCGTGCAACTAGCACGAACCATTGAGCTACAATTGACAACACCGTCCTACTCCTAAAAGCACCTTGAGGGGCAACCCCGGGTGTGCGGTCGGACTCAAAACACCGACAAGGACTGTCGGTGGAAGAGGCATAAGTGGTAGGAGGAGGAGCATCAATCGTAGTTGGTTTCGTAGTAGTAGGATGATCATTGAATATGGAGAAGGATACATAGGGACGAAGGCAGTAGTGGGGCGGGCGGGGCTCGAGCCTCCTTCCGCTGTCGAGCCCATGGAGCCCCACTAAAGCCTTCTCTAAAATTTTCACTGTACACATATAATATAGATGGGACTCTTATACTATAATGGTTTAGTTCAGTCCTTCATAAATATTTTTCTGACTCTGAGGATATAATTAATGGAACAGAGGTTGTGGAGTCAGGGAATAGAGACGAGCCAAAACTTGACCAAGGAGGAGTATCTATAGGTAAATAATATTTGAAATCAAGTTTACTAATTTAATATATTAATATTATTTTGATACATTAACATTTTTGTAGGTCCAACTCATAGATGATTGTCCGGATGCTTATCGGGCCCTTTATCGATTATGGGTTTCTCAATAATTTGAAGAGAAGGCCATGAAGAAGAGCTCCGCTAATAAGGTGGAAAGCATACATTTGGCATACATTAACATTTGTGTATCTCCGACTCTCATGGCTACAAGAACTTCTAGATGTTTATCGGGTCCTTTGTCAATTATGGGCTTCTCAAGAATTTCAAGAGAAGTCCATGAAAAAGAGAGCTCCACTAATAAGATGGAAAAACATATATTTGGTAGCGATGGGTACATTTGTATGACTCAATGAATGGCGAGACATGTCAAATACTATTTCAAAAATATGTTTTTGTTACTTTTTGCTATATACATGAAGCTGACTCAATGAATGGCGAAACATGTCAAATACTATTTTAAAAATATGTTCTTTGTTACTTTTTGCTATATACATGAAGGTCAAAGTGGTGTTGAGCCATGTCCTAATTGAGGTGTGTTGTAATATTAGAGAAATAAGTGACATGCTTCCATCAATTTTAAATATATTAAATATTTTAATTCCGAATAAAACAAGTATATAACTCAGATAAATGCCATATGTAATTATAACAGCAACGAACAGTAGCAATTCCAGTAAATGGAAACATGAAACATAGCTACTCAGGTCCATTTGTAAATTAAACATGGCTTGTAGATGAAGAAGGCAGATTGAACACATAAACATAATTGTTTATATTATAATATTGCTCTCAAAATAGCGGGTTGCTGCACTAGATAGCCTTCCAACGCTAAATGGTGATCAGAAATCCTCGACTAACGTGACAGTCCTACCTTACCAAATCAGGGTTTTAGAACAAATATTATAAACCTAGAAATCAAACATGAATATCAAGATTAAAACAGTGTGCACAATAATTAAAGAACAATAATGAACTTAAATAATTAGCTTACACAATAGTGAAAGAAATTACTAGGTATAAATAATATTACTGCTGAAAATAACAACACACTAAAACCCAGACTGTCACGTCGTCTCAATACACCGCTATCATCATCGTGCAATCAAATCCGCCCACAAATTGTGCAATCACACCTAAGTAAATAATACTAGCAGATTGTACAAAATTACTCAATAAATATAGTGAGGTGAAGCGCCCCAATCCTCTGGGACTCAAATGTGATACAATTACTAGTCCCAGGAGGCTAGTAAACACATTTATACATCAGATGATTACAGATCTGCTTAAACGATACAAACCTATAAAGGTGGCGAACAACTTTAAGAGTTGGTCCACAACTCGGGACATATCATCAGAGTGGGGCTGAAGCAGCCCGATATACACAGCGAAGCAATCCAGCGGTCCAACAGCCACAGGCAAGGATGGGAACAGTCGTAACTCTTACCCGATCTCCTTTTTCTGAAAAACAACAAATAAGCAAGGGTGAGTACAAACGTACTCAGCAGCCCACCTTCACCCGTGGAATGGGGAAATCAGATATAATGCATGGAATATGTGGAGCTCAGGAAATCTTGCAGAAACAGCAATATTTTATGCAGGGTTGTTTTGAAATACATTTTGTATTTTTGCAAAGCGCATCCTCTCCAAAAGGAGCAGGAAGTTTTTCAGTATAGAACAAAATCCCCTGGACTAAACCATCTAGGTATCTCAGCAGTTTCCCACTGGTTTTCATTTTCAAAACAGCTACTAGACTTCCCGTCCACCATAGCTCATGGCTCAACCGTCGAACCTTTTTAAAAACCACTTTTCTCAAAAGCACCTCTTTTTTTGAAAACAAAACATTAATTGCCATACCATACCAGACTCGTCCATTCCAGTGGACATAGACTATTCGAATAGGTTTTCAAACTCTGCGCAGAGGGGTACACTTTACCCACTAGTCCGGCTCTGCGATCTCATGATCAATGAGATCCGAATCCAAATCTCTTTCTTTCCTCGCACGTCCTAACCTTAACGGTTATACCGGAAGGAGTCAGGCCACCGCCATGTCCAAACCGGACAAAACATTCCCCCTCCTTATCATCCCAGTGCTCCCCAGCCTTTATAACCCTGGGGTTGGACCGTACGAGTTCAGATTGAGTGACTGCCCACACAGTCTCGAGTGGTTGTACTTATCATGAGTACAGGTAGTGAAAGATGACAAACCGGTCCTTATAAGAGGGGACAATCCTTCTGCTCACGCCTAAACCAGCTGAGCCATCACCTTAGGCCCTCCCCTAAACCAGGGAGTCCCTGATCATCCCTACTCAAAGGTGATAAGGGTGAAAACCCTTCATCAAACACATTTTGAAAAGCATTTTCTTTTGAAAACTCACACCTTTCCTCAAATCATTTGTAACAATTATATCAGGGATTGATTGCGGCAAGCGGCTGGGTGGCCATAATAACTTGTTTCAAAATCATATTATGCATAAAATAACAGGCTGAGGGTTGTGGTTGTAAAACATAGGTAATTTATGCATCAAAGGGATCCAGTGAGCTTGCCGTGCTTATTCGGTGAAGGGGGAAGGGGAGCTCGCGGAACTGGCTTCTGGCTCCACCGCCTGGCGTAGACTTGCAGATCTGGCCTCCACGAGACGACACGAACGCTCCGATAACTATGCAACATGAACAAGCAAACATACAAACCAGCAAGTATACCAACAAATATTTAGTATAGTGGTCAGAATAGCGATATATGGATGGGTAGAGTCTTGAGTAGAATCTGTGTCATGTGGTGTTGAGATACTACTAGTGGTGGAGCGGAGGTGCTTACCAGGAGGGTGGACTGGAGGCGAAGCGACACTACGCGTGTAGCCGGCAGAGCGGAGTAACTAAGTGGGTGGGAGTTTTCCTTGGCTGAGGGTGTGGAGTGTGTGTGGAGAGGGAGAGGGTAGCTGGGTGTATTTATAGCTGGGTGTATGTGGTGTAGCACAGTGAAGTTCACTGTAGGTGAGAATAGTGATGAATGAATCGTCTGACTTAGTATGAACATGAGAGTTATAGGCAGAACATGGGACGAGAGTATTTTGGGAGTCTTCTAGAACATTAACCATGCTTAAGGGATGACATGGTTGGATAGGGAATAATTTGATAAGAATTTAGAAACAAGAATTATTGGAATCTGAGTTTGGAAGCCTGGTTCAAAGGAATCTCAAAGTTAAGCATGCTCAACTTGGAGAAACCTAGGATGGGTGACCAGATGGGAAGTTCCCTACTGGAAGGAAAATCACAGTCACCGGAGTCCGCATGACTGGAATATGGGTCTGGCTGGTCTTAAGTGGACTGGACAGCATGATAGATGAGTAGTTGAAATTTGGGGCGATCGGATGATCGATGAATAGTAACGATGATTAGTAACGATGAATAGTGGTGACAGAAAAGTAATTATAGATATCATCAATGAATACTAACGATGATGAATAGTAACGATAAATAGTAACGATGATGAATAGTATATGTGTGAATAGTAACGATAACTAGTAACGGTGAATAGTAACGATGAATAGTAATGGTGAATAGTGATGGTGAATAGTTCGTATGAACGAACGATGAACGATGAATGGGAACTATGAACGAACGAACGAACGATCGAATGATCGGACGAACGAACGATCGAAATTTCGGCAGCATAACGGCAGGAAAAGATTATTTGGACGAACGAACGGACGAACGATCGAATTATCAGACGAACGAACGATCGGAATTTTGGCAGCATAACGGCAGGACAAAGATTATCTGGAAGAACGATGAATAGGGACTATGAACGAACGATGAACGATGAATAGGGACTATGAACGAACGATGAACGATGAATGGGAAACTATGAACGAACGGATGAACGATCGAATGATCGGACGAACGAACGATCGGAATTTCGGCAGCATAACGACAGGAAAAGATTATTTGGACGAACGAACGGACGAACGATCGAATTATCGGATGAACGAACGATCAGAATTTTGGCAGCATAACGGCAGGACAAAGATTATCTGGAAGAACGATGAATAGGGACTATGAACGAACGATGAACGATGAATAGGGACTATGAACGAACAATGAATGGGAAACTATGAACGAACGATGAACGATCGAATGATCGAACGAACGAACGATCGGAATTTTGGCAGCATAACGGCAGGACAAAGATTATCTGAAAGAACGATGAATAGGGACTATGAACGAACGATGAACGATGAATAGGGACTATGAACAAACGATGAACGATCGAATGATCGAACAAATGGACGATCGGAATTTCGGCAGCATAACGGCAGGAAAAAGATTATTTGGACGAACGAACGGACGAACGATCGAACGATCGAACGATCGAACGAACGGACGAACGAACCATGAACGATCGGACGAACGAACGAACAAACTAAGAACATGGGGATGAACAATCGAAGAACGATCGAACGATCCTTGTGCTAGTGTGTAGTTGTGTGGAACATGGAGTGGGTGTGTGTGTGGGGGGGAAGAGAGTTGCCATGAAATGGCTTGGGGTGGGATGAGAGGAGGCCCTTGCCCCTCTATTTATAGCCATGGTGGGGGATTAGGGGGAGGGATGAGAGGATTAGTGGGAGGATGAGATGATTAGTGGGAGATTAGCATGGATTTGTCTTCTATGAGTATAATTAGCTTATAGAGGTCACCTTATGACACTGGAGGCATACATATACGTATGGGCATGATGAAAGTTATGAAGAAAATATTTGTAGGGACTTGAAAAATGATTCTGAAGGTATTTCTCAAGAGGAAAATATCTGGAGATATATCGGTGGAATATTTGGGCAGTATTTCTGGAAAGAACTTGAAGGGGATCACTAGGGAAATATCTGGACAATATTTCTGGAAAGAATTTGAGGGGGATCACTCGGAAAATATTTGTAGGATATTTTGAGTAGGATTTTGGAGATAATATAGACCACTATATTTTATTTGTTGATATCAACTCGCAAACAAACATTTTGAAATGAAACTTGAAATTCATTTTGAATTTAGGGTGAGTTTGAGAAAATTTTAGGATTTGAATTTTTGGGATGCTACAAATCTACCCCACTTAAAAGGAATCTCGTCCTCGAGATTCGGCTTAGAAGGGTTATGGGTATAGCTTTACTTCAGCTACATATCTTCACTTTGCAACTCTTCGAGGAGATGGAATTTCAACAAAATCTGGCCCTTGCGGAGCATCCGGCTGCTGATTGCAAACGCTAATTCTGGCTACTCAAGATCATCTTCAGGCTTCTAGCTTTCGCTTGGCAACTAGCTTATTGAAGAAGCATCGATGCCAACACGCAAACCTTTCTCTTGCGAACTCCCACATGGATTCCTTCCTTGATTGGTCTTCTGGTGCTTCATCAACGGAACTTGGGTGACCACTTCTCATCCAGAAACTTATAAGCTTTGGCGATCTGGTCCTCCACAAGCTTGCTACAGGCCTTCTTCTTTTTCTCCATAGCAGGAACCTTACTGAAACACTACCCCACTTAAAAAGAATGAGGGTAGAACTCTTGAATATTGGGGATTTGAACTCCATGAAGTACCTCATAACAAGGGCGTTATAAGGCCTTCTTCTGCTGTTGCTGCTTGAGCAGGCTGCGGAGAGATGACTGACACAGGGTTGATTTTGGGAGAACCTTCTTCTTATCTTCTCTTCACTATCTTCTTTTTACTGACTCTTTCTTTCCCTTTGCTCTTCCCACTGGAGGATTCTATCAAAGAGTATTACAATCATACAGAGGAGGAAACCAAAGATGTTGAACCATATACAACAGTCTTCAACCCAAGAATTACCTAGCATTGTGATCTCAGGGGCGAGGGAGTGGAAAATGGAGTTGCTTGCGATTTGGCAGAGGGGGTTTTATCTGGAGTGTTTTGCTTGGGATGGGAACTGAGGGAGCTGGTGGGGGGGTTTTATAGGCGAGTGTGGGTGCTCGGGTGCGGAGTGGCGGTGATGGAGTAGGTGACACGAGGCAGCAGGTGCGACAAGGGGAAGGGGGGCCTATTGCCGGCGACGATGGTGGTAGTGGGTGCGCTGCAAAGGAGGATGGGCGGCGGTAGTGCGCTGCAAATGGGGCATGGGCGGTGGTGCTAGTGCGCATGGAGGCGGGCACGCTTGCGGGGGGCACGGGTGAGTGGTGGGGTGAAAGGGAAATGTGCCCTTGAGCCATTTCTAAGTATTTTGGTGATTGAGTGCCAACACAAGTGCTTAAGTGTAAATCTATGCCAATTGATGGACAAAGTGCAAATCAAGTCTAAAGGTATGTTTCTAGACTTAGTACATTGTTTTGAGAACTAATGTATTGTGTCTAAGTGCTGGAAACAGGAGAAATCAAATTGGAAAAGAGATGGCTTCGTTCAGCCAAAGTCTGCTCAGTCTGGGTGCACCGGACAGTGTCCGGTGCGCCAGGCTGGCTCTGGCGAACTTGCTGTTCTCGGGACTTCGACGGCGGTGTACGGCTATAAATCATCGGACTGTCCGGTGGTGCACCGGACTGTCCGGTGAGCCATTCACAGGCGAACTCGTCGCTCTCGGGAGATGATTAACGGCGTACGGCTAAAAATCACTGGACTGTCCGGTGAGCCAACGGTCAGCCGGGCCAACGGTCGGCCGAGGATTCCGCGCGTGACGCGTGGCCGAGCCAACGGTCATAAGGGGGCACCGGACTGTCCGGTGCGCCAACGGCTCTAAATCTACAACGGTCGGCTTCACCAAATAAGGAAAGAAATCCACACCGAACAGTGTCCGATGGTGCACCGGACTGTCCGGTGCGCCAGGCAACAGAAGGCAAGAATTGCCTTCCTGGAATGCTCTCAACGGCTCCTAGCTGCCTTGGGGCGATAAAAGGGACCCCTAGGCGCATGGAGGAGTACACCAAGCATTCTCTAAGCATTCCTAAGCACCAAGACTTCGATTCCACGCATTTGATTCTTTGTGATAGCAACTAGAGCTCTATTTGAGTTGAGAACTCGTCGGTTTGCGTTGTGAGCTCTTGTTGTGACTTGTGTGCGTGTTGTCGCTTTGATTTTGTGTCTTGTGTGTGTTGCTCATCCCTCCCTTACTCCGTGCTTCTTTGTGAACATCTTTGTAAGGGCGAGAGACTCCAAGTTGTGGAGATTCCTCGCAAGCGGGATATAGAAAAGCAAAGCAAAACACCGTGGTATTCAAGTGGGTCATTGGACCGCTTGAGAGGGGTTGATTGCAACCCTCGTCCGTTGGGATGCTACAACGTGGAGTAGGCAAGTTTTGTACTTGGCCGAACCACGGGATAAACCACTGTGTCTATCTGTGTTGATCCTCTTGTGGTTGTTGTGTTTTGCTTAGACTCCTCTCTAGCCACTTGGCATTATTGTGCTAGCGCTTAATCAAGTTTTTGTGGCCTTAAGTTTAAGTTTTTACAGGATCATCTATTCACCCCCCTCTAGGTGCTCTCAATTGGTATCGGAGCCGTTCTCTTCAAGAAAGGGACTAACCGCCCGAAGAGATGGATCCTAAGGGCAAGGGGATTGTGATCAATGATAAGGAGAAGGAGTCCTTCGTCAACGAGCCGAAGGATGACAAGCCTACCGACTCGGGCTCGGGCCACAAACGTAAAGGTGGGAAGAAGAAGAAGACAAGGCGCATCAAGGAAATCGTCTACTACGACGACAGCGATGAGTCCTCTTCTTCCCAAAAGGACGACGACAATGACTACGAGAAAAAGAAGACAGTTAACTCAAACTTCTCTTTCGATTATTATCGTATTCCGCATAGTTCAAATGCACATTTGCTTTCCATCCCTCTTGGCAAACCTCCACACTTTGATGGGGAGGACTACGGATTTTGGAGTCACAAAATGCGTAGTCACTTGTTCTCTCTCCATCCAAGCATATGGGAGATTGTTGAGAGTGGAATGAAATTTGATAGTACTGATAGTCCTATGTTTATAAATGAACAAATCCATAAAAATGCACAAGCTACTACTGTCCTTTTAGCATCTTTGTGCAGGGAAGAGTACAATAAGGTGAGCGGCTTGGACAATGCCAAGCAGATCTGGGACACCCTCAGGATCTCACATGAGGGGAACGACGTCACCATGCTCACCAAGATGGAGTTGGTGGAGGGCGAGCTTGGGAGATTTGCAATGATAAGGGGAGAGGAGCCAACCCAAACATACAACCGGCTCAAGACCCTCATCAACAAAATAAGGAGCTACGGAAGCACACAATGGATGGACCACGACGTCGTTCGCCTAATGCTAAGGTCTTTTACTGTCCTTGATCCACATCTTGTGAACAATATTCGTGAAAATCCTAGGTACACCAAAATGTCACCCGAAGAAGTACTTGGGAAGTTTGTGAGCGGGAGAATGATGATCAAGGAGGCGAGATACGTGGACGACGCGTTGAACGGTCCAATCCATGAGCCTCAACCCATTGCTCTCAAGGCAACGAGGAGCAAGGAGGCGCTACCTAGCAAGGTGGCGCAAGTTGAGGCGGCCGGGCTCAATGATGAAGAGATGGCCCTCATCATCAAGCGCTTCAAGACGGCGCAAAAGGGACGCAAGGGGCAGCCTAACAAGAACAAGACGAAGGGGAAGCGCTCATGCTTCAAATGTGATAAGGTTGGTCATTTTATCGCTAACTGTCCCGATAATGATAGTGACCAGGAACAAGGGAACAAGAGGGAAAAGAAGAAAACTTACAAGAAGGCTAAGGGTGAGGCACACCTTGGCAAGGAGTGGGACTCGGATTGTTCGTCGTCTGACTCCGACAACGAAGGACTCGCCGCCACCGCCTTCAACAAATCAGCCCTCTTCCCCAACGAGCGTCACACATGCCTCATGGCGAAGGAGAAGAAGGTATGTGCTCGGAATACTACTTATGCTTCTTCAAGTGAGGATGAGTCCAGTGATGATGATGAAATAGATTATTCATGTTTATTCAAGGGCCTAGATAGAACCAAGGTTGATAAAATTAATGAATTAATTGATGCCTTGAATGATTGTGACGGAACCTCCCAAGTCATTTGGCCCACCTACAGTTGTCCTTGTCCAACAGACATCAGACAACCCTGTAGATGTTCCTGAATCACTTGACAAGTTCGGTATCTTTTTCCTTACCTTTCCAGGAACGTTTCACCCGTCTGACAGACAATATGTTCATCGGAGATGCGGAAATGCGGAAGTGATTACATAAACTTACATTTATTTAAAAAGTAGGAGTAAGTCATATAATACAGACCAGAGTGAAAAGCGAGTGCTGAAAAGTATTATTACAATACCTGGGAGGCAAAAACTCCTCCCAATAAGTTCTTTACATAAAAGTTTTTAAGGAGGACTCGGTCCTCCGACAGCTTCATTCTTGATTATCTTCACTTTTCACTACCTTGGTGCAAAAACAACAAAAGTTTGTTGTCTCCTCACCTAAAAACAACGGGGGAATAAACCCTGAGTATGGAATTACTCAGCAAGTCTTATCCGACTAAAGAAAAGACTCTCAAGGGTATGCTGGTCATATGGGAGTCAAGGTAAGGCCTTTCAATAATCAAAGACTCTGTTTGCAGAATTGTTTACTAAAATGGATCCTTAACATCCAATTTTATTGTCAGGTTAAGTAAAATTACCTGCAGCTACAGTTCTTTCTATCCTAGTTCAAACACTTGTCCTGAACTAGCCAATTTCTCGTTAATCCCTTTATCTTCACTGGAGTGCTACGTGTAAGTCAGTGGCCAAGTCTCCATAACCGTGGAGGAACGGCGATCCGAATCGATTATACTCAGCTGAGGATCTCCGATCACACGACATATGTAGCACTTAACCCTTGCATATGTCAACCCGCCACCGAGTTTCTTAAGACCAGATCAGGTTCACGCAAACCGAGAGCACAGATACACCACCGTCCAGTCTCTTGCCACGGAGGGTACACGCTACTCTCGCCACCGCTCCACGCCCATTTCGTGTTATCTTATTCTGGCCTTAGTCCACCCGAGGCAAAGCTTACCCATGACGAGGCATGTGACCAGTTAAAGGGTCCTCGGTCAGCAGGCCTACATCGACAAGGTCCTTAATCGACTCAGACAGAGACACTACACCGAGACTCTCTTTCTCGTGCAAGTCACCCGCCCGGTCTCAGCTTAATCATTTAATCCCAAAGGTTGGTACCTGGCAGAGGTACATCTTTTCCGATGTCGAATCCATCACGGCCGTGATGGATTCACCATCAAGTTTTATTTTCAAAAACATCCCACCCACTTTTGCCACATCAACTTTTGTAAAAACAAAACATTTTATTTTACTAAAGCAAGACTAAGCACTAACAAATCTTTTGTAAAACAGGGATTTCAAGGAAGGTAATCAAATCCAAGGAAAGTAATGCAGGAATTGTTTAAGCAATCAACACCTATCACTTAGTGCATCAAGCAAGTGAGAAAGATTTTAAAACACAAGGGGGTGGCAAATGCACCGGGGCTTGCCTTTGTTTATGGGTGAGTCAAGCTCAGATCCACAAATATCGAAGTAGAAACAATTCTCAGTCTGAGTGTCCAAAGGTGGTGGTACTTGCTCTTCAGTGGCTTCCACTTCTTCCTCGTGTTCTAATCATAACCATACATATGTATAAGAATGAATGCCATGTAATGCTCATGAGGATGCAAAGATAATATAAACTTGTTATCTAAGTCTTGAATACAACTTTCCTTCACGGAACTCCGAGAACTTAGGGTTTCTGGAGTCAGTAAAGGAGTTCACAGGGCAGGGGGTTTGGGGTTTAGGTGCTAAACAAGGTCCAAATCAATCCAAATTCTACCCAAGGCTTCTAAATAATATGAGGAACTCATATAAAAAGTTTGAGCATTTTTGGGATTATCATTTATCTTTTAAAAATCCAGAACTACTACCTTAAACTATTTTAAATACCTTAAAATTCCTAATTTACCCTAAAAATCATGGAACTATTTTTATTAAATTCTAGGGAAAATAAGAAGGCTAGGAAAATTGGTCTCATACACTACCGGAATCAGCTCCTTTGCCGTGTGTCTCAGACACACGGCAAAGGCAAATTTACACTCGGCAAATGCTTTGCCGAGTATAACACTCGGCAAAGAACGCTCGGTGAACTGTACATCGGCAACAGCCTCTTTGCCGAGTACTATTTGTCGGGCACTCGGCAAAGACTTTGCCGAGTGCCAAACGGCACTCGGCAAAGAAAAGTCACCGTCACGACGCCAAGTAACGGTGACGGATCCTTTGCCGAGTGCCGTCTGTGGCACTCGGCAAAGAGGTCAATGTTGCCGAGTGTTTGCTCGAGAGGCCCTCGGCAAAGACTGACCCAGTGGGCCCCACTGCCAGTCCCTGTGCCGAGAGCTCTAGTAGGCACTCGGCAAAGGTGGCTTCTTTGCCGAGTGTCTGTTGGACAGGTACTCGGCAAAGAACCCTGCAGTGGGCCCCTTTGCCAGTCCCTTTGCCGAGTGCCTTGGCAATGGCACTCGGCAAACATGTCTTTGCCGGTTCCCAGGTTTCCTTCTTTGCCGAGTGCCATTGTTAGCACTCGGCAAAGATGGCTTTACCGGTTCCCAGGTTGCCTTCTTTGCCGAGTGTCATGGTCATAGCACTCGGCAAAGCGCCCCTTTGCCGAGTGTTACACTCGGCAAAGTGACCAGAATGTCCCTTTTTTATTTGCTTTTGTTGTTCCATCCAAACAAACAAAAGATATATATGATTCACATCACATTATATATCAATCACATCACAGAATGAACACATTTATCATGAACACCATATATATCACAAAGTCTCACTAAAGTCTCACAAATATAAGTAAGGATCATCACAAAACAGATATAAGTCTGCGTCATCACTAACATCACCAAGTATCTCACAAGATAAAGTTTAACTAACATCACCAACACTCATAAAGGTAAGTCTGGATCATCACAAAACAGATCATCAACGAGGTGGGCATCTGGACTGGTTCGGCGAAGGGCTGGACGAAGCATGAGGGTTGTTCGACGCCGCCGATTGACCCTGCACAGAGAAGAGATTGTATGTGTGAGAACATATGAATAAATATCATGCAGTACTAAAATTTTGATACTCACAGGAGTAGTGAACTCTGTAGGGTCAGCTGCAGGGAACAACGGAGGTGGTGGAGCATGACCCTGTGCGGCGCCAAGGCTCTGCATGTACGCGAACATCTCTGCCATCCTCTTCTCCAGCTCCTCATGTTGCCTCCTCTCATCATCTAGCTGAGTCTGTAATATTTCGCCCTAATGTTACGATAATGCAAAGAACAGATATATAAAAATCAATGAACGATGAATAGATAAGGAATAACCTGGAGTTGCTGGATACGATGTTGTGAGGTGTCCTGCCGAGGTCGTATGGCTGGGCTCGCGCTCGTGCTCCTTGCTCGCACCTGAGAGAGAGTGGGAGTGGAGGACGAGTCGATTGCCCCGTCGGCAATCCAGTACCGCCCATGCCTCTTGCCTCCTCCGACCCTCATGAGGACATCTCCGTCGATGTCCTCGGTCCTTGGATCGTAATCTGGCCCATGGACCTCCTTGGCCATGGCGGTGTACTCACTGAGTCGGCTGTGGATGGCGGGGTTGGTGTACGCCTCGGGCCCGTCATCCGGGTTGTAGGTGACGTCGGACGTCGCCTTCCCCTTGTGGGCCATGGCATATGCCGAGAACGTGGAGCAAGGCGCGCCACCATGTGCCGCCGACTGCGAGAAAACCAACGATATGGTTAGAAATCATGTCTAATCGAAAGTTATATACCTAAATAAAAAAGAGCGCGTACCCATGCTTCCGCGTATTTGCCTAGGCTGCGGCTGCCTTGATGGTGGGAGGGACCTTGCATCAGCAAACGCCATTCCCGGCTAGCGTTGTGCGCCTCGTCCCACTCAACCGAGCACCACCTCTGCACCATCTTCTCCCAGCACTCAAGATGCGCGGCGCACCAATGAGGAATCATCTAAAAAAATATAAGTACACCGCATATCAGAAGATAAGAATAAGCATATTTAGTACCAATAATAAAGTTTTGTATTTACCTGCAAGTACTGGTCCGCAGTCAATGACATGGTTCGGGCGTCCTTCTTGTTCACCTTCTCCCCAAGGACGGAGCCATGGTAAGTGACGATGGCCTGGATGCGCGCCTCGTAGTGCATGTCCACGACGAGCTTCTTACAGCACGTCGTAGACACCACATCCGCCCTGGCCTCGTATCCAGCATCGCACCTGAAGAAATCCTACATACAAAGACGATGTATCCATACATTATTTCAAGAATATGCAACAAATGCGACTTATTAAACAATATAGTGCGAGGAAGACTTACCCACAGCTCTTGCTTCACCCGCTCCGCCTTGTTGTTGAATTGTCTGCTGTCCCGATCTACTGCATCGGGGGCGACGACGTAGTGGTCGAAGGTGTATGCTGGGCTCGTCACTCCGGCGTACTCGACAAGTCCAGGGAAGTGTTCCCGGCATAGAAGGCCGAGGATGCCATTGGGGTTGCGGCCGTGACCCCCTGCAGTCTCCAAAACCATCCAAGACCTGTCGAAGTGATTAAGATGAAGTATTAGTTTCTATTATTAATTTGAACATATAATATGAAAAAGCAGCAACAACATCTAAAGTTACCTACCTCTCTCCATCGGGTCGTATCAGCGGACGTCTGTCACGAAGTATGGGTCGCTTAGGTAGGCTCGCGGGACCTCGCAGGTAGATACTCCTCGAACCTGAGGAGCCAGAACCTGAGATGTCCTGCTGAGCGGCGTCGTCGTCGTCGTCCTGCTGCGCCGCATCGTCGTCGTCCTGCTGTGCCGCATCGACAGCGGCTTGCTGCTCCACCTGCTGCTGTACGGCGTCGTCCTGCTGCGCCTCCTCCTCCGTCCTACGGGTGCTCCTCCTCCCCCTCCCCCTCCCCCTCCCCCTCCTCGTCCTCGTCCCACCGCCCACCATCTTTGTCCAACAACCTGCAATTAAGAGTAAACAATTAAGCACAGATAAAAAAATATGTATTTAGAAACATATGCAAAATAAATGAAATATAGCATTACATCGATTAAAAATAATCTTCATATGTGTCCGGGTTAGCCGGATCATAAGTGTCATCATCACTATCAACCATTTCATAGTCAACATCATCTGAAGGCGCAATTTCGTCATTGGCATTGCCTTCAAGTATTTCTAAGTCATTCTCATTTTGCACCTCATCATCCTCGTCATCAACAACCATTTCAATATCTACTTCCATTCCGATCGCTTCGGTTAAGTCTATCTCAAATTGCCCTTCGAGCCCATCTTCTTGGAAGAACTCTCCGTCATATGTGTCCGGGTCTAAGTTATAATCTTCATCGTTTGGAACAGGTAATTTAGCGTGCGGTGATACCTTATACACAACATCCCAACCCTTAAGATGTTGTTTCGTTTGGCACGCATATGGAAGACAATACACTTGTGTGGCCTGTTGGGCCACAATATAGACATCGTCTCCTGGTAAGGTGGAATCCTGTCGAATTTCGACTAGCCCAAGATTAGAATGTGTCCGTCTCGTAACTTCAGGGTCAAACCAATGACATTTGAATATCACTGGAGTAAGAGGTTTGGAACCATAAAAATTGAGTTCATATATTTCTTCAATTCTTCCATAATACTCGACCTCGTCAAGCCCGGGCGTAAAGACTCCAGAACACGTGGTTTTTCGATTGGGCCGACTTTGGTCGTAGCTTGTTGTGCGAAAACGGTATCCATTGACGTCATACCTAGAAAATTTCCTGACCCTATAGGCAAAGCCATTGGCTACTTGTCTCAACTCGGCACTCATAGACGGCTCTCTTTGGCCCTGCAAGTTCAAACACGCTAGATTGTTATATTATTCGCACGTAAGAGCAACTTGGAATAACAAACTAAGCACATACCTTATGTTTAAACCAGGAAATGAAATCGGGCAATCCATTTCCCGCACCCTTTCTAAGAAGGGTATCATATTCCTGTGGAGTTGGGTCCCTTGATCGACGCCAGAATTCATGAAGAAATTGCTCCATGTATGGCGTCACCTCTTCAAGGTTGGTCAATACATATAGCATGATATGGCGCCACTCTTCATGTCTCAGGGTCTTGGTGGTCGAACCACTCGCGCTTCCGAGTTGCCCTCGAAAAATGCTGAGGTTCGATTCATTGCCGCCATCATTGTAACGAGGGGGTGGATTATGCACGCTCGGCAGTTTGTCACCATAGTAAGTTGTTGTGAAGTTTGACACCTCCTCCAGTATGTATGCCTCTGCAATGAAAGCCTCGATTTTGCATTTATTTCTACATTTCTTTCGGATACTCTTTAGACATCTCTCGATTGGATAGCACCAACGTCCCTGCACGGGCCCCCCCATTCGTGCCTCATACGGGAGATGAATAATCAAATGCTGCATCGGATTGAAAAAGCCGGGTGGAAAGATCTTCTCCAGCTTACACAGTAACACGGGTGCCATCCTTTCCAAGTCTGCAATCATGGTCCGAGCTAACTCTTTTGCACAAAGCTGGCGGAAGAAATAGCTCAACTCTGCAAGCGCTAGCCAGACATGCTCAGGGACATAGCCTCGAACCATCGCCGGAAGAATTCGTTCAATCCATATGTGGAAGTCATGACTCTTCATCCCTAAGACTCGCAGGGTAGATAAGTTCACCCCCCTACTAAGGTTAGCTGCATACCCATCAGGGAACATTAACATCTTGATCCATTGTAGTACTTCCTTCCTCTGGGCCCTGCTCAGGACGAAATCGGCCTTAGGCCTTCTCCATGTCTTACCACCACTAGGCGGCTTCATCTCTTGGTTTGGTCTATCACATAACTCTGCTAGATCCACTCTTGCCTTTACGTTATCCTTTGACTTATCAGGAATCTCCATAATTGTCGCCCAAAGTGCCTCAGCGACATTCTTTTCAGTGTGCATCACGTCAATGTTGTGTGGAAGGAGCAGGTCATCATAATAGGGGAGCCAAGTCAAGCCCGACTTATGTGTCCACATATGTTGCTCACCATATCCCACAAAACCACCTTCTGGGTTGGCCACGAGACCATCTATCTGTTCACGAACTTCGGCACCAGTCATCATTGCAGGTGGGCGGTCTGTCACCACGACATCTTTCGTAAAGTTCTTGATGTCTAGTCGGAATGCATGGTCAGGAGGGAGAAATTGTCGATGTTTATCGAATGACGAATATTTGCCACCCTTCTTCAACCAAATGAACCTAAGAGCTTCCTTGCAAACTGGGCATGGGAACTTACCGTGAACACACCAGGCACAAAATAGCCCATACGCCGGAAAGTCATGCATGGAGTACTGGTACCAAACATGCATTTTGAAGTTTGTCTTCGTAGCTCGGTCGTACGTCCATACCCCTTCCTCCCAAGCACGGACCAATTCATCAATCAAAGGCTCCATGTACACGCCCATTTTATTCCTTGGGTGTCCAGGAATTATCAACGACACGAATATGTTCTGTCTTTGAAAGCATACGCCGGGGGGGAGATTGATGGGGATAACGAACACGGGCCAACATGTGTATGGGGCAGCGGTCATTCCATAGGGATTGAACCCATCTGTGGCCAGCGCAACACGAACATTACGAGCCTCTTTGGCTTTCTCATGGTGAATGGCATCAAAGTGGGTCCATGCTTCACCATCGGATGCGTGAACCATCTTGTCAGGATTGTATCGTTTGCCTTTTTTGTGCCATGTCATCTGTTTCGCGGATTCCTCTGTCATGTATAGACGCTGGATCCTCGGTATGAACGGAAGGTGGCGTAGGATTGTCACGGGGATGTCGAGCTGCCTCTTCTGTCCATCACCAGAGTCTACCTCCATGAACCTAGATGATTTACACTTCGGACAGTACTTTGCCTCAGTGTGTTCTTTCCTAAATAGGACGCAGCCCTTCGGACAAGCATGTATCTGCTCATACGTCATCTTGAGTGCACGAAGGAGTTTCTATGCCTCGTACATGCTCTTTGGCAGAACGTGATCCTCCGGAAGCAGGCTGCCAATAACTGTCAACAAACCATCGAATGCGTCTCGGCTCATGCTATACTGCGACTTGAACGCCATTATACGCCCAATGGCATCCAGTTGAGAAACCTTTGTCTTGCCGTGAAGGGGTTTCTGTGCCGCGTCAAACATGTCGTAGAATGTCTTTGCGGTCGCCTCTGGCTCGTCCTCCGTACGTCCTTCGGCGAACTGTGCCTCGTGATAGTCGTTCAACATGTCTCCTACCCCGGCATCAGCATCGTAATCCTCGACGCGTTGTCTCACCACCTCCTCTCTCGTGCGATGCGCTTCACCATGGAAGATCCACCGAGTATAGTCCGGCGTAAATCCATTCTTCCAAATATGTTCTACCATGGCCTTCTTTGGTTTTCTTTTCCGGTTGTCACATTTGCTGCACGGACAAGGGACTAGGCTAGCTCCTTTAGCAGCTTCGCCATATGCCCGTTCCACGAAAGCATCGGTCTTCCTAATCCATTCTGGGGTGACATCATTACGTCGAACGCGGCCCGTGTACATCCACTCACGGTCCTCCATCCTCTAACATATATAACCGAGTATAGTTTAATATAGACATGTAATGCATGTACACTACGTTCCTACCTTCTAATAGGTGAGGATAGGTCCTAATCCCACCCGCGGTTGCGTAGATGGAGTTAGTTTCCATGCTCTACTCCGATCCGAGATAGAATTTCGGCAGCACCTCCCCGCTGTTCTCCGGATACACGTCCTGGCAGGGAGAGTGTACTGTCCGGAGAACAACAGGGAGGTGACGCCGAAACTCTTTCTCGGACCGGAGTAGAGCATGGAAACTAACACCATCTACGCAACCGCGGGCTGTCCAAAAAACGTGGACAATTCGAAACTGATAAATTTGTAAATATGCAAAGATCTGCATATCTACACCGTATCTCTTTCGAACGGGAGACGCCTAACTGGGTTACGTGATCTACGACCATGATGCGGAAATAGAGGTTATACCTAGGGTGGCGGTGGAGTCAGGCTAGTGGGGCTGTGGCGGGTCGGTGCAGTGGCGACGCGACGCGGTGCAGGCAGACCCGCAGCGGCTAGGAAGACCTCTGCAAAAAATACATGCCTGTCAACAAAAAATTCACATCACCGGCACTCGATTCCAAGTCTGACTTTTATTTGATAATTGATATGTGTGTGCGTGCCTATATATAAAACATAGTAGAAGAGTTCAGCATAGAGCATCTATCTCCTTTCCTGGTAGATTGAGAAAAGTGAATAGGGACACGTGCCTTGATCAGTAGATTGAAAAAAACACTCTCCTTTATACATATGCAGGGACCTTAACGTACATTTTGAGAGGGAATGATTTAGACTTTCTAAACCTACTTGGCCTCTAATATGTGCACTAAAGTTTTACAAAGGAAAACTTTAGACCTCTACCATAAAAGAGTTATGCAGCGTAGTTTCCAATCATATATATATATATATATATATATATATATATATATATATATATATATATATATATATATATATATATATATATATATATATATATATATATATATATATATATATATATATATATATATACACACTAGCATAACAAGTTAAATTACAAATGTAAGCATGTAACCTACAAAAGCATCAATGAGATAGAAATGATGTAGACCCACATCGAGGACGACGATTTTAATCGAGGTATCGAGAAGCTCATGGTTTTTCCTAATCTTCATTGGAGCCCCTAGAGGGAAATCGAACCCGGGACTTGGAGGTGCTACTCGGAAGCCTTTAACCACTAGGCTAAAGGCCCTTTCGCAATATGAATGCCACATTCACCTATAAAATTTCTGTAATTAAGGCCAACATAGAAAATTCTTCAAAGTTCAAACAAAGAAGCACATAATTGGCCAATTGCTTTCTGCATTAGATGTTTAGAACTCTAATCTACTACAAAACTGAAACATAACCCAAGGTTGCTTCTGCGAAGTGTTTAATTTTATGAGCTGATCCAATGTGGGCCAAGCATCTTCTTTCAGTCTTTCAACAGAAAACTGGCTCATATATATTATCAAGATTCAATTCATAAGCCAAGCTGGAGCCTCCTGTGTGAAATATATTATCAAATCCATCCTTGTGTTAATGCATAGTTTAAACTTTAAGACATGTATAGTATCCTCAGTCCTCACCATCACTTTAGTTAGTTTATAGTTTTAGTTCATGTTTTGCTTCTCCATGTGCAAACCATGCCTTAGAACATCCCACCCACCCACCCACCCCCGTTTGGCTTAACTTTCGATTAACATTTTTCCTGTAGTGTTAACATAGTAGTTTAGCAGTCAACAGTTGCCATTAGCATAGCCAACTTAAATGGTCCATGTGACAAATATAAGTTCTAAGTTTCTATGACAATATTCACATGCATGCAATAAAAATCAGCTTACTCAGTTAGGACTTGTTAAATTAGATGAAAAAGCAGAGAGAATTCAACTTACAAAAAAGAATTGTAATAGGTTGTTCAGTAGCCAACTCGCTACATAAGGGTTGTCTACTGTACTACCTTTAGGTCTTCACATATCTCAACAGTTCTTAGAAGACAACTTATGTCAGAATGAGCATCAATGAATCCTTGAAGAGTAAGGTAAGGATTGATATGCCATAGATAGTTCATAAGACTGCTATGCATGGTGTTCTTCACCACATCAGGAAAAACACAGGACAGTACTTCATGCTGGATGAGATTATATGCAGTCTGGAAAAGATGATTAGAGTTCATGATAGTTAACAAATATGAATTACTCAAGGATGCAGCATACAAATATGATTAATTCTGAGACACTATGGACTGAAAACATACATTGATATGGCTAACACCAAGAAGTAACACTTCAGGATAATTGATCACAGGATAATCAAGAATTGCTCACTAGGGCGCGGGCGGACGGGCGGGCGCCGGCGAGGGCGCGGGCGCCGGCGAGGGAGGCCGCGGCGGGCGCGGGCGCGGGCGTGGGCGGACGCGGCCGGCGACGGCACGGCGGGCGGCGAGCCGGCGATGGCGCGGAGCGGCGGCGGGCGCGCAGGGAGGCGGCGGTGGGCGCGATAGAGAGCGCGATAGAGAGGAGACAGCGAGAGCAGAGAAAGGAGGAGGAAGAAAGCCGCGGGCGAGTATATTCGCCTTCTTTGCCGAGTGCCCGTGATCTGGCACTCGGCAAAGTTTTTTTTTAATTTTTAAAATAAACTTTGCCGAGTGCCAGATCGGTGGCACTCGGCAAAGGATCCTTTGCCGAGTGTCTATCATCTGACACTCGGCAAAGATTAACTTACACATCTTTGCCGAGTTCCACCCTGGGGGCACTCGGCAAAGAAGTCTTTGCCGAGTGTCTTCTTTGGACACTCGGCAAAGTACATTTTTATTTTTTTTATTTTGCCAACCAAAATTTTTGTGGTATGTTCCTACACTATATAGACCTACATGTACTATTTTGGGACAATTATAACAGTGTTTTCTATAGCTAGTACATTTAGTTTGTTTATTTGAATTTCTTCGGAAAATTCAGATTTGAACTGCAGGTCACTTGAAACTTGGAAAACCGTGCATGCAAAAATAATATCCATGCTACATAGCACAAGTTACGACCGATTTCAGGAGCGGACCGGAAACTTCGAGCACCATGCTCACTCAACATGGCCGTGAACTTGCCATACAGCTGTTTAAAAAATTTATAAAACACAAACAAACTTAGAAAATCATGAAACTTGTCCACATGTCATGATATCATATGTAGAGTCTGTGATAAAAAATTTAGAATGTTTGGAGAAAGTTGTGAGACACTATGTGTAGAAACCTAAGAGAACCACACATGAAATCATAGAGTTTCAATGTGGATCTCTTAGGTTTGTACACATAGTGCGTTACAGCTTTCTCGAAACTTTTTCAAATTTTTATCACAGCCTCTACATATGATATCATGACACGTGGACAGGGTTCATGATTTTCTGACTTTGTTTCTGTTTTATACAATTTTTAAACACCTGGATGGCAAGTTTACAGTCATGTTGAGTGAGCATGGTGCTCGAAGTTTCCGGTTCGCTCCTGAAATCGGTCGTAACTTGTGCTATGTAGCATGGATATCATTTTTGCATTCACGGTTTTCCAAGTTTCGAGTGACCTGCAGTTCAAATCTGAATTTTCCGAAGAAATTCAAATAAACAAACTAAATGTACTAGCTATAGAAAAAACTGTTATAATTGTCCCAAAATGGTACATGTAGGTCTACATAGTGTAGAAACATACCACAAAAATTTTCGTGACCAAAATAAAAAAAATAAAAATATGCTTTGCCGAGTGTCTACAGAGGACACTCGGCAAAAACTATGTTTGCCGAGTGCCAGATATTTGACACTCGGCAAAGACTGACGGCCGTCAGTTGTAGACGGCCGCTAACGGCCCTTTGCCGAGAGCCATGTTTGCCGAGTGCTTGACCCTCGGCAAAGAAGTCTTTGCCGAGTGCTCGGCTGTGCCGAGTGTCCTACACTCGGTAAACTAGCTCTTTACCGAGCGCAGGACGTTGCCGAGTGCGGCACTCGGCAAAGCCTGCTTTGCCGAGTGCCCGATAAAAAGCACTCGGCAAAGGCGCGAATTCCGGTAGTGATATTTTTAGGATTTTTCTGTAATTTTCTACATATTTTTAAAGCTGGATAGAAAAAGAAAAAGGAAAATGTGGAACAGTATTGGGCTGATTCTGGCCCGAACCGGCCCAACCACACAGGAAACCAGGGCGCGCCCACGCCCGCGCTGGTGGCTTTACAGAAAGGCCCTCAGGGTTTTAGCTAACTGGGAACCGGCCCTGTTACTATGCTTATGAGTCACTGACAGTTTGCACTAAGGCCCTTAATCTTCTATTCCTTCGCAGACCAAGGTCCACGACGGCGTTCACGCGCGGCCGAGCTCCGACGAGCTCGTAGGCCGGCCGATTGGGGCAACGGCTAGGGTTCCCAAGCGGCGGACATCAAATTGTTCCTATCCCGAGCTTTTCCCCTAACATAATTTCATCTATGGCTAACTAATGAGCTCTGGCCACGACGACCGTGGGTGGTGCTAAGGGTTGATCGCGTTCCCGGCGATTAAGGGAGACTTAGTTCAATTGGGTTGGCCGGTGAGCATCAGAGGTACACGAGAGCACTCAAACGAGGGAGCAATCGGTATGAACTAACCTGAGCTGAGCTAGCCACAGCGAGGTGTGTTTCACGGCGGTGGAGACCGAAATTGGGGGAAGTTGGAAATTCCAGAGCTCGGATGAACGATTACGGGTGGGAGTGGGTGCGTTGGCTTCGCAATGACCTAGCGCAACTGCCTGAGTGCTCAATTTATAGAAGGAGCGAGCGGTGGCCGGGAATTTTACGAAGGACGCGCGACACTCGAAGGTGGAAGAAAGCACTGGCGCCCGTGAATCCGTGGCTAACGGCATGGCAACCTCCCCGGCGACGATGGGACAGCCTTACGGAGTCACGGTGACGCGGTGGAAAAGCTAAGCCACGCGGCGCACAGCCGGGAGGCGGCGGTCACCGGCGAGCTAATCTGCTTTGGCCGCCGGGCAAGGGGGGGGTACGACAGGAGTCATCGGAATGGAGTCCAGCTCACCGGCGGCGAGGATTTTTACTGGGCTGGACTTATCTGATGGCCACGGCGCATGAATCACGGCGAGCAGTGATCAACGGCGACGGACCACCGGCGGCGAGCTGGGGGGGGGGGGGGGGAGGAATTCGGGATCTTCTGCAGTTAACAGGTACTGTACCATGGGAATACCTGATTCAGTCACCTGACAGACAATCTTCAAGCTTGATTTTCTCTCAGATTTATATGACAACACATCCCAAGCTCTGCAGCAAGGTTGGGGAGCTATATACCAGCTATATTTTGACTATAGGGATTGGAATCAGTTGAGCACTGGATCAAGGTTAAAATGGCTCTCAAACTTGGAGCAAAGTCACTGTCAAATTGAGATTCAGACTGTATTAGTCTGACAGTCCAAGTTTGAGCATGATTATCTCCAAATTTCTCACAAGAACATGGTTTGCTCTCTTCAGAAAAATTGTTCTCCTTTGATTGGTCTACAAACTTGTTGTGGTCACTTAGGGCAAAAACCCCATAATTTGGAAGTTACAAGGGCTTCAAGTTGAGTCAATCACACTGAAATGCAGACTTAACCAAAAAGGGTCAAGTATGGCTCTTTTGCACTTAAGTCCAAATCTCAAGTTTTGGATTGCAAATTCACATATGAGTGACCCAAATGACTTAAGACACTTATTTAACTTGGTTTTTGCACTTTAGTCCAAAAGTGGACTAATTTTGCACATATGCCCCTAGGGTTTGATTTTTAGGGTTTTCTAGGGTTCCAATTAGGGTTTCTGGCATCCCAGGGGTCTAAGTGTAATTCCACTTAAGTCTTGGGATCATTTTATGACTATTCCCCTAAAGCCTTTAGGTTTTCTCAACTTGGGTTATGTTTTACCCCTTTGAGCCTTATTTAGGGTCAGGTTCCCTATCCAGGGTCCTATTTGCAAAACACTAAAAACAATACACTTGTTTGAAATTTTTACCTAGTGAATGCATTCTAGGTATGTGAAACATATGCAATGTCAATGTTTATGATGCAATGCTCAAGTTTTAGTGACAGTAACACCAGGGGTGTTACATCCTTCCCCCCATAAAAGAATCTCGTCCCGAGATTTAAATTCTTAGGGTGAGTAATGGAAAAGGAAATGTGTCACATTTTTATTTCCTTATTTTTGGTACAAGGCAGGGGTGGTGTGGGGGTCACTTCTTTATTACAACACTAAATATACTTTACAAATTACATGAGGCTAAAAAGCCTGGGAAATTCTTATCTAAAAAGTCTTGAGTTTCCCACGTAGCCTCTTCTTCAGAATGTTGGTTCCACTGTATCTTATAAAACTTGAGAGTTTTTCTTCGGGTAACCCTGTCCTTTTGATCCAGAACTCGAATAGGATGTTCCGAGTATGTTAAATCTGGTTCCAGGACAACATCAGTCACTTCAATGGTTCGATCGGGAACCCAAAGACACTTCTTTAATTGCGACACATGGAACACATTATGGATAGCAGACAGAATTTCGGGGAGCTACAGTCGGTACGCCACTAGTCCACATTGCTCAAGTACCGGGAATGGACCAATGTACCTGGGTGCAAGTTTCCCTTTAACCCTAAAACACGATATTCCCTTCATTGGTGAAACTTTCAGGTAGACATAGTCCCCTTCATGAAAATACAATGGCATTCGCCGTTTGTCTGCATAACCCTTCTGACGGGCTTGTGCTTTCTTCATATTATGAATAATCTTCTGAACCTTTTCCTCGGCCTCCTTCACTATATCAGGCCTAAAGAAATACCTTTCTCCAGGTTCAGACCAATTTAGCGGAGTTCGACACCGTCGCCCATATAAAGCTTCAAAAGGTGCCATCTTGATACTTTCTTGATAGCTGTTATTATATGAAAACTCCGCCAAAGGCAAACATTCATCCCATTTTGGTGAGAAGTCCAGAACACATGCTCGCAACATATCTTCGAGTACTTGATTAATCCTCTCAGTCTGTCCACTGGTTTGTGGATGATATGCCGAACTATGGAGCAACTTAGTACCCAAGAATTTGTGAAGTGCTTCCCAAAACTTGGCTACAAATTGTGGTCCACGATCCGACACAATGGTCTTTGGAGCACCATGTAGACTAAGAATACGAGCAATGTACAATTGGGCATAGATAGTAACCAGGTAATTTGTCTTGACCGGCAAAAAGTGAGCAATCTTCGTAAGCCGATCAATTATAACCCAGATAGAATCATACCCTTTTGCAGTCCTGGGCAATCCCATGATAAAGTCCATGCTTATATCTTCCCATTTCCATGTTGGGATTGGCAAAGATTGTAATGGACCAGCAGTTTTCATGTGTATGGCTTTGACACGTCTGCAAGTGTCACACTTAGCCACATAGCGTGCAATTTCAATTTTCATCTTCGTCCACCAGTAGTGCTGTTTTAGATCATGATACATCTTAGTGCTTCCCGGATGAATAGAATAGCGACTAAGATGCGCTTCATCTAAAATTTGCTGGCGGAGTTCTTCGTTCTTCGGCACTACTATGCGGTTACTGAACCATACCACACCTTGATCGTCTTCTTTGAAACATTTGGCTGTTCCAGCCCTTATCTTTTCCCGTATGTGCTTCATACCCACATTATCCTTTTGAGCATCAATTATTCTTTGCAAGATGATAGACTCAAGCTTTAGCTGATTCAGGGTTCCTTGTGGGACCATCCCCAGGTTTAGCTTTTCCATCTCTTGACATAAAGTGTTGTCAGAGGTCTTCACCATAAGACAGTGGCAGGAAACCTTACGGCTCAGTGCATCTGCCACAACATTGGCTTTGCCTGGGTGATAATGAATTTCTAGTTCATAGTCCTTAATAAGCTCAAGCCATCGCCTTTGCCTCATATTTAATTCTGACTGGGTGAAGATATACTTCAAGCTTTTATGATCTGTATAAATATGACAGATATTTCCCAGCAGATAGTGACGTCAAATTTTCAGGGCATGAACCACAGCAGCTAGCTCCAGATCATGAGTTGGGTAATGCTCCTCATGTCGGCGCAACTGCCTTGAAGCATATGCAATTACTCGGCCCTCTTGCATTAATACACAGCCGAGTCCACTGCCTGACGCATCACAATATACATCAAAAGGCTTGGTGATGTCCGGTTGAGCCAATACCGGAGCAGTGGTTAATAATGTCTTCAATTGCTCAAAGGCTTCATTACACTTAGAAGACCAATTGAATTTAATGTCATTCTTCAATAAACTTGTGATTGGCTTCACAAGCTTAGAAAAATCTGGTATGAATCTGCGATAATATCCAGCTAGTCCAAGAAAACTCCGGACTTGGTGAACAGTGGTTGGGGGTTTCCACTCCAGAATATCCTTGACTTTGCTAGGATCTACCGCAATTCCCTTGGCAGATAACACGTGCCCCAAAAATTGAATTTCCTCCAGCCAGAACGCGCACTTGCTGAACTTGGCATACAACTGATGTTCCCTCAGGCGCGTCAATACAATCCGCAAATGTTGAGCATGCTCCTCTTCATTTTTAGAATATATCAAGATATCGTCGATGAAGACCACCACGAACTTGTCCAACTCGGGCATGAACACCGAGTTCATCAAATAAGTGAAATGGGCAGGAGCATTTGTTAGCCCGAAGGACATTACCAAATATTCAAATAAACCATACCGCGTAGTAAACGCGGTCTTCGGTATATCCTCGGGCCGAATACGGATTTGGTGATAGCCCGACCTGAGATCGATCTTAGAGAATACCCTCGCTCCAGTTAATTGATCAAATAGGATGTCAATCCTCGGAAGAGGGTACTTGTTCTTGATGGTGACCTCATTCAGGGGTCGATAATCCACGCACATTCGTAAGGCTTGATCCTTCTTTTTAACAAAAATGGTGGGGCAACCCCAAGGAGACGAGCTTGGCCGGATGAATCCCTTATTCAGTAGATCTTGTAATTGAATCTTCAATTCTGCCAACTCATTAGGGGCATACGGTACGATCTTCGAGAAATGGGAGCCGTACCGGGCTTTAGCTCAATTACAAATTCTACATCTCTCTCAGGGGGCAGTCCAGGCAAATCTTCCAAAAATACATCTGGAAACTCACATACTACTGGAATATCCTTGATCTCCGGTACAATGGCTTCATATATTCTACCAGAAGCTTTGGCTGGATTGGTTATGGGGATGGATAAAAGAATCTCTTCTTGATTATAGCTCAACCTGACGGTTCTGAGTTTAGTGTTGAGAATTGCCTTGTGTAGGGTTAACCAATTCATACCCAAAATCACATCTATATCCTGGCCTTTCAGAACAATCATGTTAGCAGGAAAGTTCCGTCCGACCATTGTTACTGGCACTTGATAGGTCACTTCTCTAGTAAAAATGTGTCCCCTAGGTGAATGAATTTTAAACCCCTCTTTTGATTCATGGCATAAAATGTGATGTTGCTCCACAAATGTCTTGCTAATAAATGTATGCGAAGCACCAGAATCAAAAAGAATAATTGCAGGGTGACTGGCCACGAGAAACGTACCCATCATCACTGGTTCACCTTCCGGTGTAGTGGCCACTTGAGTATAGTATATCCGCCCCGTCTTCTTTGTATTCTTCCCCACATTATTTCCCTTGGGCTGAGCTGATTTCCCAGATCCTTGCTGAGCATTTGATTGATTCTGCTTGGGATATGGGCAATCTTTGATGAAATGTCCAGACTTGCCACAATTAAAACACCCGGTTGAGGAGCCGGGCAAAGCAGGGAATCGAGTGCCCGGGGCACCCGGCTGATTCGGGGTAGTGGGGGCATTGTTGGAACAAATAATGATTGGCTGCTTGAAAGGGAATGAGGGCGGTCGAGAAAAAGAGCGATTTTGGCTAGAAGGCCGGATCACAAACCGTTGCCTCTTTGCCTGGCCCTGATTAGACTTCTCACCTCCAAATCCCTTGTTCTTCTCGGAACCTGCATATTTTGCTTCAACAAATAGGGCTGTGCTGACAGCCTTTCCATACGTGAGATCTATGCAGGCCGCCATTTTTCTCTGCAATCGATCATTTAGACCTCTCATAAAGCAATTCTTCTAACGCCCCGTTTGGATCATTGGAATTGAATTCCATTCTAATAATAGTAATTTAGGCATATATCAATTAAGCTAATTCAGTTTTATGTAAAATATATTTGTATACTATTATTAGCAAGATGTTGGAGATATTTATGTGCTACATCTTTACTATAGAGTAGTGAGAAGAAGAGTGTCATGTAAGTTACAGAGTAGAAACAAATTCTACCAATGCATAAAATCATTTCCCACCCTCCACCCCATGAATTTGAGATAGGCTTATATCTGAACTTTGGAAAGTGGTGGAATGTCAAATTCCAAACTAAATAAGTTACTTTATTGAGTGAATCCAATTCCTCTAAAATGAAGGGATCCAAACGCCCCGTAATTTAAATCAGTGTTCACCTGATCAATTGAATATTGTGACAGGTGATTGAACTTGTTGAGATACTGATTGACAGTATCTCCTCCTTGTTTTAGCTTCATGAACTCTTCCTGCTTCATATGCAGAACACCTTCGGGTATATAGTGCTCGCGGAAGGCCACTTTAAATTCTTCCCAAGTTACTTGATGGTTGGCAGGTTGAATAGCCACAAAATTCCCCCACCAGGTACTGGCAGGGCCGCGCAGTTGTTGCGCTACAAACAAAGGCTTCTGTGTCTCTGAACAACGGAGAAGACCAAATTTTTGCTCAATAACCCATATCCATTCATCAGCTTCCAACGGGTCCTCAGCCTTGACAAATAGTGGTGGACGGGTTTCAGAGAAATCCAGATATGTGGTTTCACGGGGGCCTTGCTGATAACCCCTTCCACCCTGCTGCTGGAATTGTTGGCCCGCCATTTCTCTCAAAAAGCGGGTATTGTCTGCAGTTGCGTTCACCAAGGCGGCAATCGCCTCGGCCAATGTGGGAGGAACCAGGGGTGGAGTTGGGGTAACATCCCTCCCCCCAGAAGTTCCTGCTGCATCCTGTCCTCGAGTTCTGGTAGGCATCTGAGGCAAAGAACATTTGAAGTAAACATAATATGCTAGAGAAACCTTCCATTTTACATTACTATCAAAAGTAATGATACAGACTCGATGTTATACAACAGGATACATTACCCATTATACAATAGTTCAACCTATTATACTACTTCTATTTCTACAAGCTATACTACTACCCCTGCTTCTGGTTGCTCTTAGCAGCTTCGTCGTCAGGTGTGGGAGACCATTCATCGACCAGCCTCATGGAAGGAGGGGGCCTAAAAAGGTCTAACTCACCACCAAGCGCTTCTCCCGCATCATGCGAGGGTCCGGCTTCCGACCTGACAGGATCCGCAGGGACATGTGGGTGTAATTGCGAATACAGTACATGAACTTCCTCATGTAAAGTATTGCAATATGCCTGCAAGTTGTCAATAGCAGTGCTAAGTTCTTCGACTCGTGCTCGAGCCTTCGCTTCCTTAGCCCAAGCTACTGAACGAGACTGTACCGCCCAATCAAGCGCCAAATCTCGATCAGCGAGTTGGTCTTGCAGGGTGCGGATGTAACTTCTTAATTCATTTATTCGGTCACCATGCGCAACCCATAAATTGGTCCTGTGTTGTAACTCTGTTTGAAGTTGATTCACGCGAGCTTCGAGATCACCAATTGGATCGTTGCTCCCGCTACTGCTATCTTGTTCCCGTGGGGCAAGTTGGTGTCGAGGTACACCGATAGGTCCAGTATGCTTTCGCGCCGTTTTCCTTGTACGCGGCGGCATTTTCTAAGGGGGAAAATTTATTAGTACAATTCTTAGCATGATGCATGAATAATTACAGAATCAACCTTAGTTGATTCAACCTTCTATACATTGCACTCTTCCTATCTGGTCTTCGAAATAAACTCTTCAGAGATACTTAGGTAAGAAGAGAAGAAATTTTCTAGATAAGTTTAAGAAAATCTTTTTGAAGATGCTACATAAGATCTGCCAAGAAGGGCTACGCTCCGATACCAGCTGTGACGGAACCTCCCAAGTCATTTGGCCCACCTACAGTTGTCCTTGTCCAACAGACATCAGACAACCCTTTAGATGTTCCTGAATCACTTGACAAGTTCGGTATCTTTTTCCTTACCTTTCCAGGAACGTTTCACCCGTCTGACAGACAATATGTTCATCGGAGATGCGGAAATGCGGAAGTGATTACATAAACTTACATTTATTTAAAAAGTAGGAGTAAGTCATATAATACAGACCAGAGTGAAAAGCGAGTGCTGAAAAGTATTATTACAATACCTAGGAGGCAAAAACTCCTCCCAATAAGTTCTTTACATAAAAGTTTTTAAGGAGGACTCGATCCTCCGGCAGCTTCATTCTTGATTATCTTCACTTTTCACCACCTTGGTGCAAAAACAACAAAAGTTTGTTGTCTCCTCACCTAAAAACAACGGGGGAATAAACCCTGAGTATGGAATTACTCAGCAAGTCTTATCCGACTAAAGAAAAGACTCTCAAGGGTATGCTGGTCATATGGGAGTCAAGGTAAGGCCTTTCAATAATCAAAGACTCTGTTTGCAGAATTGCTTACTAAAATGGATCCTTAACATCCAATTTTATTGTTAGGTTAAGTAAAATTACCTGCAGCTAGAGTTCTTTCTATCCTAGTTCAAACACTTGTCCTGAACTAGCCAATTTCTCGTTAATCCCTTTATCTTCACTGGAGTGCTACGTGTAAGTCAGTGGCCAAGTCTCCATAACCGCGGAGGTACGGCGATCCGAATCGATTATACTCAGCTGAGGATCTCCGATCACACGACATATGTAGCACTTAACCCTTGCATATGTCAACCCGCCACCGAGTTTCTTAAGACCAGATCAGGTTCACGCAAACCGAGAGCACAGATACACCACCGTCCAGCCTCTTGCCACGGAGGGTACACGCTACTCTCGCCACCGCTCCACGCCCATTTCGTGTTATCTTATTCTGGCCTTAGTCCACCCGAGGCAAAGCTTACCCATGACGAGGCATGTGACCAGTTAAAGGGTCCTCGGTCAGCAGGCCTACATCGACAAGGTCCTTAATCGACTCAGACGGAGACACTACACCGAGACTCTCTTTCTCGTGCAAGTCACCCGCCCGGTCTCAGCTTAATCATTTAATCCCAAAGGTTGGTACCTGGCAGAGGTACATCTTTTCCGATGTCGAATCCATCACGACCGTGATAGATTCACCATCAAGTTTTATTTTCAAAAACATCCCACCCACTTTTGCCACATCAACTTTTGTAAAAACAAAACATTTTATTTTACTAAAGCAAGACTAAGCACTGACAAATCTTTTGTAAAACAGGGATTTCAAGGAAGGTAATCAAATCCAAGGAAAGTAATGCAGGAATTGTTTAAGCAATCAACACCTATCACTTAGTGCATCAAGCAAGTGAGAAAGATTTTAAAACACAAGGGGGTGGCAAATGCGCTGGGGCTTGCCTTTGTTTATGGGTGAGTCAAGCTCAGATCCACAAATATCGAAGTAGAAACAATTCTCAACCTGAGTGTCCAAAGGTGGTGGTACTTGCTCTCCAGTGGCTTCCACTTCTTCCTCGTGTTCTAATCATAACCATACATATGTATAAGAATGAATGCCATGTAATGCTCATGAGGATGCAAAGATAATATAAACTTGTTATCTAAGTCTTGAATACAACTTTCCTTCACGGAACTCCGAGAACTTAGGGTTTCTGGAGTCAGTAAAGGAGTTCACAGGGAAGGGGGGGTTTGGGGTTTAGGTGCTAAACAAGGTCCAAATCAATCCAAATTCTACCCAAGGCTTCTAAATAATATGAGGAACTCATATAAAAAGTTTGAGCATTTTTGGGATTATCATTTATCTTTTAAAAATCCAGAACTACTACCTTAAACTATTTTAAATACCTTAAAATTCCTAATTTACCCTAAAAATCATGGAACTATTTTTATTAAATTCTAGGGAAAATAAGAAGGCTAGGAAAATTGGTCTAATATTTTTAGGATTTTTCTGTAATTTTCTACATATTTTTAAAGCTGGATAGAAAAAGAAAAAGGAAAATGTGGAACAGTATTGGGCTGATTCTGGCCCGAACCGGCCCAACCACACAGGAAACCAGGGCGCGCCCGCGCTGGTGGCTTTACAGAAAGGCCCTCAGGGTTTTAGCTAACTGGGAACCGACCCTGTTACTATGCTTATGAGTCACTGACAGTTTGCACTAAGGCCCTTATTCTTCTATTCCTTCGCAGACCAAGGTCCACGACGGCGTTCACGCGCGGCCGAGCTCCGACGAGCTCGTAGGCCGGCCGATTGGGGCAACGACTAGGGTTCCCAAGCGGCGGACATCAAATTGGACCTATCCCGAGCTTTTCCCCTAACCTAATTTCATCTATGGCTAACTAATGAGCTCTGGCCACGACGACCGCGGGTGGTGCTAAGGGTTGATCGCGTTCCCGGCGATTAAGGGAGACTTAGTTCAATTGGGTTGGCCGGTGAGCATCACAGGTACACAAGAGCACTCAAATGAGGGAGCAATCGGTATGAACTAACCTGAGCTGAGCTAGCCGCAGCGAGGTGTGTTTCAAGGCGGCGGAGACCGAAATTGGGGGAAGTTGGAAATTCCAGAGCTCGGATGAACGATTACGGGTGGGAGTGGGTGCGTTGGCTTCACAATGACCTAGCACAACTGCCCGGGTGCTCGATTTATAGAAGGAGCAAGCGGTGGCCGGGAATTTTACGAAGGACGCGCGGCAGTCGAAGGTGGAAGAAAGCACTGGCGCCCGTGAATCCGTGGCTAACGGCGTGGCAACCTCCCCGGCGACGATGGGACGGCCCTACGGAGTCACGGCGACGCGGTGGAAAAGCTAAGCCACGCGGCGCACAGCCGGGAGGCGACGGTCACCGGCGAGCTAATCCGCTTTGGCCGCCGGGCAAGGGGGTACGACAGGAGTCATCGGAATGGAGTCTAGCTCACCTGCGGCGATGATTTTTACTGGGCTAGACTTATCTGATGGCCACGGCGCACGAATCACGGCGAGCAGTGATCAACGGCGACGGACCACCGGTGGCGAGCTGGGGGGGAATTCGGGATCTTCTGCAGTTAACAGGTACTGTACCATGGGAATACCTGATTTAGTCACCTGACAGACAATCTTCAAGCTTAATTTTCTCTCAGATTTATATGACAACACATCCCAAGCTCTGCAGCAAGGTTGGGGAGCTATATACCAGCTATATTTTGACTATAGGGATTGGAATCAGTTGAGCACTGGATCAAGGTTAAAATGGCTCTCAAACTTGGAGCAAAGTCACTGTCAAATTGAGATTCAGACTGTATTAGTCTGACAGTCCAAGTTTGAGCATGATTATCTCCAAATTTCTCACAAGAACATGGTTTGCTCTCTTCAGCAAAATTGTTCTCCTTTGATTGGTCTACAAACTTGTTGTGGTCACTTAGGGCAAAAAACCCATAATTTGAAAGTTACAAGGGCTTCAAGTTGAGTCAATCACACTGAAATGCAGACTTAACCAAAAAGGGTCAAGTATGGCTCTTTTGCACTTAAGTCCAAATCTCAAGTTTTGGATTGCAAATTCGCATATGAGTGACCCAAATGACTTAAGACACTTATTTAACTTGGTTTTTGCACTTTAGTCCAAAAGTGGACTAATTTTGCACATATGCCCCTAGGGTTTGATTTTTAGGGTTTTCCAGGGTTCCAATTAGGGTTTCTGGTATCCCAGGGGTCTAAGTGTAATTCCACTTAAGTCTTGGGATCATTTTATGACTATTCTCCTAAAGCCTTTAGGTTTTCTCAACTTGGGTTATGTTTTACCCCTTTGAGCCTTATTTAGGGTCAGGTTCCCTATCCAGGGTCCTATTTGCAAAACACTAAAACAATACACTAGTTTGAAATTTTTACCTAGTGAATGCATTCTAGGTATGTCAAACATATGCAATGTCAATGTTTATGATGCCATGCTCAAGTTTTAGTGACAGTAACACCAGGGGTGTTACAGGCCGTGATGGATTCGACATCGGAAAAGATGTACCTCTGCCAGGTACCAACCTTTGGGATTAAATGATTAAGCTGAGACCGGGCGGGTGACTTGCACGAGAAAGAGAGTCTCGGTGTAGTGTCTCCGTCTAAGTCGATTAAGGACCTTGTCGATGTAGGCCTGCTGACCGAGGACCCTTTAACTGGTCACATGCCTCGTCATGGGTAAGCTTTGCCTCGGGTGGACTAAGGCCAGAATAAGATAACACGAAATGGGCGTGGAGCGGTGGCAAGAGTAGCGTGTACCCTCCGTGGCAAGAGACTGGATGGTGGTGTATCTGTGCTCTCGGTTTGCGTGAACCTGATCTGGTCTTAAGAAACTCGGTGGCGGGTTGACATATGCAAGGGTTAAGTGCTACATATGTCGTGTGATCGGAGATCCTCAGCTGAGTATAATCGATTCGGATCGTCGTACCTCCACGGTTATGGAGACTTGGCCACTGACTTACACGTAGCACTCCAGTGAAGATAAAGGGATTAACGAGAAATTGGCTAGTTCAGGACAAGTGTTTGAACTAGGATAGAAAGAACTCTAGCTGCAGGTAATTTTACTTAACCTGACAATAAAATTGGATGTTAAGGATCCATTTTAGTAAGCAATTCTGCAAACAGAGTCTTTGATTATTGAAAGGCCTTACCTTGACTCCCATATGACCAGCATACCCTTGAGAGTCTTTTCTTTAGTCGGATAAGACTTGCTGAGTAATTCCATACTCAGGGTTTATTCCCCCGTTGTTTTTAGGTGAGGAGACAACAAACTTTTGTTGTTTTTGCACCAAGGTGGTGAAAAGTGAAGATAATCAAGAATGAAGCTGCCGGAGGACCGAGTCCTCCTTAAAAACTTTTATGTAAAGAACTTATTGGGAGGAGTTTTTGCCTCCCAGGTATTGTAATAATACTTTTCAGCACTCGCTTTTCACTCTGGTCTGTATTATATGGCTTACTCCTACTTTTTACATAAATGTAAGTTTATGTAATCACTTCCGCATTTTCGCATCTCCGATGAACATATTGTCTGTCAGACAGGTGAAACGTTCCTGGAAAGGTAAGGAAAAAGATACCGAACTTGTCAAGTGATTCAGGAACATCTACAGGGTTGTCTGATGTCTGTTGGACAAGGACAACTGTAGGTGGGCCAAATGACTTGGGAGGTTCCGTCACAATGATAAGAATAGGTTATTAGAAAAGCAAGAGGATCTTTTTTATGAAGAACATGATAAGTTTGTAGAGGCACAAAAATCCCTTGCTTTAGAAATTAAAAGGAATGAAATGCTTTCTAGTGAATTGTCTACATGCCATGACTCTATTTCTAGCTTAAAGAGCATAAATGATGATTTGAATGCTAAGTTAGAAATAGCAAGTAAATCAACATCTTGTGTAGAACATGTTACAATTTGTAATAGGTGTAAAGATTTTGATGTTGATGCTTGTAGTGAACACCTAGTTTCAATTTCTAAATTGAATGATGAATTGGCTAGTCTTAATGCCCAACTTAAGACTAGCAAGAGTGAAATTGATAAAATAAAATTTGCAAGGGATGCCTACACGATTGGTAGACACCCCTCAATTAAGGATGGTCTTGGCTTCAAGAGGGAAGTCAAGAACTTAACAAGCCATAAGGCTTCCATCTCCACCAAGGAGAAAGGGAAGGCCCCTATGGCTAATAGTGCTTAAAAGAACCATGCTTTCATGTATCATGATAGGAGACAATCTAGGAATGTTAATAGAAGTTATGATGCTTTTAATTCTCATGCTATGATTGCTTCTAGTTCTTCCCATGTTGTGCATGATAGAGATATGCCTAGGAAAAATATTCATCATGTGACTAGAAAGAATATTGTTCATGTTCCTAGGAAAGTAATTAATGAACCTTCTACAATTTTTCATACTTGCAATGCTTCCTTTGCTATTTGTAGAAAGGATAAGAAGGTAATTGCTAGGAAATTAGGGGCAAGATGCAAGGGAGATAAAACTTGCATTTGGGTCCCTAAGACCATTATGACTAACCTTGTAGGACCCAACAAGAGTTGGGTACCTAAAACCCAAGCCTAAATTTGCCTTGCAGGTTTATGCATCCGGGGGTTCAAGCTGGATTATCGACAGCGGATGCACAAACCACATGACGGGGGAGAAGAAGATGTTCACCTCCTACGTCAAGAACAAGGATTCCCAAGATTCAATCATATTCGGTGATGGGAACCAAGGCAAGGTGAAAGGGTTAGGGAAGATTGCTATTTCATCCGAGCACTCTATTTCTAATGTGTTTTTAGTTGAGTCACTTGGATATAATTTGTTATCCGTTAGTCAATTATGCAATATGGGATATAATTGTTTATTCACAAATGTAGATGTGTCTGTCGTTAGAAGGTGTGATGGTTCACTAGCTTTTAAGGGTGTACTAGACGACAAACTTTATTTAGTTGATTTTGCAAAAGAGGAGGCCGATCTAGATGCATGCTTAATTGCTAAGACTTGCATGGGCTGGCTGTGGCATCGCCGTTTAGCACATGTGGGGATGAAGAACCTTCACAAGCTTCTAAAGGGAGAACACGTGATAGGTCTAACTAACGTGCATTTCGAAAAAGATAGACCTTGTGCAGCGTGTCAAGCAGGTAAACAGGTGGGAAGCTCTCATCATACCAAAAATGTGATGACCACATCAAGACCTTTGGAGATGCTTCATATGGACCTCTTCAGACCCGTCACCTATCTAATCATAGGAGGAAGTAAGTATGGTCTTGTTATAGTTGATGATTTTTCCCGCTTCACTTGGGTATTCTTTTTGCAGGATAAATCTGAAACCCAAGGGACCCTCAAGCGCTTCCTAAGGAGAGCTCGAAATGAGTTTGAGCTCAAGGTGAAGAAGATAAGGAGCGACAACAGGTCCGAGTTCAAGAATCTTCAAGTGGAGGAGTACCTTGAGGAGGAAGGGATCAAGCACGAGTTCTCTGCTCCCTACACACCACAACAAAATGGTGTGGTAGAGAGGAAGAACAAGACGCTCATCGATATGGCGAGGACGATGCTTGGTGAGTTCAAGACCCCCGAGCGCTTTTGGTCGGAAGCCGTGAACACGGCTTGCCATGCCATCAACCAGGTCTACCTTCACCGCCTCCTCAAGAAGACTTCGTATGAGCTTCTAACCGGTAACAAACCCAATGTGTCTTACTTTCGTGTATTTGGGAGCAAATGCTATATTCTAGTGAAGAAAGGTAGAAATTCTAAGTTTGCTCCCAAAGCTGTAGAAGGGTTTTTGTTAGGTTATGACTCAAATACAAAGGCGTATAGAGTCTTCAACAAATCATCGGGTTTGGTTGAAGTCTCTAGCGACATTGTATTTGATGAGACTAATGGCTCTCCAAGAGAACAAGTTGTTGATCTTGATGATGTAGATGAAGAAGACGTTCCAACGGCCGCGATACGCACCATGGCGATTGGAGATGTGCGGCCACATGAACTCGAGGAGCAAGATCAACCTTCTTCCTCAACAATGGTGCATCCCCCAACTCAAGACGATGAACAGGTTCGTCAAGAAGAGGCGTGTGATCAAGGGGGAGCACAAGATGGTCATGTGATGGAGGAAGAAGCACAACCGGCACCTCCAACCCAAGTTCGAGCGACGATTCAAAGGAATCATCCCGTCGACCAAATTTTGGGTGACATTAGCAAGGGAGTAACTACTCGTTCTAGATTAGCTAATTTTTGTGAGCATTACTCCTTTGTCTCTTCCATTGAGCCTTTCAGGGTAGAAGAGGCCTTGCTAGATCCGGACTGGGTGTTGGCCATGCAGGAGGAGCTCAACAACTTCAAGCGTAATGAAGTTTGGACACTGGTGCCTCGTCCCAAGCAAAATGTTGTGGGAACCAAGTGGGTGTTCCGCAACAAACAGGACAAGCACTAGGTGGTGACAAGGAACAAGGCTCGACTTGTGGCAAAAGGTTATGCCCAAGTCGCAGGTTTGGACTTTGAGGAGACTTTTGCTCCTGTGGCTAGGCTAGAGTCTATTCGTATTTTGCTAGCATATGCCGCTCACCATTCTTTCAGGTTGTTCCAAATGGATGTAAAGAGCGCTTTCCTCAACGGGCCAATCAAGGAGGAGGTGTACGTGGAGCAACCCCCTGGCTTCGAGGATGAACGGTACCCCGACCACGTGTGTAAGCTCTCTAAGGCGCTCTATGGACTTAAGCAAGCCCCAAGAGCATGGTATGAATGCCTTAGAGACTTTTTAATTGCTAATGCTTTCAAGGTTGGGAAAGTCGATCCAACTCTTTTCACTAAGACTTGTGATGGTGATTTGTTTGTGTGCCAAATTTATGTCGATGACATAATATTTGGTTCTACTAACCAAAAGTCTTGTGAAGAGTTTAGCAGGGTGATGACTCAAAAGTTTGAGATGTCGATGATGGGCGAGTTGAACTACTTCCTTGGGTTCCAAGTGAAGCAACTCAAGGACGGTACCTTCATCTCCCAAACAAAGTACACACAAGACTTGCTAAAGCGGTTTGGGATGAAGGACGCCAAGCCCGCAAAGACTCCAATGGGAACCGACGGACACACCGACCTCAACAAAGGAGGTAAGTCTGTTGATCAAAAGGCATACCGGTCAATGATAGGGTCTTTACTTTATTTATGTGCTAGTAGACCGGATATTATGCTTAGCGTATGCATGTGTGCTAGATTTCAATTTGATCCAAGGGAGTGTCACCTTGTGGCCGTGAAGCGAATCCTTAGATATTTAGTCGCTACGCCTTGCTTCCGGATCTGGTATCCAAAGGGGTCTAACTTTGACTTGATTGGATATTCAGACTTCAACTATGCTAGATGTAAGGTCGATAGGAAGAGTACATCGAGGACGTGCCAATTCTTAGGAAGGTCCCTGGTGTCATGGAATTCTAAGAAACAAACTTCCGTTGCCCTATCCACCGCTGAGGCCGAGTATGTTGTCGCAGGACAGCGTTGCGCGCAACTACTCTGGATGAGGCAAACCCTCCGGGACTTTGGCTACAATCTGAGTAAAGTCCCACTCCTATGTGACAATGAGAGTGCTATCCGCATAGCGGAAAATCCTGTTGAGCACAGCCGCACAAAGCACATTGACATCCGGCATCACTTTTTGAGAGACCACCAGCAAAAGGGAGATATCGAAGTGTTTAATGTTAGCACCGAGAACCAGCTAGCCGATATCTTTACCAAGCCTTTAGATGAGAAGACCTTTTGCAGGCTGCATAGTGAGCTAAATGTCTTAGATTCGCGGAACTTGGATTGATTTATAGCATACATATGTTTATGCCTTTGATCATGTTCCTTATGCATTTTGTTGTTCATTTATGGTGCTCAAGTTGTACAAGCACTCCCCGAACCTCACAAGTCCTTTTGCAAGTGATGCACATATTTAGGGGGAGATGTGCTACAACTTGACCCTTTGAGACTAACCGTGTGCTTGAGTTTGCTTGATTTAGTCTCAAAGGAGGTTTGAAAGGGAAAGGTGGACTTGGACCATGAAAGACTTCCACTACACTCCGATGAGAGGGTAACTCACTCCAAGTTCATCCCCATCTTCTTATTGCCTTTGTGCTCTTATGTGAAGATTTTGGTGAGGCAATGAGGTTTAAGGGCCAAGATTGATCCCGTTTTGGTGCTTGATGCCAAAGGGGGAGAAAATAAGGCCAAAGCAACAAATGGATCAGCTACCACTTGAGAGATTTTGAAAATAGTAGAATAGAGCTTTTGGTTTGTCAAAACTCTCTTATTGTCTATCTTGTCAAAAATTGGCCTCTTGTGGGGAGAATGGTTGATTATGGGAAAAAGGGGGAGTTTTTGAAATCTTTGATCAATTTCTCTTGGAACAACTCTCTTTATGTCTCTACAATTGTGTTTGAATTAGAGATAGGAGATTGAGGTTGATTTGCAAAAACAAAACCAAGTGGTGGCAAAGAATGATCCATATATGCCAATTTTGAATCAAAACAATTTTGAGTTCTCATTTGTATTGATGTTGCACTTCTTTTAGTTGCTTTTTGTTGTGTTGGCATAAATCACCAAAAAGGGGGAGATTGAAAGGGAAATGTGCCCTTGGGCCATTTCTAAGTATTTTGGTGATTGAGTGCCAACACGAGTGCTTAAGTGTAAATCTATGCCAATTGATGGACAAAGTGCAAATCAAGTCTAAAGGTATGTTTCTAGACTTAGTACATTGTTTTGAGAACTAATGTATTGTGTCTAAGTGCTGGAAATAGGATAAATCAAATTGGAAAAGAGATGGTTTTGTTTAGCCAAAGTCTGCTCAGTCTGGGTGCACCGGACAGTGTCCGGTGCGCCAGGCTGGCTCTGGCGAACTTGCTGTTCTCGGGACTTCGATGACGGTGTACGGCTATAAATCATCGGACTGTCCGGTGGTGCACCGGACTGTCCGGTGAGCCATTCACAGGCGAACTCGTCGCTCTCGGGAGATGATTAACAGCGTACGGCTAAAAATCACTGGACTGTCCAGTGAGCCAACGGTCAGCCGGGCCAACGGTCGGTCGAGGATTCCGCGCGTGACGCGTGGCCGAGCCAACGGTCATAAGGGGGCACCGGACTGTCCGGTGTGCACCGGACAGTGTCTGGTGCGCCAACGGCTCTGAATCTGCAACGGTTGGCTTCACCAAATAAGGAAAGAAATCCGCACCGGACAGTGTCCGGTGGTGCACCGGACTGTCCGGTGCGCCAGGCGACAGAAGGCAAGAATTGCCTTCCTGGAATGCTCTCAACGGCTCCTAGTTGCCTTGGGGATATAAAAGGGACCCCTAGGCGCATGGAGGAGTACACCAAGCATTCTTTAAGCATTCCTAAGCACCAAGACTTCGATTCCGCGCATTTGATTCTTTGTGATAGCAACTAGAGCTCTATTTGAGTTGAGAACTCGTCGGGTTGCGTTGCGAGCTCTTGTTGCGACTTGTGTGCGTGTTGTCGCTTTGATTTTGTGTCTTGTGTGTGTTGCTCATCCTTCCCTTACTCCGTGCTTCTTTGTGAACATCTTTGTAAGGGCGAGAGACTCCAAGTTGTGGAGATTCCTCGCAAGCGGGATATAGAAAAGCAAAGCAAAACACCGTGGTATTCAAGTGGGTCATTGGACCGCTTGAGAGGGGTTGATTGCAACCCTCGTCCGTTGGGACGCCACAACGTGGAGTAGGCAAGTTTTGTACTTGGCCGAACCACGGGATAAACCACTGTGTCTATCTGTGTTGATCCTCTTGTGGTTGTTGTGTTTTGCTTAGACTCCTCTCTAGCCACTTGGCATTATTGTGCTAACGCTTAATCAAGTTTTTATGGCCTTAAGTTTAAGTTTTTACAGGATCACCTATTCACCCCCCCTCTAGGTGCTCTCATGGGGTCAATGACCCTGATGTTTGTGGTCTCTGGTTCCAAGAATCTTTGCCTCTCTGTATGGTAATAACTCCTTCTGTCCTCTTTTCCTGTTTACTTTGACTCAGGGGCAGTGCTTTGATTCTTACTGTCGGCCTTTTTGACTGAGCGGCTGGATAGGTTCCTTCTGTAGCTTATTCCAGGCTTCAAGGGTAAGCTTCTTGGTATCTTCTTGGGTCAGGTGCTTTTCTCTTGAGATGGGTTAAGGGGAGAATGGAAGCATAAGGTGAGGATTAGCTCTAGTTTGTGATCTGTCTTTAGAGAAAACCTTTCTTGAAAAATAAAGAAAACACACAAGCTCAGCAATGATATGCACAAACAAATCAAATGTTTTGAATAAGGGAAGAATAGAGTTTTTCCAAAGCACGGACTACTCAGATTCGGGGGCTAAGCATAACTACTATTGCTTGGCTCCTGAATTGAGAACTATGCTAAATGCAACTTATGAGCACTAACGTTAAAGCATCACATATGCACTCAAAAGGGAAGAAAACATTAAGCGAAATTCATTTTGAAATGCCCTAGGGGGCCACACAAATAGAGTTCTGCAAAACACGAGTCTACACGATTACCTCTCATACATGCAGGGCTCTAACCAAAGTGAAGAAAAAACTTCACTACCTAATGCATGCAGAGGACTGGGCATAACTAACTTCAGATCTGGCAGCTTCTCTTCTCGCGAGGCTGGCGCACAACTTCAATCTGAGACATCTCCTGGATGGGTCAAGAGGGAGCTGATGTTGATGACTTCTTCTGGCGGTAACTGAGATGGCAAGACTGGGTTAAACTCTTCTTCAAGCTGGACTAGCTCTTGTAGCTCCTCAGAGGGCGGCGGTGCTGGCAGGGTGCTCGCAGCTTCTTCTTTGATCTCACGGGACGATGCTAGAATCTTCTTCATGGTGAGGGGCTCAAACAACTCTGGCGGGGGATCTTGGGGGGACTCAGGGTGCTCTTGCTTATCCATAGCCTGAGGGAAGACTGGAATTCCTTCGAAGACTATGGCTCCTTCCGGTAGTTCCCAAGTCTTCTTTTCTCCTCTGGTAGAGACCGGGTGACCTTCAAGAATCTGGGGATCTTCAGCTTTCATGGGTTGAACTGCGTTGGATGAAGCGGGCTCTTGGATTCATAGGGCTCTACGTTGGTTATGGGTTACCAAGTAGGTCTCCATCAACTTCTGGACATGCTCATCCTTGGCTTGCTTCAGGGCTTCAACAGCAATGGCTTCACGACTTTCCAAGGCAGCTACACGGGCTTGAGCTGAGGTGAGATTCACATGGAGCTGACGGTTGCGCTTCTCTGCATCTTCTGCTCGGGCAATCATCTGTGGTGCTGAGCCAAGAAATCATACTGGGCATCTAGGGTGAGCAGGTATGCAGTGAGGTACACGACTGAGGGGTCGTCCTCAAGCAGCTGCTGCCCTTTCAATGCAACCATTCTGGCCATCCAAACGGGACGGTCTCTCTAAAAGGGCGGAAAGAATCCAAGCGGGGTGTCAGCCACTTCTTCTTCATAGATCTAACACAGGGCCCTCAATGCCTTACGGGCGACGACTTGGCAGGTGTCTTTGAATCTGTGCCCAGCAGCAGTGACACTCCATTCCACATGGTGCGGACTGGATCCAATGTATATAGTCATGACACACTTCTCTGTGCTATGCTCGACGAATTCACGACCATCATACTCTGGCTGACTCCTGATTCCGAGGCGGACTGTGCATGCTCTCAGCAGCTTGGGGAAACCATCTTCATTCTGGCAAAAGCTGGTTTGGCAACGAACCTCCATCTGACTTCTGAGAGAAGGAAAGGGGGAAGCATTTTTGAAATGAATGGATGAGAGCAAGAATTTTTTTTAAGAAAATAGTTTGGACTCAAAAACTTTTGGATCAGGCTAAGGGTTACGTCCTGCGGCCAACCTAACAATTCTGATACCACCTGAAGTGCCCCAATCCTCTGGGACTCAAATGTGATACAATTACTAGTCCCAGGAGGCTAGTAAACACATTTATACATCAGATGATTACAGATCTGCTTAAACGATACAAACCTATAAAGGTGGTGAACAACTTTAAGAGTTGGTCCACAACTCGGGACATATCATCAGAGTGGGGCTGAAGCAGCCCGATATACGCAGTGAAGCAATCCAACGGTCCAACAGCCACAGGCAAGGTTGGGAACAGTCGTAACTCTTACCCGATCTCCTTTTTCTGAAAAACAACAAATAAGCAAGGGTGAGTACAAACGTACTCAGCATCCCACCTTCACCCGCGGAATGGGGAAATCAGATATAATGCATGGAATATGTGGAGCTCAGGAAATCTTGCAGAAACAACAATATTTTATGCAGGGTTGTTTTGAAAAACATTTTGTATTTTTGCAAAGCGCATCCTCTCCAAAAGGAGCAGGAAGTTTTTCAGTATAGAACAAAATCCCCTGGACTAAACCATCCAGGTATCTCAGCAGTTTCCCACTGGTTTTCATTTTCAAAACAGCTACTAGACTTCCTGTCCACCATAGCTCACGGCTCAACCGCCAAACCTTTTTAAAAACCACTTTTCTCAAAAGCACCTCTTTTTTTTGAAAACAAAACATTAATTGTCATACCATACCAGACTCGTCCATTCCTGTGGACATAGACTATTCGAATAGGTTTTCAAACTCTGCGCAGAGGGGTACACTTTACCCACTAGTCCGGCTCTGCGATCTCATGATCAATGAGATCCGAATCCGAATCTCTTTCTTTCCTCGCACATCCTAACCTTAACGGTTATACCAGAAGGAGTCAGGCCACCGCCATGTCCAAACCGGACAAAACATTCCCCCTCCTTATCCTCCAATGCTCCCCAGCCTTCATAACCCTGGGGTTGGACCGTACGAGTTCAGATTGAGTGACTGCCCACACAGTCTCGAGTGGTTGTACTTATCATGAGTACAGGTAGTGAAATATGACAAACCGGTCCTTATAAGAGGGGACAATCCTTCTGCTCATGCCTAAACCAGCTGAGCCATCACCTTAGGCCCTCCCCTAAACCAGGGAGTCCCTGATAATCCCTACTCAAAGGTGATAAGGGTGAAAACCCTTCATCAAACACATTTTGAAAAGCATTTTCTTTTGAAAACTCACACCTTTCCTCAAATCATTTGTAACAATTATATCAGGGATTGATTGCGGCAAGCGGCTGGGTGGCCATAATAACTTGTTTCAAAATCATATTATGCATAAAATAACAGGCTGAGGGTTGTGGTTGTAAAACATAGGTAATTTATGCATCAAAGGGATCCAGTGAGCTTGCCGTGCTTATTCGGTGAAGGGGGAAGGGGAGCTCGCGGAACTGGCTTCTGGCTCCACCGCCTGGCGTAGACTTGCAGATCTGGCCTCCACGAGACGACACGAACGCTCCGATAACTATGCAACATGAACAAGCAAACATACAAACCAGCAAGTATACCAACAAATATTTAGTATAGTGGTCAGAATAGCGATATATGGATGGGTAGAGTCTTGAGTAGAATCTGTGTCATGTGGTGTTGAGATACTACTAGTGGTGGAGCGGAGGTGCTTACCAGGAGGGTGGACTGGAGGCGAAGCGACACTACGCGTGTAGCCGGCAGAGCAGAGTAACTGAGTGGGTGGGAGTTTTCCTTGGCTGAGGGTGTGGAGTGTGTGTGGAGAGGGAGAGGGTAGCTGGGTGTATTTATAGCTGGGTGTATGTGGTGTAGCACAGTGAAGTTCACTGTAGGTGAGAATAGTGACGAATGAATCGTCTGACTTAGTATGAACAGGAGAGTTATAGGCAAAATATGGGACGAGAGTATTTTGGGAGTCTTTTGGAACATGAACCATGCTTAAGGGATGACATGGTTGGATAGGGAATAATTTGATAAGAATTTAGAAACAAGAATTATTGGAATCTGAGTTTGGAAGCCTGGTTCAAAGGAATCTCAAAGTTAAGCATGCTCAACTTGGAGAAACCTAGGATGGGTGACCAGATGGGAAGTTCCCTACTGGAAGGAAAATCACAGTCACCGGAGTCCGTATGACTGGAATATGGGTCTGGCTGGTCTTAAGTGGACTGGACAACATGATGGATGAGTAGTTGAAATTTGGGGCGATCGGATGATCGATGAATAGTAACGGTGATTAGTAACGATGAATAGTGGTGACGGAAAAGTAATTATAGATATCATCGATGAATACTAACGATGATGAATAGTAACGATAAATAGTAACAATGATGAATAGTATATGTGTGAATAGTAACGATGACTAGTAACGGTGAATAGTAACGATGAATAGTAATGGTGAATAGTGATGGTGAATAGTTCGTGTGAACGAACGATGAACGATGAATGAGAACTATGAACGAACGGACGAACGATCGAATGATCGGACGAACGAACGATCGGAATTTCGGCAGCATAACGGCAGGAAAAGATTATTTGGACGAACGAACGGACGAACGATCGAATTATCGGACGAACGAAGGATCGGAATTTCAGCAGCATAACGGCAGGACAAAGATTATCTGGAAGAACGATGAATAGGGACTATGAACGAACGATGAATAGGGACTATGAACGAACGATGAATGGGAAACTATGAACGAACGATGAACGATCGAATGATCGAACGAACGAACGATCGGAATTTCGGCAGCATAACGACAGGACAAAGATTATCTGAAAGAACGATGAATAGGGATTATGAACGAACGATGAATGATGAATAGGGACTATGAACGAACGATGAACGATCGAATGATCGAACAAACGAACGATCGGAATTTCGGCAGCATAACGACAGGAAAAAGATTATTTGGAAGAACGAACGGACGAACGATCGAACGATCGGACGAACGGACGAACGAACCATGAACGATCGGACGAACGATCGGACGAACGAACGAACAAACTAAGAACAGGGGGACGAACGATCGAAGAACGATCGAACGATCCTTGTGCTAGTGTGTGCTTGTGTGGAACATGGAGTGGGTGTGTGTGGGGGGGAAGAGAGTTGCCATGAAATGGCTTGGGGTGGAATGAGAGGAGGCCCTTGCCCCTCTATTTATAGCCATGGTGGGGGATTAGGGGGAGGGATGAGAGGATTAGTGGGAGGATGAGATGATTAGTGGGAGATTAGCATGGATTTGTCTTGTATGAGTATAATTAGCTTGTAGAGGTCACCTTATGACACTGGAGGCATACGTATACGTATGGGCATGAGGAAAGTTATGAAGAAAATATTTGTAGGGACTTGAAAAATGATTCTGAAGGTATTTCTCAAGAGGAAAATATCTGGAGATATATCGGTGGAATATTTGGGCAGTATTTCTGGAAAGAACTTGAAGGGGATCACTAGGGAAATATCTGGGCAGTATTTCTGGAAAGAATTTGAGGGGGATCACTTGGAAAATATTTGTAGGATATTTTGAGGAGGATTTTGGAGATAATATAGACCACTATATTTTATTTGTTGATATCAACTCACAAACAAACATTTTGAAATGAAACTTGAAATTCATTTTAAATTTAGGGTGAGTGTTGGAACTTGCTCTCAGCAGCAAGGAAGCCAACAAGGGTGAACGGTGGTGACAACAGGGTTACGTGCACGGGGGCAATAGCTCTGTTGATCTAGCCTCTCACGGGCACTGTGCGGGGGTATTTATAGGTATCTGAGTGCCCAGCGCCTTGTGTTAAGGACGCATGTGCCCTCAGACACCTAGTTTATCCCCAGAATATTCCCATAAAGCGGGGTTACAAGCCGTAATTACAAGAATGCCTTTACAAACTAGGCCTGTAACACAAAGGCGGCCACGCGGGGCCCGTTACAATGGGCCAGATCACACGTGGGCCTCAGAGCAGGACGAGGCCGTGCTACGGGGAGACGTCACCGCAGGCCTTCGTCTGGTGCTGAATGAAGCGAAGGGTGTCCCTGCCCATTTTGTCTTCGTCAAACCAGCGACTGCAGCGAGAGACGACGAGCGAAGGGTGGCGTCTTTGCCTTCGCCCCAACATTTGCCCTCCGAGGGACCAGTTCGACAAAGTCACCTGGTGCCGAAGACGTCGCTAGATGGCGGAGACGCTGCCCTCGCTCGAAGTGGTTCCGCGGGGGTTTTCGACATGACCGTTGATGGACGGCGTACTGTTGGATTGCGGGTTTCCCGAAGCGCCGCGCCTTGTCGGATTGCGGGTTTCCCGAAGAGCCGCGCCCTGCCTATAAAAGGGGGCAGGGGTCGGTGCTTTTTGAACTTTGCCTTCCGCGCACCGCGAAAACCCTAGCCGCCCGCCGACTTGCTGTTCGTCTGCCCGCCGTGCTCTTGATCGCCGGAGATCTGGCTCGAGTGAAGCAGACCGCCCGCCGCCGCCGACGGTACGTAGCAATGCCGTCCTCTTCTTCTTCCGCCGACACCATGCCGCCGGCGGCCGCCTCGTCTGAGGAGACGTTGAGTAGCTTGGTGGTGGAGGAGTTGCGCGCCGGCGACTCTGTTGATTTTGGTGTGTCACGGATGACGTCAGCCCGTGTTGAAGATATGCAGCGGTTGGGCTACTTTGGCGGCGAGTTGCTCGTGCTCCGGGGACGGAGGAAGTCCCCGAGCCGGAGGGTGAGTTGGTCGTTTTCGAGGCGTTCTTCGCCGCCGGTCTCCGCTTGCCTGCGCACCGGTTTGTTGGCGAAGTCCTGCGTAGATTCAATGTTCAAATACATCAGCTGACACCGAATGCCATGGTGGCGCTGGCGAAGTATGTCTGGGCGACGACTTCGTATGGCGGGCAGCCGTCTGTTGAAGTTTTTGCGAAGAATTATTGTTTGCATTAGCAGAAGAGGATGGTTGGGGACGGAGTTGCCCAGTTCGGGTCATGCACATTCACGCCGAAGACCGGCAAGACCACAATGCCAGTAGTGGAGTTGGTTCCGTGCGCCCGTAACAAGTGGGGCAGTTGGAATGAATTTTGGTTTTACGTTGCTGAGGGTACTGTCGAAGGCCATGAGGGACTCCCCGTGTCTGAGATGTGCTCTCATTATTATTCTGCGTATCCGCCTTTTGAAGTGGCAGAAGAGGATGCAGACGAAGGGGCCCTCCGATGCGCCGCCGGTCAGAGCAGTGGGCGTGATTTAGTTGAAGAGTTCGTGGCATACGGGGTCTGGCCCTTGGCGCACGGCTGGGCGTTGGGCGAAGTGTGCCCTCGCCAGATGCCTTTTCACGGTGGAAGGGTGGTGCGAAGTCCTGCCTTCGCACTGAACTTGCGAAATCGTGGCCCGGCCGCCTTTGTGCGTGATGCGGAGGACTTGGCGGTGCGGCTCGTGGGACGTTACGTGCCGAGGACTGAAGGCCAGCGCAGCTTTGATATCCGCGGGTCAAATGAGCGCTTGAACAGGGTCTTCGAATTAAATCAATTGCCGTACGACGGCTATCCTGGTCAAGACGAAGCGGACCGCCGTGGGAAGAAACCGGCGGTGGAGACTGGAGGCGACCCTGCGCTGGCGGCCGCCCCCCTCCTCAAAAAAGAGAAAATTAGGTACTGCGATGGGGGGACTTGGGGTGTCTGATAGTTTTGCTAGAGAGTTAATGAGGACGTGTGCGGCCCCGGGGGAAAGGATGTCTTCGCCCGAGCTCCGGGAGTCTTCGGCTCGGATGCTGAGGGTTACCGGGGGTTGCTGGCCGAAAAATGTTCCTATCCCCTGCGCGGCTGAGGAGGACTGTTTTACATCTCGTATGGTTCATCGGTGGAGAGTTTTTCCTTACGGGCGAAATATCGGTGCTGTTGTGTGGACAATGATGGACAAGGATCGCCAAGGGGCGGCGCAAAAACGCCAGGCGACTGTCAGGATTCACGAAGCTCGGCCGAAAAGGCAGCGAGGAACTGCGAAGGCTGTGGCCTCCGGCGGAGGTAAGCCGCCGCTGGCGGCGAAGGCGGGCGCCTCTGCACCTAGCAAGGCGCCGGAGGCAACGGCGGGCGCCGGAGGCTCCAAGTCAGCGAAGGTGGTGCCCCCGGCCAGCGGAGTGGCGGAGGCTTCGAAGGCGGCCCGAGCGCTGCCGCTGGCGGGCAAACGTGTTGCCGACTTTGGCACCAACATTACTGTGGATGACTATCTTGGTGGTAAGTCGCTGGCCTATTATTGTTATTGTTATTATTTTTTTTATTCGAAGATGCGTTGCAGGGTCGGACGAGGGCCAGCTTGCTATGGTTGCGCCTGGCGCGGAGATCGCGACGGCGGCCATAGTGCCGAAGGCGAGGGGCGAGGCCCTTGACGCCGGAGGCGAGGTGTCGGCCCTCGCCGTTGTCAGGGGCGAGGCGGGCGCAGCGACCCGCCGGCTGAAGGGAGTGACGGAGGCGCTGAGTCAGGCGACGGAGGCGCTGAGTCAGGTCCGTTGAGCTATACTCTCTCCCCCACCTCTTTTGGGGTAACGGCCTTACGTACTACGTCGCGGCCCTGCAGGTGGCTGACTTCGCCAGCCATACTGCGTCGGGGGCCCTCACGGCGGCTGTGTCTGCCGAAGTCGAGAGACTTCGGACACAACATGCTGACGCTGTCCGTGAGAAGTCGGCCTCCGACAGCAAATGCCGTAAGCTGACGGACAGGGTGGCCGCCCTGGAGAGGGAGAAGGCTGACCTCCGGCGCCAACTGGCGGCGGAGAGGAGGGAAGCTAACGAGGCCGTCGCCAAGGGGCAGGCTGCGCAGGCGGAGGCCAAGCTGGCGCGGGCGGAGGGCAATCTTGCCAAGGAGCTCGCCGAACATCTGCAAGAGCGGCTCACCGCCCTGGAGAGCCGCGCTAAGGAGGCCGAGGCCGCAGTGCATGTGGAGGCCGAACGGACGCGCACGCAGCTTATGGATACATATCGTGAGCTGGGTGCGCGGACCGGTGACTTCGAAGTGCCGGACCGAGAGCCCGGCCTTCGCTGTCTGCAGTGGGTGCAGGAGGAGCTACTGGAACTTCCAGCCGTCGTGGGGGGGTTGATGTCGTACGCCTCCCTGGTCACCTGCGAGGGGGCGATGAACGCGCTCTCTCGCGAAGGGTGCCGGCACTTTGAGGCCCTCGACCAGGTAGATGAAGATTTTGGGCGAGATATCTATGAGGTCGAAGACCCCGTGGTGAAGGAGTCCACCGGGGCCCTCTATGACCGAATGTGGGGTCTGTACGGTCGTGAGGTGGTCAGGGAACGGGCCGAGGCTGCGAGGGCTCAGGTAACGTTGTCGTTTGTTCGGTGTTTGCTGGATGTGTTCTGTGCGTGTGCTTGCTGAATTTTTGTGTGTGTTGTCTTAGGCGGAGCGTGGCGAGCGGGTGGACGACTTCGGGGCACTGAACAGCGCGCTGCCTGGCCCGGAGCCGACCCCTGCGGAGGCCGCGACTGGAGTCGCCCTGGAAACAACCCCGGAGCCTGCGGAAGACGCGCCGAGCGTGCCCACCTCTGCTGTGGCCGGCGAAGACCTGCCCCCAAAGGTGGCCGAAGGCGCGCCTGACGCCCCCGCAGCTGCTGCGCCGAGCGCTGAAGATTCCGCGGCGGTGGTGGCGGAAACAGCGGCGGAGGAGACAGCGGAGGCTCCCGCAGCGGCAGGGCCTTCGCAGGTGGCGTAGTGGGTGTTTAGGGTTGGGGACTTTTTGGATGTTGTACTGAATTTTGGTTGCTGCGCAGGTTCAAGATTTTGGGCCTGCGCACGCAACCGCTACTACTGGGTTTTTGGCGGCTTCGACCGCGGAAGATGGAAATGAATATGGTGGGTCTGTATCTGAGTTTTTTGATTTTACTGATTCTGGGAGCTCGGTTGAGTGGACTGAGGAGTCGTCGGAAGAGGACTTGGATTATTTTGCGGCCTTGGACGTGGCTGCGGCGGAGGCTCGCCACACGCCGCGGACGCGCCAGACGTGCTGGGTCCTAGCACCGGGCGCCGACGACGAAGGGCGGTTGCAAAGCGTAGGGTTAGTGCGGAGGAAGGGGCTCGGCTTCGCGTGAGTAGGGGTGGTCGGCAGGAACTGTTGTCTTTGCCGGCCGCCACGAGCACAGGGGAAGGGGAACTGCGAAGTCTTTTTGCGGGTGAGGAGCTTAGGATAATGTTATTTAATTATAGGGAGATGGGGATTATTCCTAAGGTGGAGCCGATGTAGAGTGTGGTGCCCTCGCTTGTATATGTGTAAAAGGTTGTAAGATGTTGTGTGCCCTCGCGTGCCTGTGCCTGCGAGGGCGCTGTGTACTTTGTGTGGCATGGTTGGCTATGCTGTGCTGGTGTGATTATGGTCGGTCTTAGCGCGGATGGTTTGATGCTTTCGCTTCTGCTTTTGTTGTACTAGTTTGACTGCGCCCTTAGGCGGCTTCTGCGCGGAGTCTTCGCGAGAGACATCGGAATTTTTCGCACTTGATGTGCTTAGTCCGGCTGCACCCTTAGGCGACTTCTGCGCGGATAGTCTTCGCGATAGACATCGGAATTTTTTCGCACTTGTTGTGCTAAGTCCGGCTGCACCCTTAGGCGACTTCTGCGCGGATAGTCTTCGCGATAGACATCGGAATTTTTTCGCACTTGTTGTGCTAAGTCCGGCTGCACCCTTAGGCGACTTCTGCGCGGATAGTCTTCGCGATAGACATCGGAAATTTTTTCGCACTTGTTGTGCTAAGTCCGGCTGCACCCTTAGGCGACTTCTGCGCGGATAGTCTTCGCGATAGACATCGGAATTTTTTCGCACTTGTTGTGCTAAGTCCGGCTGCACCCTTAGGCGACTTCTGCGTGGATAGTCTTCGCGATAGACATCGGAATTTTTTCGCACTTGTTGTGCTAAGTCCGGCTGCACCCTTAGGCGACTTCTGCGCGGATAGTCTTCGCGATAGACATCGGAATTTTTTCGCACTTGTTGTGCTAAGTCCGGCTGTACCCTTAGGCGACTTCTGCGCGGACTTGTCGCACACGAGGGTGGCTAGCGCTTAGCCTCGCGGTGACTTCGAATTGGTCGAATGCCGAAGACCGTTGTCGCGGTCTTTTTTCGACACATGTTTTTGCGGGGGATTTTTCTCACATATATTACATGGCTCCGCCTCGTTAAAAACCTCACCCCCCGGGAGGAAAAGAGTGCGGGCCGGTACAAGATTGTTTGCGGCGAATTACAAGGGCGAAATCAGCCCTAAATGGGTCAAACAAAAAATTTGCGAAGGTTGTCGATGTTCCAGGAGTGCTCCAGGTCCTCGCCGTTTGGCGTTGTGAGCCTGTAAGCGCTGGGGGAAGCTTTTGACTTGACTATGAAGGGGCCCTCCCACTTGGGCTCCAACTTGCCCTTGGACTCCGTCCGAGCCGTCCGGATGAGTACGAGGTCCCCCTCGCTGAACTCCCTCGGGATGACTGTGTGGTCGCGCCATGCTTTGGTCTGGGCTTGATATTTGTTTAGGGCCTGTAGGGCGAAGACCCGGTCTCCGTCAATGAGATCTTTTGAAGTTGGCTCATCCACGTCGGGGACGGCTGACGGAACTGTACGCGGGGACCCATGCTTTATTTCTTGCGGGGTCATTGCCTCCGATCCGTATAGAAGGCGGAAAGGAGTGAACCCGGTCGCCCTGCACTCAGTTGTGTTTAGCGCCCAGACTGCCTCCGGTAATAAATCGGTCCATCTGCCTTTTCTTTCATCGAGGAGCATCTTTTTGACAGCTGTGAATATTTTCCCATTGGCACGCTCCACGACCCCGTTGGACTGCGGATGATAGACTGAAGCGAAGGCAAGCTTGGTGCCGATGGAAAAACAAAAATCCTTGAAATCTTGGCTGTCGAACTGCTTGCCGTTGTCAACTGTTAGCTCGGACGGTACTCCGAAGCGGCAAACGATGTTCTGCCAGAAGAATTTTTGGGCAGTCTTTGATGTGATTGTGGAGACAGCCCTCGCTTCAATCCATTTGGTGAAGTATTCGACGGCTATGAAGGCGAACTTAAGGTTCCCCTGAGCGGTGGGCAGGGGCCCGACGATGTCCAGGCCCCAGCGCTGGAGAGGCCATGTATGGGCAATCAGTTTTGTATATTGCGAGGGGTTGCCTGACCGAGGAGAGAACTTCTGGCAGGCTTCGCAGGACCTCGTGACCCGATTTGCGGCGCAGATCATTGCGGGCCAGTAAAACCCTTGTCGGATCACCTTGGCAGCCAGGGCTCTCGGCCCTGCGTGCGAGCCGCACGTGCCACTGTGGACTTCGCGTAGGATCTGCATGCCTTCGGTTTCGGTGACGCATTTGAGCATTGGCTGACTGACCCCTTTCTTGTATAATTGGCCCACAATCAGTGCGAAGTCCCTGCTTCGATGTCTGAGGCGCTTTGCCTCACTGACGTCAGTTGGATGATAGTACCCCTGTAGGAACAGGGTTATTGGCGTCCGCCAGTCTTCGGTCATGATTAGGTTGACTATACGGTGGCCCTCGCTATCATTAGTTATTTGGAGCCCTTCGGGGCTCCGGACGGCGGGAGCTTGCCGATGGTGTGAAAGAACACGTCGGAGGGCAAGGGCTCGCCCCTGGCGGCAGCCTTGGCCAATGCGTCGGCCTCCTCGTTCTTGGCCCTATCCACATGCTGCAGGGTGAATCCCTTGAACTGTCTCTCGAGACTTCGGATAGCCGCGAGGTATTGCATGAGCGCGGGGTCCTTTGCTGCATAATCTTTCTCGATCTGGCCGGCAACTATCTTGGAGTCTATCTTGATGATACATGTGGTGACTCCGAGGGCCCTTAGCTTGCGAAGGCCGAGGATAACCGCTTCATACTCTGTGATGTTGTTTGTGCATCTGTCGGACTCCAGAGCGAAGCTGAGGCGTGCTGCATATCTGTGTTTGACTCCGATTGGTGAGGTGACAATTGCAGCGACGCCTGCCCCCGCATGGCACCATGCGCCGTCGCAATGGATGGTCCAGACCTTTTCTATGGACGGGTCCGGCTGTGCTACTGGCCCAGTCCAGTCGACGACGAAGTCTGCCAGGACTTGCGACTTGATGGCTGTCCAGGGCTCGAAGCTGATGTGGTAGCCGGAGAGTTCGGCTGCCCACTTGGCAATCCTCACCGATGCCTCCGGGTTTCTGAATAGTTCGCCAAGCCCCCTGTCAGAGGTGACTCGGACCTTGAATGCTTCAAAGTAATGGCGCAATTTGCGCGAGGACATAACAACTGCGTAGGCGATCTTCTCCAGCTCTGTCATGTTGCATTTGGACGGTGTCAGGACTTCGGAGACATAGTAAATAGGGCACTGTCTGACTGTGCCTTCAATAGTCTGCTCCTGTACTAGTGTCGCGCTGACCGCGTGCGGCGAAGCCGCGACATAGAGCAATAGGGGGAGCGAGGAGTCGGGGCTTGTGAGGATGGCCAGCTCCGATAAGTACTGTTTTAATGAGGCGAAGGCCGCTGCTTGCTCCGGCCCCCAGGCGAAGTCTTTCGCACCGCGAAGTGTTTTGAGGAAGGGGAGACTTCGCTCGGCGGACCTGGAGATGAATCTGTTGAGAGCGGCCAATCTGCCTGTCAGACGCTGGACGTCCCTGACGGACTGCGGAGGCGACATGTCGACGATGGCCTGGATCTTGGTTGGGTTGGCCTCGATGCCGCGGTGTGACACCAGGTAACCCAATATCTTGCCCTGGCGAACACCGAAGACGCACTTTACCGGGTTAAGGCGGAGTCGTGCATCTCGCATGTTCGCGAATGTCTCGGCAAAGTCGGCGAGATGGTCCTCCTTATTCTTGCTGGCGACGACAATGTCGTCCACATAAGTAAATATGTTTCTACCGACCTGCCCTTCGAGTACTGTTTTGGTGAGTCTGGAGAAGGTGGACCCCGCATTCTTGAGTCCCTCCGGCATCCTGATGAAGCAATAAGTGCCGAAGGGTGTTATAAAGCTAGTGCTAGCCTTGTCTTCCTCCTTCATGTATATCTGGTGATAACCGGAGAAGCAGTCGAGGAGTGACATGACCTCGCATCCGGCCGCGCTATCGACTATTTTGTCGATCCGCGGCAACGGGAAATTGTCCTTCGGGCAGGCCTTATTGAGACTGGTGAAGTCTATGCACATTCGCCATTTCCCGCTTTTTTTCTGCACCATTACGACATTGGAGAGCCACGTGGGGTAAGCCACTGGCTCGATGAATTTAGCTTCTAGGAGGCGGTGCACTTCCGCCTTGGCGGCCTCTGTCTTTTCGTCGGACATTTTGCGGAGCCTTTGCTTTTTTGGTCGCACCGAAGGGTCAATTCCCAAGCTGTGCTCAATTATGGATCGGCTGACTCCGACCAGGTCTAGGGCGGACCAGGCGAAGACATCTTTATTTTTGGCCAGGCAGCAGAGAAGCCTTTCTTCTTCATGTGACGTAAGGTCTTCGCTGATAGTGACTGTCTGCTTGGGCGTGGCCTGATCTAGGGGAACAGTCCTGGTTCCATCTTGGCTCTGCAACTGTGCCTTCTCGTGCTGCTTGTCGGCTGGGCTGGCGGGCGCGGGGACCTCGCGCTGGGTCGTGAGACAGTGTACGTTCCTCTGACCAGGCACGAAGTCCCGCTCTATGTTGCGCGCCGTCTGCTGGTTGCCGTAGATCGTGATAGCGCCTAGCGGACCTGGTATCTTCATACATAGGTACAGTCCGTGGATGGCGGCTTCGAACTTATTGATGGAGCCCCGGCCCATGATGGCGTTGTACGGATATACCATGTCGACAATGTCGAAGGTTACTTGCTCACTTTGGGCATTGGGTGCTACACCGAAGGAGAGGGGAAGCTCTATTTTGCCAACGGGGAAGGTGCCTTTGCCGCCGAAGCCATACAACGGATTGTCCGAAGGCTTGAGCAGGCTGTGGCTTATACCCATGCGGTCGAAGGCGTGGAGGAAAATGATGTCCGCCTAACTGCCGTTGTCGACTAGGACTTTGTGCAAGTCCCAGCCTGCCACGCTGCAATTGATGACCATAGCGTCGATGTGGGGGGCGCTGCGCAGGTCGACGTCTCGTGCATCGAAGGTTAGCGGTATGTGGGACCACTTCGTCTGCACGACTGGGCCGGTGACCGCGACATGGTTGATGCTGCGGTAGTGGTCCCGCTTCTGCCGCTTGGTGTCGAAGTCAGTGCTGGACCCCCTGTTATCATGTGAATGACTCCGCGATATGGTTGATCGGCGAAGTCTTCCTGCTTTGGGGCATGGGGGATGTTTTGGTGTTGCTGGTGTGGTGGTGGGGGTGGAGGAGGTACGATTTGTACTTCCTGATGGTGTTGGTAAGCGTGGTGCGGTGGATGCGGAGCGGGAGCGTGGATATATGGTGGAGGGGGTGGCTGGTAATTATGCGCGACAATTCTGGGATTGTCGGCTGGCTGCGCCCGCGCCATTCTGTCTCTGGTGGCCTTCGTTTCGGGGCAGTCTTTGGTTTGGTGGGCGCAGTCTTCGCCGTGGAAAAGGCAGTAGAACCGGCGCGGCGGCTGCGCGCGCCCTCGGCCCCTGCCACGAGTTCCGTTTCCGCGGCCTTGGGGGGGATATTCCTGGCGACGAGGGGGGTCAGCAGCAGGCTGCTGGTTTGCGATGTTGTGCACTTGCTGTTGACCGCGGCCTTCTCGACCGGAGTCTGGTTGCGGAGTCCTCGTCCATGTGCGGCTGGACTGCGGGGCATCCTTGGGCTTCCGCTGTGACTCAACTTTGCGCTGGTGGAGCTCTTCGGATTTGGCATATTTTTCAAAGAGCTGATAGAGCTCCTGAAGGTTCTTGGGTGGATCTCTGATACAGTGGCTGTAGAGGACGCCGGCCCGAAGGCCACTGATGGCGTAGTGGATAGCGATCTGATCATCGACGGAGGGCAGCTGTGACTTGAGTGTTAGGAATTTGCGGTAATACTCCCGCAGAGTCTCCTTTTCCAGCTGTTTGCAGAGCGAGAGCTCGGCCAAAGCGTCGGTGTCTGGACGGTACCCTTGGAAGTTGAGAAGGAACTTGTCCCGGAGACTTCTCCACGAATCAATGGACAGCGGAGGCAATCTGGTGAACCAGGTGAGTGCTGGGCCCTCTAGGGCGATGATGAAAGACTTCGCCATTGTGGCGTCGTCCCCTCCGGCGGATGCAACGGCGACTTGATAACTCATTATGTATTGCGCCGGATCGGTGCTGCCGTTGTACTTGGGATATGCCCCTGCTCGGAAGTTAGCTGGCCAAGGCGTCACTTGCAGGTGTGGCGCCAGGGGACTGCGCTCGTCGAGGTAGTTGACCCCTTGGAATGGCGCGTCGTGGTGGAAGGCGTAGTCATGTTGGGGGAAGCGCGGGTTCTCCGGCTGCGCCCGGTGTTGCAGGGGTGGGCCATGCTGCAGGCCGAAGGGTGGCGTCTTTGCCTTCGCCCCAACAGTGAGTTTGAGAAAATTTTAGGATTTGAATTTTTGGGATGCTACATGAGGCAACAGGTAACTCACAGCATGTAGATTGTCTACGTGGGAAGACCAGCTCAGCGAACATAAGGTTCTGTCCCAGAAAACCAATTCCGCCACCCACGTCCGGACCTACACGGCGGGAGGTTGACGGAGATACTAGAGCCGCTGCCGGAGCCGAGGGAGACGTCCACAGCACCAGCCCGAGAAGAGGAACACCGTGCAGCAGGGAGCCCAAACACCAGGCCACGGTGGACAGAGATCAGACAAGAATCTCGACACTAGAGAAGTGCATGATTCTGGCAACAGAGCAGAGGTAAATCACGCTGCGCAAGCACAGCACCACTTCCTCCCACTTTGAACCACTCCCAGCAAGAATCGCCACCAGAATACCAGGGAACGAACTGGTAGTTCCAGTTCTCACCGGAGCAACCCACACGAAGAGAGGAAGAAGAACATCAGACTGCTCAGCCAGCGCCAGAGAGAGGGGAAACGCACCCATACTTATGGAGCAGACCGAGCACCAAATTCGAAGGCCGTTGAACTAAGAGAAACGACAGAGGCGACCGTGCAAGCCGGCCAAGCCGTTCAGCCTCCGCCGCCGCTCTCTGTTCCTGTTTCTGGACACACGCAGGAGGTGCCCTAGCTGGTTTTTTACCAGCGCTTTCCGGTGGGCTGCTCGACCTCCAGGCCTTGTAGCGGCCCACCGTCAGCCCCCTTGTTTTTTTAAATAAAGTGAAAATTCGTAAAATGGACAGCAACGTGTACCTCCGGGGTCATAGGGGATCAATCTCGAAAGAGGCTAAGGTCCTTTGCACCTAGCAGACGTCTAAACGATTGGTGAGTTGTTCATTATTTAGAAATAGCCTTCAAATATTCAATTGTAAATTTGTTTTTTAATTGCAGGAGAAATATAGGTAGAAGATGGTCTGATAGCAAGGTGTCGACGTCGATTGGCGGTTTGAACCGATTGGTCCGGTGGTATCGTATTACAATGCAACACAATGGCCAACATGAGCTGAGTTTATTGGAGTGAAGGTCCGATGTTCTTAATTATTGTGAGGATTTCCTTTTAGCTTTTTAGTATGTGGGGTGGTACGTAACGGATCGCAATCCAAATACTCCTTCACCAATTTGTAAGGGTACTAAATTATTTCTAGTTAAAAATAAATAGAAATATAGCCTAATCCTAATTCTACCTCGTCCTTAAATTTTATAGCGTAAAATGTGGAGCTCATTGTCACCACTAAGTATGTCTAATAAGAATTAAAGTTGAGTTTCTATTCAAGTTCTAATTAGTAATAATAGTACGATAAGATCTCTCCCTTCCAAAAAATATTATTCCCTCTGTTTTTAAATATATGATACCGTTGACTTTTTAAAAAAAGTTTGACCACTAATCTTATTCAAAAATCTATAATTTCAAGTCACGTTCAAACTACCTTAAGTGATAAAGTAAATTATAATAAAATAAAAATAAATAATATTTCATATTTTTGTTGAATAAAACGAGTGACCAAAGTTTTTTTAAAAAAGTTAACGGTTTCATATATATATCTCTACTACCTATTAAGACGGTAAGGGGTAGGCTGCCCCATTCCGTGTTCTGCCATTCCTATTCCCATTCCCAGCTGCCTGTCTTTCTCATTCCCCCTCCCTGCAAAACTCATTCACATTTCCATTCCCGGCTATCACGTGTCTTTCTCATTACCCCTCCTACAAAGCTCGCTCTAAGGGGATTCGAACCCGCGACCCCTCAAGTAAATGTGTTTGTAGCTACCACTACACCACATGTGTATTTATGTCTACATCTATTATAGTAAAACCATATACTACATCTCTCCTGAAGCCCACCTGCTACCCTTACACAATGTGTAGTAGTAGATAAGTATCACCGAGATTATTAAATTATATTTTTGGATTGAGGGAGTAGTATTTAAAGAAGAGCCTTGCATGCAATTTCTTTTGTTTGAAGAATGTTTTCAACTTAAATACTTTTTTTGCATGTGTAACATTTATTCTCCGTAATATTTTTCCATGGATCTAACTTATAAATCATTTTCATAAACCAATGCCAAAGATGAATCCATGTTTCTTACTTGGAAACTCCAAACAAACACCACTAGCACGAGGCGCTCGCGTTGGCGTCGCTCACCGACGACGAGAAGAAACTTGGCGACTACCAGTTCGACCTCTGGAAGCAGTCCTACATGGCCCATGCGCCGCTGTGTACGGTAAGCTCCGACGCAGCCGCCGCTTGGACGCGGTCCAGAGCGGCTGCACCGCGCTGTCCATCGTCAAACATGGGGACCTCATGGTCGTCGCCAATGTCGACGACTCTCGGGTTGTTCTGGGCACCACAACCTACGACGACGCCATCACGCCGTCTAGCTCATCATCCATCTGAAGCCTAACCTGCCACGTAAGTCGCTACTGACCGGCCATGAATTCTTGTGCGCTGGAATGACGACCATTGTTGTTGTTGGGTGAGTGTCCTCGAACAAGATGTATGTAGAGGAGTAGCACATCCGGTGGTGCAACGACCAGGTGTACTACCTCGCTGATGAGCCAGGGGTGCACTTCATTTGGCAGCCTAGCCAAGAGTGATCGGTAAATCGCGCGCGTTCGATGACTATTATATCAAGGATTGTGGCGTCATCTCGACACCGGAGGTGAGCAGAGGTGGACCGACAACAATGATCACTCGCCATCGTCGGGGTAGCTTTTGTGCCGGCCTGCCTTTAATTCTCTTCGCAAACACACACTTGCATTTTTTGTTTAAGCAAGCGTGTATGGTGGTGCGTGCCTGATGACTAACGATGTACGACGGAACTTCTACCGGCAGGTGTGGCACGTGCTTTCCAATGATGAGACCATGCAAATCATGACATATATCGAAGTCTGCATGATACTGATGGTTGCAATATAGTAGTGAAACAACTAAATTAAAATAACAAAATTTATGTATGGCTAGGATCACAAATGGATTATGAAATATTTTCTTATAACAATATAAGACACATTTTGTATATAAGTTATCATGGTATTATATGTTCCCGTTGCAACGCACGGGTACTGACCTAGTCTAAGAATGAAGGTAGTACTATTTTATTGCTCATGTTGGAACATATGCATTGTGTCGGTTGTCCTTGGGGGTCTACAACGGGCATGGTTCTATGCCTTCCGAGTTTTATATGAACCTCTGTACCAAAGATGCCATATGCATTAAACCTTGTGGAGAGAGAATCTGTAAAGTCCGAACGGTTCTAAACCGATAATCTTGAGACTACCCGTCATGAACCAGTAAATTCTCAATCTCTAGACAAAAAAAAACACACATTTGGATGCCAACTTGTGGACCAGAGTTTTGACCTTCTGGTTTTTACTCAAGGCTCAAGACTTCGATAGAAGAGAATGTTAGTCATCTGCCTGTATACACACAACAGCCCGTCCCTTCCACCAGCCGTACCTTCTTCCCCGGCTGCCGGCCCCCTGCAGACCTGCACATTACTGCTGTGTGCTTGCTAACAGTTGACCCATGGCTAGAGCTGCAGCGCTCGCCAGTTCTTTGGTCCTGCTGTGCCTAGCATTGGCCGGCAGCACAGACGCGGCGAGGAAGACGGTTGGGGCGTACAGGCTCCGGAACAAGAAGGGGGACTTCTCCATCAAGGTCACCAACTGGGGAGCCACACTCATGTCTGTCATCGTTCCCGACTCCAAAGGTATGGCTTCCACTGCTCCCGGAGCATCCAATCCATCCATCTGCTTGCGTAACGACGTTTTGTGAACAAGATGTCATGCTTTCTTGCTGTAGGAAACCTGGCCGACGTCGTCCTTGGGTACGACAAGCTCGCACAGTACGTGGTACGGTGGTAGGGTACTAGGGTCACAAATACCTCTGTTCTGAGAATTTTGTATTAAACCGTCTATATATGATCAGGACGCTTCTTCCGCCTTCGGAACCGTGGTCGGACGAGTAGCCAATAGAATCGCCAACGGCAGCTTCGTGCTTGATGGCAAAACCATCCGTCTGAACAAAGACGGCACCACCACACTTCACGGTAATTGATTGGGGATTCACCCTGCTTTCTTCAACCTCATGTCCATGCCATGCACGATGATAGATTGTGTATATGCATTTGACCAATCGTTCACTGGTTTGGTCATGCTGCCATGCCACCGCATGTAAATGGATCACCACAAAGGTGGGCACCGGGGGTTCAACAGAGTCATCTGGACGGTGAAGGAGTACGTGCCCGGCGGCGACTCCCCGTACATCACGCTCTACTACCGCAGCTTCGACGGGGAGCAAGGTGAAAACCAATAACGTGCTCACGCAGAACGCGACGACGACGACGCGCGCGGCTCTAACGACGACTTGTTCCGCAGGGTTCCCGGGGGACCTAGACGTGTACGTGACGTACCAGCTGTGCTGCGGGCCGTACGAGCTGAGAGCGGTGATGAACGCGACGGCGCTGGACAAGGCGACGCCGGTGAACCTGGCGAACCACGCGTACTGGAACCTGGCCGGCAGCGGCGACGCCCTCGGTCACCTAGTCCAGGTGCTAGCGTCGCGGTACACGCCGGTGGACGCGGCCATGATCCCGACGGGGGAGGTCGCGCCGGTCACCGGCACGCCGTACGACCTGCGCGCGCCAACGCTCCTGGGCTCGCGCATCAAGCACGTCTCCGCCGCCGGCATGGCCGGGTTCGACGTCAACTACGCGGTGGACGGGGACGGGTTCCGGTTCCGGCGGGTCGCGCGCCTCCGTGACCCGGCGTCAGGTCGAGCGCTGGAGCTGTGGGCCAACCAGCCCGGGGTGCAGCTCTACACCAGCAACTGGCTCAGCAACGTCGAGGGCAAGGGCGGGAGGGTGTACGGGCAGTACGGCGCGGTGTGCCTCGAGACGCAGGCCTTCCCGGACGCCGTGAACCACCCCAACTTCCCGTCGGAGATTGTGAGGCCCGGCGGGACGTACCAGCATGACATGCTCTTCAAGTTTTCCTTCTAGTTAATGCCCTTCTTTCTTTCGTCAGCAGATGCAGATCAGATCAGCCATCTCGTACGAGTGAGCTCTAATAATAAATCAGCATACAGAGATGTAGTGTCGGCGCTATGATGCCCCTATTCCCATTCCACGAAGACTTGGTAATTGGTATTTGAATCGAACTTAATTTGTTCTTTGTTAATTAGAACAAGCGGTTACGTTCTTTTTTGCTTCATCATGTATCATGTAAGGCATTTAGGCAAACACCAATTTATTCTAGATGAGATGTGTTGAGCACCAAATTGAGCGCGGACGGTCCGGCCCTGAGGCCGGACGGTCCGCGGTCCGGACGGTCCGCGCCTGTGGGCCGGACGGTCCGCGCGTGCGCAGAACAGATTAGGGTTCCGAGTTTTGTGCTACGGTTGTTAGCTAAAATCATGGGATAAGCTCGGAAATTAGTTTGTAAAGGGTCCAGCCCCCCTCCTCTATAAATAGAGAGGTATACGGCCGATTTGTAATCATCAACAATCGAATCAATACAACTTTTATTCGCATTTTATCCTAGGAGTAGTTCTAGTCTAGTTTAGGTTTAGCCTCTCAATCCCCAAATTCTTCGCCTCTCTTCGACTCTACGCCGATTGGAGGAGTCTAGGTCGGCCGGCCCGAGCCTAGACAACCCCTAGGATCTCTCCTCCCCGACGGGGTCCCTCCCGGGAGCGAGATCCAGGCGCCGTCGGCGATCTTCCGCCGTCCCTGCGTACGTGCGGACCGTCCGGCCCCAGGGCGCGGACCGTCCGGCCGTCAGGCAGAAGTCCCAGCAGCGCACCAGGCTGCGGACCGTCCGGCCCCAGGCCGCGGACAGTCCGCCCTTGCGCAGGGAGCACCACCGCGCCTCGCACCAGGCCGCGGACCGTCCGGCCCCTGCGCGCGGACCGTCCGCCCCTGTGCAGAGGGCACCGCCACGGTTCTTGTTGAGTGTTTGGCGCTCCGAAAAGGCGTCAACATACTTTTTGGCGACTCCGCTGGGGACAACACATATAGACCTATCAAATCGGCCCTCAATGGCCGGTTCAAAAGATAGCTCTGAGGTTTCCACCAGCAATATCATCACACCGACATGGGAAGCCTTGCCGGCTGAAGAACAGCTTCTGTTCGAGGAGCGCCAGGAGCAGCTGATCCAAGAAGCAAAGGCGAAGTTCCTGGCTGACTTCAAAGTGGACAGGAACAACAAAGTCGTTCGGCAACGGGCGACAGATCTGGCTTCGCTCCGACCTACTACGATTACCCCAAATGTAAGTAGCACCAACGAACTCCAATCTCTTAAAGCTTACATAGACGAACAGCGAGAACAGATGCAAAATATTATAGGGGTTATGCAAAACGATTGTAGGAGACTAGTACGTGCATTTGATAAATCTAGTATAGCAAATTTTCCTTCACACGAGGTTGAATTAGGAGATAATACACGTAATACATCGGTTAAAGGTTGTCACGACCAGTCACAACCCCCTTATGGGATGCCGATGGACACGTACCCTGAGCAAACGCAAATCGGCAGTAAACCAGCCGATCTACACATGTCCGGACCGTCCGCTCGCGAGCGCGGACCGTCCGGGTCAGCCACAGTCGGGCCCATTTTTAATGAGTTACCTAGACACGCACCCGAGCCACCACATAGGGCACCGAATTTAAACTATCCAGTCGGACGGTCCGCATACAACGACGGACGGTCCGCATATAATCACGGACGGTCCGGGTACGTATCCGGACAGTCCGCGCATGAGTCTTTTGAGGGGGATTATTACCTGAATCCTCGCCCGTCCCAACAACACTTCCCATCACATTATGCAATGCACCAGCCCATTAATTCAGGATCCAGAGCCCAGGAAAGCTTCCCGGCCCCACCTAGAAGGCCGGAAAGAAACGATCAAACATATGAGCCATATAGCGCAAATGGAAATGCACCACGTAGCTCAAACCAATGGGGGGAACGACAACATACTAACATGCAACCAACCCCATCTATGTTTGACCAGAGAGCCGGTGGTCTTGCACCGGCTGCCATTGGTATAGTGAGGGAAGAAATAGCCGGGGCGTTCCGAGATAAGCTCGGAGTAAGCATGATCCCTGGGGGGCAATCATATCGGAAGCCTTATGACAGCCGATTTGATCACCACCCATACCCACAGGGAACTAGGATACCCGAGTTTGCAAAGTTTTCGGGTGACCAAAGAAAAAGCACGCGTGAGCACATAGGCCAGTTCCTAGCACAATTAGGAGAACTGGCCGACACCGAAGCATTCCGTGTGCGTTTATTTTCATTATCCTTAACAGGGACTGCATTCACATGGTATGCCACGCTCCCTCCTAATTCCATTTTGTCATGGGGAGACTTAGAGCAAAAATTTCATGAACACTTCTTCTCTGGTGATTATGAGCTAGATTTAGTAGACTTAGTGACCCTACGACAAGAAAAGGATGAATCGGTTAGTGATTATATCCGGAGATTCCAGGATACGAGAAACCGATGCTTTCAAATTCATTTAACAGATAAACAACTGGCGGGAATAGCCTTTGATGGATTGCGCTATTATTTAAAAGAGAGATTAGAAGGCATCCAGTTCTTTACTCTAGCACAATTACATCAGAGAGCTTCGGCTTGTGAAAGCCGAAGCAAAGAACTAGTCAGAACGGTTCATCATAATGTCCCTATAGTAGAACACAATCAAAGTAGTTCGGACGATGAACCAAAGAAAGTTTACACTGCCGAAATAGTTTGGCCCGAGCAGGCCAAATCTTCGGCTTGCTACTCCTTGCAGTCAGTTCAAAAGGAACGACAAGAGGAGGTTAAGTTTACATTTAATGTCGGCAAATGTGATAAGATATTCGATGAATTACTAAAAAATGGTAACATTAAAATTGATTATATCGTTCCACCTGCCGACGAACTAAAGCGTCGCGCATACTGCAAGTGGCACAACTCATTTTCCCATGCCACTAATGATTGTAATGTGTTCCGACGACAAATTCAATCGGCCATTAATGAGGGACGATTGAAATTTCAGGAGGACACGGAGCCCTTCCCAATGAATGTGATCGACTTTAATGGCAAAAAGGTCCTAATTCGGCCCAACACAGCCGATAAGGGCAAAGACAAAGAAGTCATCATCGGCAACGCACGGGAGGCCGATGGAAACAACAAAATTTCTTGCAGGAAAGTGATGGCCGAGAAGACTCCTGATGGAGGGGAGACACTGAAGGTAACCATCAGCGCTGGGGGGCAAGCACAGACAAGGGGGTATGCGCGAGAACCCATACTACGCATCGCGGACGGTCCGGTGTCTAGGTGCGGACGGTCCGGCAACGTCGAAGAGCCGCGGCGACCACGTACCTTCAAACCACGACGACCAGAAATAGGTACGTGGAAAACTAACATGTTCAAGGCAACTGGTCGGTTGGTAAAATCTAGCCCGACCTTTGATCAATTATTGTCTAAATATGTGAAAAAGAAGGCTGGCTCTAGCGACCGGCCACCAAACGGACCTCGCTTACCCACCCAGGTGCGACGACAGGTTAGGCCGATTGGACCACCACACCAATCGGAAAGGACGGGAGGTCATAATGTTCAATTAAAACCTAACGTACCTGCATGGACACCTCCACCACCATATCTACCTATGCCATATTCATACACATACATACCTCCACCATACGTCCCAAATCAAATGTGGGGCATGCCACCATACCCATTTAGGATGCCACAGTACCCCGCTTGGGGGGCACCCCAAACATCTGTATTCAATAGGTTGACACCTCCAGTACAAGACCGATTGAGAGCCCCTCAATCTGGTCCACGAGCACAGGCCCAGCAAGATTGCCGAACAACTTGGCCCCAAAGGCTGACTAATCCGGCAGGGGGGCATACAGCTACAACCTCCAACAGAACGAAAAAGGGAGAGGTCATTAAAATAGGAGCGACAGATGTCGTCGTACAACAAAATAACGAAGGGCCGATGATTTTTGGTGAATCGGCCAACACAAACAAAAAAGAAAGTACGACTGTCAATAAAATAGCCGATCCAAAATACTCCATGCCTCGATGGTGTCCATCAGGATTGACACGATCGCAAAAGCGAAAATTACAGTGCCTCAGAGCAAAGGAGAATCAGGAAAAAGAGGCAGAAAGAATATTCAATGACACGCATCCGCAGTATCCGCCACCGCAAAAGAGATGGAGACCAAAGGCCGTTGAGAAAAGTCAAACGGCCACAAAGATAGTAAATAAAACAACAACTGTGCATCTCTCTGCAGGTATGGTAGACTGTCCGGCTATAAAGGCCGGATCATCTGCACAGGACGCGGACCATCCGACCCCTGAGGCCGAACCATCCGCACTACACCAAGACACTTCCGACGACGTACCGACGCCCATGGAGGAAGACGACCTGCAAGGAGAAGACCTGGTCGACTACGGAGCTACGCCAGAACACTTAGAGAATTAGGAAGGCAAGGCGACGAATTGGTCAGGACCAGTATGACGCTCGGCGATGTTGGGACTGACAGTTCGATCAAATCTAAAGGGATCACGTCCGTTGAGTCAACCATCGAGACCAAGGCCACTGCGTACCATCCTAGTAAGTGGCAAGATGCCTAAGAAAACCGATGTGATAACATCGAGTTAGTTGCTTTTGGTTCGCTCAGCTCCACCAAAAGGCAGGGGGGCATATGTTGAGCACCAAATTGAGCGCGGACGGTCCGGCCCTGAGGCCGGACGGTCCGCGGTCCGGACGGTCCGCGCCTGTGGGCCGGACGGTCCGCGCGTGCGCAGAACAGATTAGGGTTCCGAGTTTTGTGCTACGGTTGTTAGCTAAAATCATGGGATAAGCTCGGAAATTAGTTTGTAAAGGGTCCAGCCCCCCTCCTCTATAAATAGAGAGGTATACGGCCGATTTGTAATCATCAACAATCGAATCAATACAACTTTTATTCGCATTTTATCCTAGGAGTAGTTCTAGTCTAGTTTAGGTTTAGCCTCTCAATCCCCAAATTCTTCGCCTCTCTTCGACTCTACGCCGATTGGAGGAGTCTAGGTCGGCCGGCCCGAGCCTAGACAACCCCTAGGATCTCTCCTCCCCGACGGGGTCCCTCCCGGGAGCGAGATCCAGGCGCCGTCGGCGATCTTCCGCCGTCCCTGCGTACGTGCGGACCGTCCGGCCCCAGGGCGCGGACCGTCCGGCCGTCAGGCAGAAGTCCCAGCAGCGCACCAGGCCGCGGACCGTCCGGCCCCAGGCCGCGGACAGTCCGCCCTTGCGCAGGGAGCACCACCGCGCCTCGCACCAGGCCGCGGACCGTCCGGCCCCTGCGCGCGGACCGTCCGCCCCTGTGCAGAGGGCACCGCCACGGTTCTTGTTGAGTGTTTGGCGCTCCGAAAAGGCGTCAACAAGATGATGTTCATTCCTTCCACAAATTTGATTGAATGAATTCATTTCTCGTATTATTAGTGACTATTAGTCTACGAGGAATGAAATAATGATGGATTAATTTATTTTATTCCACCACCAAATAAAAAAGTGAAGGGTGAGAATATGATGCACTAACTCATTTTTCAAACCAAGCACAATATGCTATTAAGGTTTCTCTATATCTTACTGTATTAGACTATCTCCAGCAGACTCCCTATTTCACTCTCTATTTCAAACTCAACTCTACAAACAGTACAATCTACAGTGCAAAACAGTACTTTACCCAACCGTTTACACTACCTGCTAGAGATACCCTTACAATAACTCTGGTACGGCCCCTACTTGAGCCATCAAAACTAAATAAGTTTTTAAAAAACAAGATCCAACAGAATCACTACTAGAACCTTAAATTTTGAAGAACCCTTAAATCTATCCTCTAACCCTCATTTGTGGTCTTGTGGAGCTCTTGGGGAAGCCCCTACTTTGAAGCTTCGGTCTTTGTCGTGCAAAACAGAGGAATTAATTAGATCAAAAGATATGTATTTTACAGACTAGAGAGGGGCTACCTATAAACCCTGAAGTAAAGGTCCGCCCATTGAATCACCAACCGCCCACCGCCATGAACTTTTCTCCTTCTCGAATGGCAACCTTTGGCAAATGGTAGCATTGATATCATAATCCGGTAAAAGCATGATGCGCTCACACACCATGTTACCCCAGGCACCCTATTGATTTAGGAATCACAGCACTTTTACAAGCTCAAATAAGTTACATAGTTACGGTAGCGTCAGGGGCGGATCTAGGCTCTTTTTGTGGTGTCATGTGACACCAATGAATTTTAGTAATCTCTATTAGAATGTATGTATGTTAGCACTTAAATGAGTTGATGATTTTATAATTTAATAGAGATGACACCAATGATTATTTTGTCTAGATCCGCTCTAGCAATCACATTTTGCTTGTGAACTATTCATAATGTTATATGCTAGTATGTTCTTTTTTGCACTTCCCATTACCGGGAAATTGAGAAGGGGAAGTTTTGTACAGCTCGACACTAATAGAAAAAGACTCAAAACTTGCGGGACGATATATTTTTACAGACGGATTCGGTTATCAAACGACTGTGCTATTTTTAGTGGCGGTTACTTAAGAAAACCGCCACTAGAAATCGTATTTCTACAGTCAGTTTCTTAAGAAAACTGCCTGTAAAAATACATGATTTCTAGTGGCGGTTTTTTAAGAAACCGCCTGTACTTATCGATTTCTAGTTGCGGTTTTCTTAAGGAACCACCACTAAAAATCATTTTTATCCTTAAATTTTCGAGTTTTTCAAACGACCTTGTATAACAAAACCACCAAAATAAAAATTGTAGATCTCTAAAAGTTATGAAACTTTGTAGTGACAACTTTTTTATTTGAACTCATTTCGGTTCTCAAAATTGAATCTAAGTATGTCAAATTTAAAATTCAAATTTTGTAAATTACCTCGGATGAAAAAAGTGTCAAAATGAAAGTTGTAGAACTTCAAAAGTTATTCAACTTTGTAGTTGACAACTTTTTTATTTGAATTCGTTTACGTTCTCAAATAAGCAATTTACACTTAAATAGTTGTAACATGTGAAAAAAAACTATAAACTAGAGATAAAGCATGTCATAGACGGAGTGACATTGGAGCGTATGTACGAGGGTGAGGTTGACGGTTTGATTTCTAACAATCACGTAGCACGTGAATTTTGTGTGAAAAAATGCCACGACTTCGACGGAGACGGGTAGGTGGGGTAGGCTGAGTCCTCTCCTTAAATAATTTTTTTACTGTTTTAAAAACTCGTTTAATGTTTCTAAAAATAATTTTTACTAGCAAATTTATTACGTGGACTATCAGTGGATTCCACTGGTGGTTTTCTTAACTCAACCGCCAGTGGAAATCGATTTTCACCCGCGGTCCTCAGTTACCCGCGTGTAAAAATGATGATTTTTACTGGCCCCTACCACCGACGGTTCTAAGAAATGCTAGTGAAAATAGGTTTACAACCGTCACTATAGAGCTTCTTTGTACTAGCGTGAGATGTTCATAGTCAAGCCTTCCTGGCACCTCCTTGCAAATAAATGGAACTGATTCTTAGCCAACTTCCTGCACTGCTCTAGACCCAAACAAGGTGCCTGAAAGAGAACTCGAGCCACAAAGGATCTGGATTCTGCAAGTGACTAAACGTTGTCTGCCAAAGGAGGAAATTGGTCAGTCGAGTCTCGCCTGAAGTCCGGATGACGATATCAGGATCTGGGCAACCAGCACTATATACATGTGGCCATCCAAATCCGCCACTGAAGTCTCTGAACACACACCGTTATTCGCAGCATGACTATAGATGTCCATCCGGGCCGTCCGGCACGGACCCGGCCCGAACCTGGTTAGGCACGGCATGAACATGGTCGTGTCTGGCCTGACACACTATTTTCTCGGGCCATGCCGGATCGAGTCTCTTGCCAGGACATGTGTCCAAGCACGGCTCGGACAGGCCCAAAACGTGCCGAGCTGGCCCGAAAGCCTGTGGGCCATTTTGGGCCGTGCCCTCCACTGGCCTAGCACACCCTAAAAAAATCAGAAATTACAAAAAATTCTAAAATTCACAGCACAACACACAAGCACACATAACATATGAAAACAGATAATTATGGAGCTGTGCGCAATGGCTGGCTCATTAAAAACCTTCTTAGACAAAAACTCACACCTCGTGAAAAAAAGCCTAAGAAGGAAAAAAGAGTACAACCACAACTTCTAAGCCCTAAGGCATAAGTTCATACAGTACATGAGTTCATACAGTCGATGAGTTCATTACAAGAATAAGCCATCAAGCATCAGGCAAACAACTAAGCTAGCCCACCACCAGTCCACCACCAACTACTATTTGTGTTCTTCTAGATCATCAAGGTACAAATTCTCATGTTCAGCTTCAAGTTCCCGTGTCTCTTCCTCCTCAGTATGCTGTAGGTGAGCATCAGCAAGCTCCCAGTCTTTTATGCAAGACAAAACCTCGACCATATCTAGAGCCAGGCGACGTCGACGCTCTTCAATCACCCTGCCAGCAAGACTAAAGGTAGACTCTAAAGATATAGTAGAAGCTGGGACTGTCAAGACATCTTTAGCAAGTAGAGCAAGATTAGGATAAGTGAGCTTATGCTGATGCCACCAAGATAGGACATTGAAGTCCTCATCAAACTCAGTTATAGTATCACTATCTAAGTAAGATGCCAGCTTAGAAGTGGATGCAGCAGTAGAGATAGAACTAGAACCTGGTCTCCTTCCCACAGAAAACTCACCATCATAGTCATCATCACCATAGATGTCATCCCATGCCATTTTTTTCTTACCAGAACCAAGAGATGTTGGGTGTTGATTAGCACGCAGGCGTGTGTCACCAAATTTAGCTTCATACAACTGAAATATCTTGGATAGTTTAGATCTAACTTCAATTGGAACATTAGAGTAATTTGTACCAGTTAAGCTAGCTAACCTGACAAGGAGTTTGTTAAAACCCCTCGTCTTAGCCCTTGGGTCTAAAATAAATGCAACAACATATAGAATAGGAATATCCCTCCAATATTTCAAAAATTTATCTTTCATAGGAACAACAGCAGCCATAAGAAGTCTATCATACTAGTATCCATCTCAAAAGGTATCCTGAGTCATGCAACTAAGGTTTCAAACAACTCCTACACTTAAGTGCACATTACAAACCTACAAACAATAAGTGTAGTAAAATAGCATAATAAGTAGGTTATGCATAAAACCGGGGCTTGCCTTCCAAAGCTGGGGCAGGCAGATCCTCGAGGGCAGTCTCTGGTGCTGGATCCTGGGCTACCTCCTGAGCAACTCCTTGCTCCGGCACGAGGATGTATTCCCCGTCGGCGAGATTACAGTCTATCGAATGCAATGCATAAGATATATGCATAAAAATGATGTGAACATTTGGAAAGGTTATGCATAGTAAAATAGTATTAAGTTTAGTGTTTCTCTAGGGTTTCTTTTTGGATATACTTAAGAGTTTTGTATTTTCATCTATTTCTCCCAAGGTTTCCCTTTTTCTTTCTATTGCTTCTTATTAAGCATTTTTGAACCATCAGGGTTAGTTAACATTTTCCAAAAATGTTATAAAAATTACAGTGGGTAAATATTTACATTTGTGGGTTCTCTTAAAAATTTGAGGTGGATATTAATTCAGATACTACTTGTGCAAAATTAACAAAAACAAGTGTAAAAGGACATTTTACACTATAGCTATGATTTAAATGAGGCCTCTATATCAAATTTTATTTTTTGTCAAGATTCATAGGTGATATTAGGCCTCTGTGTTAAAAATCACTGAAAAAGACCTACTGAATATTTAGTTGTGATTTTCTAAAGTTTAATGCCAAAAAGATACTTATAATTAACTTGTTATTTGAAAAATATCAAACAACAGAACTCATATTTTTCCTATATTCATAATAACAAAATATTAGTTATCCCAAGGCTGGGGGTGGTTTCTCCTCAGGATTATTTTTCTAAGATTTTCCTAAGTTTTCATTATTTTCCTAAAATAAAAGGAAAGGCATTTCTTTTGCACTACCAGAGGGTCTAATAAAATTTTCGAGTGAACTATACTAAATAAGTGAGCTAGCAAAAATATGGTTGCCCCTAGTTATTATTTTACACTACCTTTTCTATTTTCTTTAACTTTGAGCTAAAATGATTTTAAATGGTAAACCCTACCTTAATTTGGTGTACTGAGGGGTTTACTATTTTTTATACAGATTAGGGAGTGATTAAGTACTTCAATTGGAACATTAGAGTAATTTGTACCAGTTAAGCTAGCTAACATGACAAGGAGTTTGTTAAAACCCCTCATCTTAGCCCTTGGGTCTAAAATAAATGCAACAGCATATAGAATAGGAATATCCCTCCAATATTTCAAAAAATTATCTTTCATAGGAACAACAACAGCCGTAAGAAGTCTATCATTTTCAAATGAATTTAGATGTCTGGCTATCCTCAGAATATGGTGTAGCATCAAAGTAGCAGTAGGGTAGTAAACACCAGACAATGCAATAGTGGATTCATAAAATAATTCTAGGAAAGAAAGAACTTTTTCAGCAATTGTCCAATGATCATCAGTGAGTAAAGGAGTACCATCAGGATGCAAAGGATACTGAGTTTTGATAAAAACAGAAAAGCTGGACTTGTATGGTACTAGGTGTTTAAGCATTAAGTATGTAGAATTCCATCTAACATCCATGTCAACACCAAACTTACGAGGACGAATAGCCATACTCATACAATAGCTTTTATATGCAACTATTCGTTGATTTGAAGCATTTAAAAAGGTTATAGTAGTTCTAAAATCATCAATATAAGCTTTCAAATGTTGAAGACCAACTTTAACAATTAAATTAATAACATGACATGAACATCTTTGATGCAAGAACATAGTGCACAAGTCATCATCAGTAGGTGTAAAAGAATCATCATCATCATCAGTCACAACAGGAGCAGGCACACCAAGGTAACGAGACAAGAAAGGTCTCAGATATTTCATGGCAGTATTGTTTGATGAAGCATTATCTAAGGTGATTGCAAATACTTTATCAGTTAAAGCATAATCATCTATCACAGTAGTAACCAGATTAGCAATACTAACACCACTATGTTTACCATCAATTAAGCTTAGACCAAGCAACCTTTTTTCTATTTCCCAGTGAGAATTCACAAAATGAGCAACTACACTTAAATAGTCTTCCTTAGCCTTGCCAGCCCAAATATCAGAGGTTAGACAAATAGATGTAACATCAGTTTTCAAAGTACCAATTAAGTTTACCTTACGCTCATTATATAACTTAATCATGTCCCTAGCAGTGGTTTGCCTAGAAACATGCACAAATCTAGGGTTATGTGAACGAGTGATGTATTCTTTAAATGCATCAGTGGAGCCATGCCATAGAGGTAGATCATCTCTAGCTATCAAACGACAAAGTTCACTCCTTGCAACAGAAGGACAGTACTCCCAACGCTGCAAAGAACCATCGGGGTTGTACTTAAGCACAGATAGGGTTTGGCCAGAGTGATCGTTGTTGGGGCGAAGGCGAAGACGCCACCCTTCGCTCGATGCCTTCGCCGATCTGATCGAACCAACGGAGGCTAAACGGCCGGCAGTTTCCACCCTTCGTCCGATACGCTGCAAGACGAAGGCCTACGACGAGGTCGCTCCGTCTCGCGGCCTCGTCCAACACGAAGGCCCACGTAGAATTCGACCCATTGTAACAGGCCCCGCGCGGCTGAGCGCATTACGGGCCCGGTTTGTGAAGGCTTTTCTGTAATGACAGTTTGTAACCCTGCTTTATGGGAATATTCCGGGGATGACCTAGGCGCTTGAGGGCACATGCGTCCTTAATCCATGACGCTAGGCACTCAGGCACCTATAAATACCCCCGCACAGTGCCCTTGAGAGGCTGGATTAACAGAGCAATTGCCTTCTTGAGCTAAAACCTTGTTTGCTTCCCTTTCACTCCCCCGTTGGATCATCTTGTTCGGGAGAGCAAGTTCCAACATTTGGCGCCCACCGTTCGTGCTACGAAAAACCACCCGCGATGGCACCCAAGAGAGCTAGCTCGAAGGCAGCCCCATCCGTTGACGAAGCTGCGAAGGCAGCGCTGCTGGCCGAGAAAAGGGGTAAGGCCCTCGTCGACACCACCCACCAAGAAGCCTACGAAGACGACACACTCAGCAAGAGGCAGCGCAATGAACAACCCACACCCGAAGGCAGTCTCTGCACCTGCAGCTCCGGAGGACAACCGCAACCTCCCCCAGGCTTCGCTCCACCAGAGGGCGCGGATGCCACCAAGGACGGCGAAGTCATCGTCGTTTCAGCAGAGGAACAGCTACAGTTATGTGCCTTGCGCATCAAGAACCGCAACCTCCAGAAGCAAAAAGAGATCCTCGAGGCCAAGCGCCAACGTGTGTCTGCGCAAGCCAAGGTGCGCCAGATGATATGCGATGAAGAGCAGAAGGCTCAGGAGCTTGAGCAAGAGATCACGCTCATGCAGCGAGAAGGCCAACTCGGTCTGCAACATGGCCCACCCCTCCAGCAGCGCGCACAAATCGAAGACCTGTTCATCCCTCAGCGCGAACACGCCATCCCGCACGCCGCAACATTCCAAGGTGTCAACTACCTTAACGAGCGGAGTCCCCTGGCGCCACACCTGCAAGTGTCACCATGGCCCGCCAACTTCAGGGCAGGGACCTATCCCAAGTACAACGGCAACACTGACCCAACACAGTACATCATGAGCTATCAGGTCGCCGTTGCATCATCCGGAGGGGACGACGCCACGATGGCCAAGTCATTCATCATCGCCCTCGAAGGCCCGGCCCTCACCTGGTACACCAGGTTGCCCCCATTGTCCATCGACTCCTAGAGAAGTCTCCAGGACAAATTCCTGCTCAACTTCCAAGGGTACCGCCCAGACACCGACGCCTTGGCTGAACTTTCACTCTGCAAGCAGCTGGAAAGAGAAACTCTGAGGGAGTACTACCACAAGTTTCTGACTCTCAAGTCACAACTGCCTTTGGTTGATGACCAAATTGCCATTCACTACGCCATCAGTGGTCTTCGGGCTGACGTCCTTTACAGCCACTGCATCAGAGATCCACCCAGGAACCTCTAGGAGCTGTATCAGCTATTCGAAAAATACGCCAGATCCGAAGAGCTCCACCAGCGCAAAGTCGAGTCTCAGAGGAAACCTAAAGACCATCCGCAGTCCAGCCGTACGTGGACGAGGCCTTCGCAGGCAGACTCCAGTCGGGACGGCCGAAGTCAGCAGCAGGTACACAACATCGCCAACCAGCACCCCGCTGGTGAGGCCCCCCGCCGCCAGGAGTATCCCCCCCAGGGACGCGGAAATGGAACTCGTGGTCGGGGCCGGGGATGTGCGCAGCAGGCACGCATATTTTACTGTTTGTTCTACGGCGAAGACTGCGTGCACCCTACAAGAGACTGCCCAGAGACGAAGGCCACCAGAGACAGGATGGCACGGGCGCAACCAGCTGACAACCCTAGAGTTGTCGTGCACACATATCAACAACCCCCTCAGCCATACAACCACGGCCCCGCTCCGCACCCACCTCACCACGCATACCAACACCACCAGGAGGTACAAATCGTACCTCCCCCACTCCCACCTCCACACCCGCAACAGCAAAACATCCACCACCCCAACCACCCACAGGCCCCAAAGCAAGAAGACTTCGCCGATCAGCCATATTGCGGAGTCATTCACATGATCACTGGGGGGTCCAGTGTCGACTACGACACGAAGCGACAAAAGAGGGACCACTACCGCAGCATCAACCACGTCGCCGTCACCGGTCCAGTCGTGCAGACAAAGTGGTCCCATGTGCCATTGACCTTCGACGCCCGAGACATCGACCTGCGTAGCGCACCCCACATTGACGCCATGGTTATCAACTGCAGCGTGGCAGGCTGGGACCTGCACAAAGTCTTAGTCGACAATGACAACCAGGCGGATACCATTTTCCTCCATGCCTTCGACCGCATGGGTATCAACCACAACTTGCTTAAGCCTTCGGACAACCCACTGTATGGCTTCGGCGACAAGGGCACCTTTCCTGTCGGCAAAATAGAGCTACCCCTCTCCTTCGGTGTAGCTCCCAATGCACGAAGTGAGCAAGTCACGTTCGACATCGTCGACATGGTGTACCCGTACAATGCCATAATGGGTTGGGGCTCCATCAACAAGTTTGAGGCAGCCATTCACGAACTTTACCTGTGCATGAAGATCCCAGGTCCGCAAGGCGCGATCACAGTCTACGGCAACCAGCAGGCCGCGCGCAACATAGAAAGAGACTTCGTTCCTAGGCAAAGGAACGTACACTGCCTCACGGCCCAGCACGAGGTCCCCGAGTCTGCCAGCCCAACCGCCAAAGAACACGACAAGGCACAGCTGCAGAGCAACGATGGGACCAAGAATGTCCCCCTCGACCAAGCAACGCCCAAGCAAACGGTCACCATCAACGAAGACCTCACTCCGCATGACGAGGAGAGACTCCTCTGCTGTCTGTCCAAAAATAAAGACGTCTTCGCCTGGTCCGCCCTCGACCTGGTCGGATTCAGTTGCTCCATCATCGAGCACAGCTTGGGAATCGACCCTTCGGTGAGGCCGAAGAAACAGCGGCTGCGCAAGATGTCTGATGAGAAGACAGAAGCCGGCAAGGCCGAAGTACATCGCCTGCTTGAGGCCAAATTTATCGAGCCATTCGCCTACCCTACATGGCTCGCCAACGTAGTGATGGTACAGAAGAAGAGCGGCAAATGGCGGATGTGCATTGATTTCACCAGTCTCAACAAGGCCTGCCCCAAGGACAACTTCCCGCTGCCTCGGATCGACAAAATCGTCGATAGTGCGGCCGGGTGCGAAGTCATGTCACTCCTTGACTGCTTCTCCGGCTACCATAAAATATATATGAAGGAGGAAGACAAGGCAAGCACCAGTTTCATAACACCCTTCGGCACGTATTGCTTCATCAGAATGCCGGAGGGACTCAAGAACGCCGGATCCACATTCTCTCGGCTCACCAAAACGGTGCTCGAGAGCCAAGTCGGCAGAAACATATTCACATATGTGGACGACATCGTCGTCGCCAGCAGAAGCAAGGAAGACCATCTGGCTGACCTCGCCGAAACGTTTGCGAACATGCAAGACGCACGACTTCGCTTAAACCCCGAGAAGTGCGTCTTCGGCGTTCGTCAGGGGAAAATACTGGGATACCTGGTGTCGCACCGCGGGATCGAAGCCAATCCGACCAAAATCCAGGCCATCATCAACATGACGCCCCCCGCAGTCAGGCAGAGACGTCCAACGACTGACAGGCAAATTGGCTGCCCTCAACAGATTCATCTCCAAATCCGCAGAGCGAAGCCTCCCTTTCCTCAAAACACTCCGTGACACAAAAAACTTTGCATTGGGACCAGAGCAGGTGGCGGCCTTCGCTTCATTAAAGCAGTACCTGTCAGAGTTGGCGATTCTTACAAGCCCCAACCCTTCGCTACCCCTGTTGCTCTACATCGCAGCTTCGTCGCACGCGGTTAGCGCAACACTGGTTCAAGATCAGGGCAGAGAGGGCACGATCAAGCAATGTCCAGTTTATTACGTCTCCGAAGTACTCACGACATCAAAATGCAATATGACGGAAATGGAAAAAATTGCCTACGCAGTTGTTATGGCTTCGCGCAAATTGCGCCATTATTTTGAAGCGTTCAAGGTCCGAGTCACCTCAGATAGGGGACTCGACGAATTGTTTAGAAACCCGGAGGCATCAGTCCGGATTGCTAAATGGGCAGCCGAACTCTCCGGCTACCATATCACATTCGAGCCCAGGACAGTCATCAAGTCACAAGTCCTGGCAGACTTCATCGTCGACTGGACTGGGCCAATAGCGCAGCCGGACACATCCGCAGAGAAGGTGTGGAAAATCCAGTGCGACGACGCATGGTGCCATGAGGGGGCAGGCGCCGCTGCAGTCATTACCTCACCCATAGAGGTCAAGCACAGATATCCAGCACGCCTTAGCTTTGCTTTGGAGTCTGACAGATGCACCAACAATATAGCAGAGTATGAAGCTGTCATCCTCGGCCTTCGTAAGCTAAGGGCACTTGGTGTCACTACCTGCATCATCAAAACAGACTCCAAGGTAGTCGCCGACCAAGTCGAGAAAGACTACACAGCAAAGGACCCCGCACTTATGCAATACCTCGCAGCTATCCGCAGTCTCGAGAGGCAATTCAAAGGTTTCACCTTGCAGCACGTGGACCGAGCCAAGAATGAGGAGGCCGATGCTTTGGCCAAGGCAGCCGCCAGAGGCGAGGCCCTGCCCTCCGACGTATTCAACCATGTCATCGGCACGCCAGCCGTCCGCAGCCCAGAGAGCCTTCAAATAACCAATGACAGCGAGGGCCACCGCATAGTCAACCTCATCATGACCGAAGACCAGCGGGCACCAATAACCCTGTTCCTGCAGGGGTACTATTACCCAACCGATATCAACGAGGCCAAGCGCCTCAAACACCGAAGCCGGACTTCGCGCTCATCGACGACCAGCTTTACAAGAAGGGGGTCAGCCAACCCATGCTTAAATGTGTCACCGAGACCGAAGGCGTCCAAATCCTGCGCGAAGTCCATAGCGGGACTTGCGGCTCTCACGTAGGGCCTAGAGCCTTAGCCGCAAAGGTGATCCGACAAGGCTTCTATTGGCCCGCTATGATCTGCGCTGCAAATCGGGTCACAAGGTCATGCGAAGCCTGCCAAAAGTTTTCTCCACGCTCAGGAAGCCCTTCGCAATTCACAAAGCTAATCGCCCACACGTGGCCCCTTCAGCGCTGGGGCCTGGACATTGTCGGGCCCCTACCCACGGCCCAAGGGAACCTCAAGTTCACCTTCGTCGCCGTCGAGTATTTTACCAAATGGATCGAGGCGAGGGCAGTATCCACAATAACATCGAAGACTGCCCAGAAATTCTTCTGGCAAAACATTGTTTGCCACTTCGGAGTCCCGTCCGAGCTCACAATTGACAATGGCAAGCAATTTGACAGCCAAGACTTCAAGGACTTCTGCTTCTCCATTGGCACCAAGCTTGCCTTCGCCTTAGTGTACCACCCGCAATCCAACGGAGTCGTGGAACGCGCCAATGGTAAAATTTTCACAGCCATCAAGAAAATGCTCCTCGACGACAAGAAAGGCAAGTGGGCCGAACTGTTACCTGAAGCGGTCTGGGCGCTGAACACGACTGAGTGCAGGGCGACTGGGTTCACCCCTTTCCGCCTTCTATATGGATCGGAAGCCATGACCCCGCAAGAAATAAAACATGGGTCACCACGGACAGTCACTTCAGCCGTCCCCGACGTAGACGAGCCTACTTTGAAGGACCTCATCGACGGAGACCGCGTCTTCGCCCTACAGGCCTTAAACAAATACCAAGCTCAAACAAAAGCATGGCGCGACCACGAAGTCATCCTGAGGGAATTCAGCGAAGGAGACCTCGTACTCGTCCGAACAGCTCGAATAGAGTCCCGGGGCAAGCTAGAGCCAAAGTGGGAGGGCCCTTTCATCGTCAAGTCGAAGGCGTCCCCCAGCGCGTATAGGCTAACAACGCCATCCGGCGAGGACTTAGAGCATTCTTGGAACATTGACAATCTCCGCAAATTTTTTGTTTGACTCCTCAGGGCCAGCTCGCCCTTGTAATTCGCAAAACAGCTTTATTCCGGCCCGCACTCTTTTCCTCCCGGGGGTGAGGTTTTTAATGAGGCGGAGCCATGTAATATACACGCAAAAAATCCCCCGCAAAAATTACAACGTTGAAAAAGACCGCATCGACGGTCTTCGGCATTCGACCACAACGAAGTCACCGTGAGGGACAGCGCTGGCTACCCTCGCGTGCGACACTCCACGCAAAAGTCGCCTAAGGGTGCAGCCGGACTAGCACAACAAGTGTGCAAGATCGAAGTCTTCCCCAAAAGACTATCCGTGCAAAAGTCGCCCAAGGGTGCAGCCGGACCAGCACAACAAGTGCGCAAAATCAAAGTCTTCCCCAAAAGACTATCCGTGCAAAAGTCGCCCAAGGGCGCAGCCGGACTAGCACAACAAGTGTGCAAAATCGAAGTCTTCCCCAAAATACTATCCGTGCAAAAGTTGCCTAAGGGTGCAGCCGGACTAGCACAACAAATGCGCAAAATCGAAGTCTCCCTCAAAAGACTATCCGTGCAAAAACCGACTACAGGTGCAGCCGGACCGACATAATAAACGCGCTAGACCAAGTGCACAAGTCCCCCACGGGCACAACCGGATCAGCGAAGGCACACAACCTCATCATACAAATAATCATACAAATTATAGTTACACACATACAGCGAGGGCATCACACCTTACATTGGTTCAACCTTCGGGATGATACCCATCTCCCTGTAGTTAAACAGCATTATCCTCAGCTCCTCACCCTCAAAGAGACTTCGCAACTCCCCCTCACCTACACTCGCCCCAACTGGCGAGGACAACAATTCCCGCTTGCCAGCCCTGCCCACACGAAGACGACCACCCTCCACCTCACTCACTCTACGCTTCGCCACCGCCCTTCGCTGCCTACGCCCAACACTTGGACCAGGAAGAACTTCAGCATCCATCACACGCGGAGAAGCCTCCGCCGCAGCCACATCCAAGGCCGCAAAATAATCCAAGTCCTCATCCGAAGACTCTTCAGTCCACATGACCGAACTCCCAGAATCACCAGACTCAAAAAACTTAGACACAGAATCATCCGATTCATTTTCAGCAACCACGGTCGAAGCCGCCACAAAATTAGTAGTGTCAGTAGCGGTTGCGTGCGCAAGCCCAAAATCTTGAACCTGCGCAGCAACCAATGTTCAGTAACACAGGCAAAATTTACTAACTCCCCCACACCTACTAAGCCACCTGCGAAGGCCCGGCCGCCGCCATGGGATCCTCCGCTGCCAGCTCCGCCATCGCCTTCGGGGGGTCCTCCGCCGTCGGCGCAGGGGCTGGCAAGGAGCCTTCACCGGACACAGTGGACACAAGTTCGGCGGAGGAGTCCTCAATAGCTTCCGAGCGCAGCACCGGGTCGACCTCAGCCTCGGGCAGCACCGGGTTGACCTCGGCCTCGGGCCGCGCGCCGTTCAGATCCCCAAGGTCTTCGACATCCTCGGCACGCGCCATCTGCAGCAACAGCACACTCATTCAACAAACCCACACGTACCCACATTCAACCACATGAAACAAAAAACAAGCCTTACCTGCTCTCTCGCCCGATCAGACCGCTTCCTAACCGCCTCCCGACCATGAGGACCCCACATCCAATCGAAGAGTGCCCCCGCGGAATCCTTTACCACAGGGTCTACGACCTTAAAAATTTCGCGCTCAAAGTTTTCATCGGACTGGTCGAAGACCTCATAGTGTTTGCACCCCTCGCAGGACAGAGCATTCATGGCCCCTTCGCAGATGACGAGGGAGGCAAAGGACATGAAACCCTCCACGATGCTCGGGAGTACCAGCAGTTCCTCTTGCAACCACTCGAGGAAGCGAAGGCCCGCCTCCCGGTCGGGCACCTCGAAGTCAGCAGTCCGCGCACCTAGCTCGCGGTACGAGTCCACGAGCTATGCGCGCGTCCGCTCAACCTCCAAGCACGTAGAGGCCTCGGCCTTGTCCATGCGGCCGCGCAGAGCGTTGAACCTCACCTCCCATTCCTCGGCGCATTGGCTGGTGAGACTTCCCTCCGCCCGCGCCAATTTGGCCTCCGCCTGCGCCTCGGCGATGGCCTGGTTGGCCTCCCTCCTTTCCTCCACCAGCTGGCACCGAAGGTCCATCTTCTCGGCCTCCAGGGCGGCCACCTTCTCCGCCAGCCTGCGGTTTTTGCTCTCCGCAGCCGACTTCTCCCGGACGGCGTCCGCGTGCTGCGCCCAAAGTCTCTCGACTTCGGCAGACACATCTGCAGTAAGGGCACCAGACGCCACACGGTCGGCGAAGTCGGCCGCCTAACAGAAACACATAAGACCACAATCCCCATGGAAACAGCAAACACCGAAGTCCAGCTCAACTTACTTGACTTAGCTGCTGTGACGCCTCCCTCAGCCGGCGGGACATGGTGCCCGCCTCGTTCTTGACGGCAGCGGCCAACGAAATCTCGCCGCTCGCGCAAAAAGCGTTACCCTTCATCCCAACCACCGCGGTTGACGCCGTGGTTGCCACCGCAGGCGGGACAACAACCATTTGCCCCTCGCCCGACCCTGCAACGCACCACCGGTCAAAAAAACATACTTACCAATGAAATAGTCGTCCATGCTAATATTCGTGCCGAAGTCAGCAACGCGTCTCCCCGGCGAAGTCAGCTCCCGGACCTTCGCAGCTCTGCCCGGGGTAGACTTGATTCCGCCGGCGACGACTGCCTTCGTGCTCTCCGGCACCTTGCTGGATCCGGGCGCGGCCGGTTTCGTAGCCAACGGCGACTGGCTACCGCCGGGGCGGCAGCCTTCGCACTCCTCCGCGCTCTCTTCGCTTTACGCCTAGGATCGGGGAGCCTGATGACCGCCCGGCGCTTCTGCGCAACATCCTGGCGATCCTTGTTCATCACTGCCGACACAACAACAGCAATATTCCGTCCGTAAGGGAAAATTCTCAAGCCACGAGCTATACGAGACATAGACATGTCTTCACCCTCTGCCCAGGGGATCAGAAGATTCTTTGGCCACCGACCCCCGGTAACCTCCAGCATTCGCGCCGAAGACTCCCGGAGCTCGGGCGAAGACATCCTTCCCCCGGGGGCCGCACATGTCCCATCAACTCCACAGCAAAATTATTAGACACCCCCTTTCCCCCACTATAGTACCTAATTTTCTCTTCTTAGTGGCCGGGGCAGCCTCCAGCGAAGGCCCTTCCTCGGTACCGCCCACCGGTTTCTTCCCGCGGCGGTCGGCGGCGTCTTCCCCGGGATAACAACCGTACGGTAAATGGTTTAATTCGAAGACCCGGTTCAGCCTGTCATTGGACCCACGGATATCCCAGCTCCGTGGACCCTCTATCTTCGGCACGTAGCGACCCACGATCCTCGCCGCACCGTCTTTCGCTTCACGCACGAATGCGGCAGGATCTCGACCATGCAAATCCAGCGCGAAGGCAGGACTTCGCACCAGCATCCCACCACGGGAGGGCATCTAGCGAGGGCATACTTCGCCCAGCGCCCAGCCATGCGCTAAGGGCCATACCCCATACCCGACAAACTCCTCAACAAGGTCGCGCCTGCTACTCATGCGGACAGCGCACCGAAGGGCCCCTTCGTTTTCATCATCCTCCGCTACCTCGAACTACGGGTACGCTACATAATAATGTGAGCACATGATGGCCACGGGGAGCCCTTGATGGTCTTCGACTGTGCCTTCGGAAACCTAAAACCAAAACTCCCACCAGTTGCCCCATTTATTGCGGGCGCAGGGCACCAACTCCACGACTTCCATCGAAGTCTTGCCGGTCTTCGGCGTAAATGTGCAAGATCCAAATTGTGCAATCTTATGTCCAATTTTCCTTTTCTGCCAATGCAGACAATAATGCTTCGCGAAGACTTCCACAGAGGGCTGCCCGCCGTACGAAGTCGTCGCCCAGACATACTTTGCCAGGGCCACCATGGCATTCGGTGTCAGCTGGTGGACCTGGAGCTTGAATCTACGCAGAACTTCCGCCACGAATCGATGCGCAGGCAGACGAAGGCCAGCGGCGAAAAAGGCCTCGAAGACGACCAACTCGCCTTCTGGCTCGGGGACCTCCTCCGCCCCCGGGACACGCGCCACTCCGCCGCCAAAATATCCAAGGTGTTGCATGTCGTGCACGCGGATCGAGGACATCCGCGACATGCCAAATTCCACTGTGTCACCAGGATGCAACTCCTCCACCGCCACGTTGCTCAGCGTGCCCACGGACGATGCGCCGGCCGGCGGTGTATTGGTAGCGGAAGAGGAAGAGGATGACATGGCTACGTACCGTCGGCGGCGGCAGGCGGTCTGCTTCACACGGGCCAGATCTCCGACGAGCAGGAGCAAGGAGGGTAGGCGAGCGATCAAACGGTTTCAAAAGGAGGCTAGGGTTTTGCGGCGCGCAGAAAGAGTACCTAACCCGCGCCGCCCCGCCCCCTTTTATACACAGGACGCGACGCTTCGAGAAACCTGCAGTCCAACAGTGCCGCGTCCATCAACGGTCACATCAAAAACCCGCGCGGAACCACTTCGAGCGAGGGCAGCGTCTCCACCATCTAGCGACGCCTTCGGCACCAGATGACTTAGTCGAACTGGTCCCTCGGAGGGCAAATGTTGGGGCGAAGGCGAAGACGCCACCCTTCGCTCGATGCCTTCGCCGATCTCACCGAACCAACAGAGGCTAAACGGTCGACAGTTTCCACCCTTCGTCCGATACGCTGCAAGACGAAGGCCTACGACGAGGTCGCTCCATCTCGTGGCCTCGTCCAACGCGAAGGCCCACGTAGAATTCGGCCCATTGTAAAAGGCCCCGCGCGGCTAAGCGCATTACGGGCCCGGTTTGTGAAGGCTTTTCTGTAATGACAGTTTGTAACCCTGCTTTATGGGAGTATTCCGGGGATGACCTAGGCGCTTGAGGGCACATGCGTCCTTAATCCATGATGCTGGGCACTCAGGCACCTATAAATACCCCCGCACAGTGCCCTTGAGAGGCTGGATTAATAGAGCAATTGCCTTCTTGAGCTAAAACCTTGTTTGCTTCCCTTTCACTCCCCCGTTGGATCATCTTGTTCGGGAGAGAAAGTTCCAACAATTTTGTGCCTTCTTAGCACTACAATTGTGTCTAAGCAAGTGACCAGTACCAGAAGAGGATCTAGCACTTAATGTCTCATGACAGAACTTGCATCGAGCAGCATACCTTACACGCTTACCATTTACCAGATTGGTTAACTCGTCGAAATTGTTCCAAACTTTGGATCTCTTCCTTGAGCCACCACCAGCAGAGGCAGTGGTAGATGCTGGTGTGCTCGTGGAGTCTGTAGCAGTGCCTGTTCTAGAGGCGACGAAATCCTCGAGCTCAATAGGATCTAAATGAGTGACACCAACACCCATTAAGGCTTGTCTAGCATCCATCGCCTCATTGTGGTCCTCAAGTTATCGCTCCTCCGCCTCTGCAGCCGGGTCAAGTGAAAGTCGCCTAGAGGGGGGTGAATAGAGCGAATCTGAAATTTATAAACTTAAGCAAAACTACAAGTCGGGTTAGCGTTAGAAATATAAACAAGTCCAAGAGAGAGGGCGAAAAACAAATAATGAGCAAATAAAGAGTGAGACACGATGATTTGTTTTACCAAGGTTCGGTTCTTGCAAACCTACTCCCCGTTGAGGTGGTCACAAAGACCGGGTCTCTTTCAACCCTTTCCCTCTCTCAAACGATCACTTAGACCGAGTGAGCTTCTCTTCTCAATCAATCGGAACACAAAGTTCCCGCAAGGACCACCACACAATTGGTGTCTCTTGCCTCGATTACAAATGAGTTTGATCACAAGAAGAATGAGAAAGAAAAGAAGCAATCCAAGCGCAAGAGCTCAAATGAACACAAATGTCACTCTCTCTAGTCACTATTTGATTTGGAGTGATTCCGGACTTGGGAGAGGATTTGATCTCTTTGGAGTGTCTAGAATTGAATGATATAGCTCTTGTAATGTGTTGAAGGTGGAAAACTTGGATGCCTTGAATGTGGGGTGGTTGGGGTATTTATAGCCCCAACCACCAAAATATGGCCGTTGGAAGGCTGCTGTCGCATGGCGCACCGGACACTGTCCGGTGCGCCAGCCACGTCAGCGAGCCGTTGGGGTTCGACCGTTGGAGCTCTGACTTGTGGGGCCTCTGGGCTGTCCGGTGGTGCACCGGACAGGTCCTGTAGACTGTCCGGTGCGCCAACTGCGCGTGCTCTAACGCTGGCGCGCACTGTAGCGCATTGAATGCGGTTGCAGTCGACCGTTGCGCGCGAAGGAGCCGTTGCTCCGCTGGCACACCGGACAGTCCGGTGTGGCACCGGACACTGTCCGGTGCTTCACCGGACAGTCCAGTGAATTATAGCAGAGCGGCCTCCCATTTTCCCGAAGGTGGCAAGTTCAGCGTCGAGTGCCCTGGTGCACCGGACACTGTCCAGTGCGCCAGACCAGGGTGCCTTTTGGGATGTCTTTTGCTCTCTTTGTTTGAACCCTTTCTTGGTCTTTTTATTGGCTTATTGTGAACCTTTGGCACCTGTAGAACTTATATACTAGAGCAAACCAGTTAGTCCAATTATTTGTGTTGGGCAATTCAACCACCAAAATCAATTAGGAAAAGGGTGTAAGCCTAATTCCCTTTCAATCTCCCCTTTTTGGTGATTGATGCCAACACAAACCAAAGCAAGTATAGAAGTGCATAATTGAACTAGTTTGCATAATTGTAAGTGCAAAGGTTACTTAGAATTGAGCCAATAAATATTTTCATAAGATATGCATGGATTGTTTCTTTATTTTTAACATTTTGGACCACGCTTGCACCACATGTTTTGTTTTTGCAAATTCTTTTGTAAATTCTTTTCAAAGTCCTTTTGCAAATAGTCAAAGGTAAATGAGTAAGTTTTTGAGAAGTATTTTCGAGATTTGAAATTTTCTCCCCCTGTTTCAAATGTTTTTCTTTTGACTAAACAAAACTCCCCCTCAATAAAATCCTCCTCTTAGTGTTCAAGAGGGTTTTAGATATTAGTTTTTAAAGAGGGTGTACCAATTTGAAATTCTATCGAAAATAAGATACCAATTGAAAAAATTCATCATTTCAAGACCTTTTAAATTTTGAAAATTGGTGGTGGTGCGGTCCTTTTGCTTTGGGCTAATACTTTCTCCCCTTTGGCATGAATCGCCAAAAACGGATACTTGAGTGAAATATAAGCCCTTTGTAACTATTTTCTCCCCCTTTGGTGAACAAAATATGAGTGAAGATTATACCAAAGTTGGAGAGTTGCTCAGAGCGACGGCGAAGGGTGAGTAATTGATGAAGTGGAGTGGAAGCCTTTGTCTTCGCCGAAGACTCCAAATCCCTTTCAATTCTATGACTTGGTTTGAAATTCACTTGAAAACACATTAGTCATAGCATATAAAAGAGACATGATCAAAGGTATATTAATGAGCTATGTATGCAAGACATCAAAAGAAATTCCGAGAATCAAGAATATTTAGCTCATGCCTAAGTTTGTTAAAGGTTTGTTCATCTAATGGCTTGGTAAAGATATCGGCTAATTGTTCCTTGGTGTTAATATATGCAATCTCGATATCTCCCTTTTGTTGGTGATCCCTTAAGAAATGATACCGAATGACTATGTGTTTAGTGCGGCTATGCTCAATGGGATTATCCGCCATGCGGATTGCACTCTCATTATCACATAGAAGAGGAACTTTGGTTAATTTGTAACCATAGTCCCTAAGGGTTTGCCTCATCCAGAGCAATTGCGTGCAACAATGGCCTGCGGCAATGTACTTGGCTTCGACGGTAGAAAGAGCTACGGAATTTTGCTTCTTTGAAGCCCAAGACACCAGAGACCTTCCCAAGAACTGGCAAGTCCCCGATGTGCTCTTTCTAATAATTTTACACCCCGCCCAATCGGCATCCGAATAACCAATAAAATCAGATGTGGATCCCCGAGGATACCAAAGCCCAAACTTAGGAGTATAAACTAAATATCTCAAGATTCGTTTTACGGCCGTAAGGTGAGCTTCCTTAGGGTCGGCTTGGAATCTTGCACACATGCATACGGAAAGCATAATGTCCAGTCGTGAAGCACATAAATAGAGTAAAGAACCTATCATCGACCGGTATACCTTTTGATCTACGGATTTACCTCTCGTGTCGAGGTCGAGATGCCCATTGGTTCCCATGGGTGTTTTGATGGGCTTGGCATCCTTCATCCCAAACTTGTTTAGAATGTCTTGAATATACTTTGTTTGGCTAATGAAGGTGCCCTCTTGGAGTTGCTTCACTTGAAATCCCAAGAAGTACTTCAACTCCCCCATCATAGACATCTCGAATTTTTGTGTCATGATCCTACTAAATTCTTCACATGTAGATTCGTTAGTAGACCCAAATATAATATCATCAACATAAATTTGGCATACAAACAAATCATTGTCAAGAGTTTTAGTAAATAAAGTAGGATCGGCCTTTCTGACTTTGAAGCCATTAGTGATAAGAAAATCTCTTAGGCATTCATACCATGCTCTTGGGGCTTGCTTGAGCCCATAAAGCGCCTTAGAGAGTTTATATATGTGATTAGGATACTCACTATCTTCAAAGCCAGGAGGTTGCTCAACATAGACCTCTTCCTTGATTGGTCCATTGAGGAAGGCACTTATCACGTCCATTTGGTAAAGCTTAAAGCCATGGTAAGTAGCATAGACAAGTAAAATGCGAATTGATTCAAGCCTAGCTACGGGTGCATAGGTTTCACCGAAATCCAAACCTTCGACTTGTGAATATCCCTTGGCCACAAGTCGGGCTTTGTTCCTTGTCACCACACCATGCTCATCTTGTTTGTTGCGGAAGACCCATTTGGTCCCTACAACATTTTGGTTAGGACGTGGAACTAAATGCCATACCTCATTCCTAGTGAAGTTGTTGAGCTCCTCTTGCATCGCCACCAACCAATCCGAATCTTGAAGTGCTTCCTCTACCCTGTGTGGCTCAATAGAGGAAACAAAAGAGTAATGTTCACAAAAATGAGCAATACGAGATTGAGTAGTTACCCCCTTTTGAATGTCGCCGAGGATAGTGTTCACGGGGTGATCTCATTGGATTGCTTGGTGGACTCTTGGGTGTGGCGGTCTTGCAGCTTGCTCATCTTCCTCATCTTGATCATGGGCATCTCCCCCTTGATCATTGTTCTCATCTTGTGGTGGCTCAACTTCTTGATCTTCTCCTTCATCATTTTGAGCCTCATCCTTATCTTGAGTTGGTGGAGATGCTTGCATTGAGGAAGATGGTTGATCTTGTGCATTTGGAGACTCTTCGGATTCCTTAGGACACACATCCCCAATGGACATGTTCCTTAGTGCGACGCACGGAGCCTCTTCATCACCTATCTCATCAAGATCAAATTGCTCTACTTGAGAGCCGTTAGTCTCATCAAACACAATGTCACAAGAAACTTCAACTAGTCCAGAGGACTTGTTAAAGACTCTATATGCCCTTGTGTTTGAATCATATCCTAGTAAAAAGCCTTCTACAGTCTTAGGAGCAAATTTAGATTTTCTACCTCTTTTAACAAGAATAAAACATTTGCTACCAAAGACTCTAAAATATGAAACATTGGGCTTTTTACCGGTTAGGAGTTCATACGATGTCTTCTTGAGGATTCGGTGTAGATATAACCGGTTGATGGCGTAGCAGGCGGTGTTGACCGCCTCGGCCCAAAACCGATCCGAAGTCTTGTACTCATCAAGCATGGTTCTTGCCATGTCCAATAGAGTTCGATTCTTTCTCTCCACTACACCATTTTGTTGTGGCGTGTAGGGAGAAGAGAACTCATGCTTGATGCCCTCCTCCTCAAGGAAGCTTTCAATTTGAGAGTTCTTGAACTCCGTCCCGTTGTCGCTTCTAATTTTCTTAATCATTAAGCCGAACTCGTTTTGAGCCCGTCTCAAGAATCCCTTTAAGGTCTCTTGGGTATGAGATTTTTCCTGCAAAAAGAACACCCAAGTGAAGCGAGAATAGTCATCCACAATAACTAGACAGTACTTACTCCTGCCGATGCTTATGTAAGCAATCGGGCCGAATAGATCCATGTGTAGGAGCTCTAGTGGCCTGTCAGTTGTCATGATGTTCTTGTGTGGATGATGAACACCAACTTGCTTCCCTGCCTGACATGCGCTATAAATCCTATCTTTCTCAAAATGAACATTTGTTAGTCCCAAAATGTGTTCTCCCTTTAGAAGCTTGTGAAGATTCTTCATTCCAACATGTGCTAGTCGGCGATGCCAGAGCCAGCCCATGTTAGTCTTAGCAATTAAGCAAGTGTCGAGTTCAGCTCTATCAAAATTACTAAGTATAGCTAACCCTCTAACACTCCCTTAAATGCTACTGAATCATCACTTCTTCTAAAGACAGTAACACCTATATCCGTAAAAAGACAGTTGTAACCCATTTTACATAATTGAGAAACTGAAAGCAAGTTATAGTCTAAAGAATCTACAAGAAAAACATTGGAAATGGAATGCTCAGGTGATATAGCAATTTTACCCAATCCATTGACCAAACCTTGATTTCCATCCCCGAATGTGATAGCTCGTTGGGGATCTTGGTTTTTGTAATACCCAAATTTGTAAAAGCATAAGAACTAAGATTATTCTCCCTATATGTGTTGCCTTTACTCATTGGTACATGTGAATAACCACATTGAAAAGTGAATAATTAACAAGTGGCACATAAACAACTTATGCATCATGCTGGGTCTTATTTGTTTGTGCATTTAAAATAATAATAATAATATATATAATACTTGAGTGAGAATTTTAAGTTAACAAAAAATGTACTTTAGGAAATTGGAAATAATGTATATAAAGCAAGAGAGAAAATACTATGCAAAACAGAATAAATATGTAAATAAATAAAATTTGTCCATACTATGTTCAGAGGAGTATAAAATATAAATTTGAAGATGAAATTGCCACAAATTTTGAATTTAAAGTGGAGTTGAAGTTGTAATTGGAAGGGAATAGAAAAGAATAAAGAAAATCAGGAAATCCACGCCGTGGGCCCAAATTCACGCTATCAGCGCACTTGGCTTGCTTCGTGCAGCCCATTCCAGCTCCGCAGTCACGCGCCCCCGCTCCGCACTAGCTCAGGAGACCATCTCACTGGTGCGCGGGACCGCCCTGGCAGTGACAGCGTGACCACCACTCACTCATCCGCGCGCCGCGACGCTGGCCTGTGGGCCCATTTCGTCATTCGCCCGGACTGGTGGGGCCCGCTCGCCAGGTGCTCCGTCTTCCCCGCAGGCAAGCTGTTGCGCGCTCCAACGGAATCACCGTGGTTTGCGCTGCTGACGACCGCGCTCAACTAACTCCGCGATTCTCCCAGGAGCAGCGCGTCCCACTACCGATTTCGTTGACCCTATATAATCGCGGGGCAGCACCGCGCATCCTCTATCTCCCTGCCCTTTTTTCCGTGAACCGAGAAAGAGAAAGAGAGAGCCGCCACGGGGAGATTCTCCTATGGTGGCGTCGGGATCCCGGTGAGCGGACGGTTGGCATCATCAGTGTGCGCGGGATCTCCTCGGGGGGGGGGGGGGGTCTCCACTGGTGATTTCTAACTGGAGCTCGCGTGATTCGTCATCGGAGCTTCAAGTTTGCCGCGAGTCCGCCTAGTGCCGTGGCCGGGAGGAATCACTCCGATATTTCCGGTGAGAACCATCTACACCGCTAAACCATGTCCCCAATTTCATGTTGCGCCGTTTAATTTGAGTTTGGGGTTGTGGAGCGCCGGATTGAGTTCCCTCCGGCGGGGTCGCCGCCATGCGCGTGTTCCTGGGTGCTCGGGTGTTCGCGTGGGAGAGAAGAAGTATTGTGGCCGTTGATTGTCGCGTGAACGACCACGATAGCGCCTAGCAAGTGTGTGCATCCTGCGACGATTCTGATCCATCTGATCTGAATCGTGTGTCTGGGATTCCATCACAGTTATTTCAATCTATGTCGTAGATCGCTGATCGGACGGACCGCACTTCGTACTGTTTCGATTTTAGATGAGTCTAATCTGGGCCGTCAGATGTAGATCGGATGGTTGATGCCACCCGATACCCCTTCGGCTTGTATGCTTCGCAAAAGAACCCCTGCCTTTTCATTTATTCAACCCGCCGTCCTACGCAGTGCGCTATGGGTCTTAGGAATAATTGTGCTAGGGCCCCTGTCCTCTCAGGTTTTTATGCGCTCGGTCCAGATAATTAGAAAATCAAATAAATTCATTAGGAAAACACTTTCTAGTGTAAAAATAAATGCTAGAACTTGTTTATTTGTATAAAATGCATATGAACTCCAAATTGGACCATTCCAGTTCCTATAATTCTGTAATATTATTCTCTATCAAATAGTACCACTGTTTTTACATGAAATACATATTAAAATTTGTTTCTCACTTAACCCTATATTAAGCGCATAAAATCTTTGGAAATTCATAACTTAAAATCTATAACTCCAAATTTAATGATTCCAGTTTCTGTGATCTCATTTTAATGTCTAGAATATTACTGTGTATTTTATTTACATGCTTGGTGTAATGTTAATTTTTGCTATACTATGTATGTATTGTGTTGATGCGAGTAGACGAGCAAGCTACAGTGGATTCTGAGGTTCAGCAAGTAGATGTAGCTGAGCAAGAGCTCGTGGAAGGCAAGTTGTGCCCTTGATCACTTCTTTTATTTATTCATGTTCTTATTAATCATAATGATCTACATAGGTTAATTTTGATGGGACCCAATAGGATACCCTAGATTTTGACTATCTTTATACCTTGTATCACCACTGGTTTTACTACAAACTTTTTGGGTAGTATATGCTATTGCTTTATGTGGCTTTGGGTATAAAGATATTCATCACTCATTGTTATACTTTTTATTATCTGTTTATTATTATTATTCATGATAAGATCATTATGTTAATGGGAACATGGAGAACCACCCAGGAAAACAGTGCTACCACAAGGGTATAATGGGACGCCCTTGGCTGATTAATTAGGAAAGCTAGTGGAGGACTACCTTACCCGAAAGGGGCAAGGGCAGTAGGGGAGTGGTCAGTGTAGGGAGGTCCTTGGTTGATTTTGCTGCGATGGCGGTCAGGCAAGAACCCTGCACTGGAGCTTCCTATAAACTGTAGCGGGTTTTCTGAAGCTAGTGGAACTTTGTAAAGGCCTCGTAGTGGTACCCTGCCTCACTTCCTTGGTAGAGGTGTATGGAGTCTGATCAACTCCGTGGCAGTTGGGTAACACGACTTGTGGGTAAAGATGCGCAACCTCTGCAGAGTGTAAAACTGGTATACTAGTCGTGCTCACGGTCATGAGCGGCTCGGACACTCACATGATTAAATTATGGAACTTAAACTCAATTTGTCATATGCAATGCATCGCAGGTGAGGTTGTTACTTTTGTTCAACTATTTAATTGGGTTGGTATTTACTTATACTTAGTAATTGCTAATAAAATTTTGACCAACCTTAAAAGCAATGCTCAGCTCTAACCATCCTCTTTGGTAAGCCTTACACTTCACGTGAGCTCCCACCTTTGGCGAGTTCATGCACATTATTCCCCACAACTTGTTGAGCGATGAACGTATGTGAGCTCACTCTTGCTGTCTCACACCCCCCACAGGTCAAGAACAGGTACCACAGGATGAGGCGCGTGGAGGATGCTGTGGCGAGTTCGTGAGAGGTCTAGGTCGTCGTCTCCCAGTCAACTTTGGGTTGCTGGACCGTTGTCTCTTTATAATGTAATTATTTATTTATTTTGTACAGAACTCCTGTTATGTTGTAAAGATGTGACATTCGATCCTGTGCCATGATTCATCATAAATCCGGGTGTGACAGAAGTGGTATCAGAGGAATGTTGACTGTAGGACGAAACCTAGATAGAACTGGACAACCAATGCTTACTTACCTTTGCTACTCTGATTCTTTCCAAAACTTTCCTTAATCTTTTCTCATCTATTTCCGCTTACTCTGATTATTCTTACCTTTTCTTTCTAAAGACAAATGTGGATTTCGCACTTTGAAATCATGTGCTTAAAGTGACCTTTAGGAATAGGAGACCTACTCTTAGGAACAAAAACAAAATTATTTTTTTAGGTATCTATGTGCTTGAATGTTTGTTCTTATGATACTTGTCTGATTTGGATCTTTGATTGAGTGGGATGAGTTGTGGAGTAATGTCCACAATTACATCTACATATACATATATACATAAATGTAAATAAATAAAATTCATAAGATAACTAAACAACCTAGATTATCCTAATTAAAATATATCTAGCCTAATAGCTCTATCTTATCTTAAAAGACTCTCTTACCTTAATGGATTCATCTTATCTTGAAAAGATTTTATCTCATCCTAATAGATCTAACTAACCTCAAAAGATTCTACCTTATCCTTATGGATCCATCTTGCCCTAATCAGCATATTTATCCCACTCTAGAATAACAACCATAAGCTAATCCAAAAAAAATTATTTAGATTTTAACTAGTCTAATCTAGTCATATCCAATCTAATCTAGCTTTTATCTAATCTATTATGATCTAATCTAGAGTAAGTTACTTAATGCTGGTACAAAAGATAAGGCCATACCCAACAACTTGACTTACATAACAGATCTATCTTAGAGCAACTCCAATAGTTATGTAAATTTTAGCTCTCTAAATCACAAATTTAAGAAGTTGCTAAATAACTTTGGGAGTAAAAAAATGTGAGTTCTCCAATAGTTCTCTAAATATAGGTTGTAGTTTCGTTTTGTATCTATCCACATAAAAAATAAAATCACAAATGTCATCAATTACCTTCATTATCTATATAATGCAGTAAACATTTTTGTTTAGGGAGTTGCTAAATGGTTGCCAAATGTAGAGAGAAAATAAGGTTAGATGAGAAGTTGTTAAATTTAGAAAGTTCATTTAGAGAACTGTTGGAGATAAGTTTTTGTGTTAACTACTTAAATTGTTGATTTAGAAAGTCTATTAAAGAACTACTGGAGTTGCTCTTAGCCTCTTGTCCCAAACCCGGATGGAGACACCAAAGAGCAAGAAGGAGGAGATCAACCTCGACATGGAAGAATATGAGTCAAATCAGATCTCGAGATGATTCAAGATTTACCACCTTCGATGGAGTCTTCCCTTACCAAGTTCTTCTTACCATCAGCTAACCTCACTTTGACCATCTCTCTTCTTACCTAACTGTGTGTCTAAACTAGAAGATACCCATGCATTTCTAAGTACTTGCTAAATTGTATTTAAAAAAAAGAGAGAGACTCTTAATTTTTGAATCAATTAGAAACTACAACCTCAATTACAAACCAATCTTGGTATAATCCTTTTTTTTCTTACAAATCTCGAGGACGGGATTATTTTTAAGGGGGGTAGGATTTGTAATACCCAAATTTGTAAAAGCATAAGAACTAAGATTATTCTCCCTATATGTGTTGCCTTTACTCATTGGTACATGTGAATAACCACATTGAAAAGTGAATAATTAACAAGTGGCACATAAACAACTTATGCATCATGCTGGGTCTTATTTGTTTGTGCATTTAAAATAATAATAATATATATAATACTTGAGTGAGAATTTGAAGTTAACAAAAAAAATGTACTTTAGGAAATTGGAAATAATGTATATAAAGCAAGAGAGAAAATACTATGCAAAACAGAATAAATTTGTAAATAAATAAAATTTATCCATACTATGTTCAGAGGAGTATAAAATATAAATTTGAAGATGAAATTGCCACAAATTTTGAAATTAAAGTGGAGTTGAAGTTGTAATTGGAAGGGAATAGAAAAGAATAAAGAAAATCAGGAAATCCACGCCGTGGGCCCAAATTCGCGCTATCAGCCCACTTGGCTTGCTTCGTGCAGCCCATTCCAGCTCCGCAGTCGCGCGCCTCCGCTCCGCACTAGCTCAGGAGACCATCTCACTGGTGCGCGGGACCGCCCTGGCAGTGACAGCGTGACCACCACTCACTCATCCGCGCGCCGCGACGCTGGCCTGTGGGCCCATTTCGTCATTCGCCCGGACTGGTGGGGCCCGCTCGCCAGGTGCTCCGTCTTCCCCGCAGGCAAGCTGTTGCGCGCTCCAACGGAATCACCGTGGTTTGCGCTGCTGACGACCGCGCTCAACTAACTCCGCGATTCTCCCAGGAGCAGCGCGTCCCACTACCGATTTCGTTGACCCTATATAATCGCGGGGCAGCGCCGCGCATCCTCTATCTCCCTGCCCTTTTTTCCGTGAACCGAGAAAGAGAAAGAGAGAGCCGCCACGGGGAGATTCTCCTATGGTGGCGTCGGGATCCCGGTGAGCGAACGGTTGGCATCGTCAGTGTGCGCGGGATCTCCTCGGGGGGGGTCTCCACTGGTGATTTCTAACTGGAGCTCGCGTGATTCGTCATCGGAGCTTCAAGTTTGCCGCGAGTCCGCCTAGTGCCGTGGCCGGGAGGAATCACTCCGATATTTCCGGTGAGAACCATCTACACCGCTAAACCATGTCCCCAATTTCATGTTGCGCCGTTTAATTTGAGTTTGGGGTTGTGGAGCGCCGGATTGAGTTCCCTCCGGCAGGGTCGCCGCCATGCGCGTGTTCCTGGGTGCTCGGGTGTTCGCGTGGGAGAGAAGAAGTATTGTGGCTGTTGATTGTCGCGTGAACGACCACGATAGCGCCTAGCAAGTGTGTGCGTCCTGCGACGATTCTGATCCATCTGATCTGAATCGTGTGTCTAGGATTCCATCACAGTTATTTCAATCTATGTCGTAGATCGCTGATCGGACGGACCGCACTTCGTACTGTTTCGATTTTAGATGAGTCTAATCTAGGCCGTCAGATGTAGATCGGATGGTTGATGCCACCCGATACCCCTTCAGCTTGTATGCTTTGCAAAAGAACCCCTGCCTTTTCATTTATTCAACCCGCCGTCCTACGCAGTGCGCTATGGGTCTTAGGAATAATTGTGCTAGGGCCCCTGTCCTCTCAGGTTTTTATGCGCTCGGTCCAGATAATTAGAAAATCAAATAAATTCATTAGGAAAACACTTTTTAGTGTAAAAATAAATGCTAGAACTTGTTTATTTGTATAAAATGCATATGAACTCCAAATTGGACCATTCCAGTTCCTATAATTCTGTAATATTATTCTCTATCAAATAGTACCACTGTTTTTACATGAAATACATATTAAAATTTGTTTCTCACTTAACCCTATATTAAGCGCATAAAATCTTTGGAAATTCATAACTTAAAATCTATAACTCCAAATTTAATGATTCCAGTTTCTGTGATCTCATTTTAATGTCTAGAATATTACTGTGTATTTTATTTACATGCTTGGTGTAATGTTAATTTTTGCTATACTATGTATGTATTGTGTTGATGCGAGTAGACGAGCAAGCTACAGTGGATTCTGAGGTTCAGCAAGTAGATGTAGCTGAGCAGGAGCTCGTGGAAGGCAAGTTGTGCCCTTGATCATTTCTTTTATCTATTCATGTTCTTATTAATCATAATGATCTGCATAGGTTAATTTTGATGGGACCCAATAGGATACCCTAGATTTTGACTATCTTTATACCTTGTATCACCACTGGTTTTACTACAAACTTTTTGGGTAGTATATGCTATTGCTTTATATGGCTTTGGGTATAAAGATATTCATCACTCATTGTTATACTTTTTATTATCTGTTTATTATTATTATTCATGATAAGATCATTATGTTAATGGGAACATGGAGAACCACCCGGGAAAACAGTGCTACCACAAGGGTATAATGGGACGCCCTTGGCTGATTAATTAGGAAAGCTAGTGGAGGACTACCTTACCCGAAAGGGGCAAGGGCAGTAGGGGAGTGGTCAGTGTAGGGAGGTCCTTGGTTGATTTTGCTGCGATGGCGGTCAGGCAAGAACCCTGCACTGGAGCTTCCTATAAACTGTAGCGGGTTTTCTGAAGCTAGTGGAACTTTGTAAAGGCCTCGTAGTGGTACCCTGCCTCGCTTCCTTGGTAGAGGTGTATGGAGTCTGATCAACTCCGTGGCAGTTGGGTAACACGACTTGTGGGTAAAGATGCGCAACCTCTGCAGAGTGTAAAACTGGTATACTAGCCGTGCTCACGGTCATGAGCGGCTCGGACACTCACATGATTAAATTATGGAACTTAAACTCAATTTGTCATATGCAATGCATCGCAGGTGAGGTTGTTACTTTTGTTCTACTATTTAATTGGGTTGGTATTTACTTATACTTAGTAATTGCTAATAAAATTTTGACCAACCTTAAAAGCAATGCTCAGCTCTAACCATCCTCTTTAGTAAGCCTTACACTTCACGTGAGCTCCCACCTTTGGCGAGTTCATGCACATTATTCCCCACAACTTGTTGAGCGATGAACGTATGTGAGCTCACTCTTGCTGTCTCACACCCCCCCACAGGTCAAGAACAGGTACCACAGGATGAGGCGCGTGGAGGATGCTGTGGCGAGTTCGTGAGAGGTCTAGGTCGTCGTCTCCCAGTCAACTTTGGGTTGCTGGACCGTTGTCTCCCTATAATGTAATTATTTATTTATTTTGTACAGAACTCCTGTTATGTAGTAAAGATGTGACATTCGATCCTGTGCCATGATTCATCATATGTGTGAGACTTGGTCCCAGCACACCTGGTGATTATGTTCGCGCCCGGGTTTTGGACCCTAAAATCCTGGTGTGACAGTTTTTCTCATAGGAGGAGAACATCTTCTTCTCCCCTGTCATGTGGTTTGTGCACCTGCTATCGATGATCCAACTTGAGCCCCCGGATGCATAAACCTACAAAACAAATTTAGTTCTTGTTTTTAGGTACCCAAACGGTTTTAGGTCCTTTGACATTAGATACAAGAACTTTAGGTACCCAAACACAAGTCTTGGTGCCCTTGTGTTTGTCCCCAACATACTTGGCAACTACCTTGCCTGATTTGTTGGTTAGCACATAAGATGCATCAAAAGTTTTGAATGAAATGTTATGATCATTTGATGCACTAGGAGTTTTCTTCTTAGGCAATTTAGCACAGGTTGATTGCCTAGAGCTAGATGTCTCACCCTTATACATAAAAGCATGGTTAGGGCCAAAGTGAGACTTCCTAGAGTGAATTCTCCTAATTTTGCTCTCGAGATAACCGGCAGGGTACAAAATGTAACCCTCGTTATCCTGAGGCATGGGAGCCTTGCCCTTTACAAAGTTGGACAATCTTTTAGGAGGGGCATTAAGTTTGACATTGTCCCACTTTTGGAAGCCAATGCCATCCTTGATGCCAGGGCGTCTCCCACTATAGAGCATGCTTCTAGCAAATTTAAATTTTTCATTTTCTAAGTCATGCTCATTAATCTTAGCATTAGGTTGAGCTATGTGATCATTTTGTTTCTTGATTAAGGCTAGGTGATCATGGATAGCATCAACATTAATGTCTCTACATCTAGTGCAAATGGAAACATGCTCAATGGTAGATGTAGAGGGTTTGCAAGAATTAAGTTCAACAATCTTAGCACGTAGAATATCATTCTTATCTCTAAGATCGGAATTGCAAACATCTAATTATTTAGCCTTAGCAATCAATTCTTCATTTTCAATCCTAAGGCTAGCAAGAGAATCATTCAACTTTTCAATCTTAGCAAGCAAATTAGCGTTATCATCACTAAGATTGGGAATTGAATCATTACAAACATTTGAATCAACCTTAGCAATTAATTTTGCATTCTCATTTCTAAGGTTGACAATAGTATCATGGCAAGTGCTTAGCTCACTAGATAGTTTTCACATTTTTCTACTTCTAGAGCGTAAGCATTTTTAACCTTAACATGCTTCTTGTTTTCTTTAATTAGGAAGTCCTCTTGAGAGTCCAAGAGATCATCCTTCTCATGAATAGCACTAATTAATTCATTTAGTTTTTCCTTTTGTTGCATGTTTAGGTTGGCAAAAAGGGTGCGCAAGTTATCCTCCTCAATTTCACTAGAGTTATCTTCATCACCAGAGGAAGCATATTTAGTGGAGGATCTTGATTTTACCTTCTTCCTTTTGTCGTCCTTTGCCATGAGGCACTTGTGGCCGACGTTGGGGAAGAGGAGTCCCTTGGTGACGGCGATGTTGGCGGTGTCCTCGTCGGAGGAGGAGTCGGAGGAGCTCTCATCGGAGTCCCACTCGCGACACACATGGGCATCGCCGCCCTTCTTCTTATAGTATCTCTTCTTTTCTCTCCTCTTGCCCTTCTTGTCGTCGCCCCTGTCACTATCACTAGATAATGGACATTTAGCAATGAAATGACCGGGCTTACCACTCTTGTAGCACACTTTCTTGGAGCGGGGTTTGTAGTCTTTCCCCCTCCTTTGTTTGAGGATTTGGCGGAAGCTCTTGATGATGAGCGCCATCTCCTCATTGTCGAGCTTAGAGGCGTCGATGGGTTGTCTACTTGATGTAGACTCCTCCTTTTTCTCCTCCGATGCCTTGAAAGCGACCGGTTGTGCTTCGGTCGTGGAGGGGCCATCTAGCTCGATGATTTTCTTTGAGCCGTTGATCATCA